>NC_089038.1:22039722-22362500 GCF_034140825.1 Oryza sativa Japonica Group
GGGCCCATCGCCATCCTCTCCAGCATCGGCATCATCACCGTCTTCGGCTGGGCCTACATCCTCGCCCTCACCTTCAGCATCCAGGTTGGTACTCCTCATCCTCTTCCTCTTCATCGAGCTCGGGACAAAAAATCACCTCTTATCTCTTATGATCTAGCTAGGCAGAAGAAGAATCGCTGCACTTAGTTGTTATTAATAATTAAGTGAAAAAAATATAATTGGTATGGTTTAGAACGCATGTTAACAACGCCTTCATCAGTATTAGTTCTTCAAGATAGCTATGATTATCATCGAACATGGAGTTTAGAAAAAAATTGTTCTAGATGAATTTAATGAAGTTTTAAAAATTGGAGTGAAAAGATCCTAACCATATTAGAATACATTGACATAGATTATGTATAATTTTAGGGCCCCTATTTTTTTGGGACTATCTATATTTATAGCGTCATATTTTTCAACAAAAAATAGTCGGCATGTATTTACATTGTAGCTTCCTAAATTACATATGTAATTTTAGTGTATTTACAATATAAATCCCAAAAATACATATATAATTCCTAAAATTACATATGTAAATCCCAAATTTACATATTAATTACATATGTAAGTGATGTATAAGTGATGTGTAACTACTGTGTAAATTCGTATAAATATATAAATAATTATTAATTTTACAACGGAGGTGAAGTGCTAATGAGCTTGGAGCTTGATTAGGTGCAGCTGGTTCTTTCGCATAAGGTGTAAGATGGGTGCATGTGCTTGAAACGAATCTTATCGGAGGATCTCACGGTTAAAACATCCGACTGTAAATTATCCTAAAATATGTCGACATAAATTTAGCAATATCGATTTTTTTTTGTTGCCTGTGCGATCGCACATCTCGCACTTGCCCTAGGAATGGCCTGACATGAACTCTGTTCCTGTGTGTGCGCAGGACTTCAGCTACCTGTTCGACCCGAGCAACGAGACGGCCGGCACGTTCGTGCCGGCGCAGATCCTGTTCGACGCGTTCCACGGCCGGTACGGCTCCTCCGCGGGCGCCATCGCCCTCCTCTTCGTCATCTGGGGCTCCTTCTTCTTCGGCGGCCTCTCCATCACCACCAGCGCCGCGCGCGTCGTGTACGCGCTGTCCCGCGACCGCGGCGTCCCGCTCTCCTCCGTGTGGCGCCGCGTCCACCCGCGCCACCGCGTCCCCGCCAACGCCGTCTGGCTCTGCGCCGCCGCGTGCGCGCTGCTGGGCCTCCCCATCCTGTGGATCAACGTCGTCTTCACGGCCATCACGTCGATCGCAACCATCGGCTGGGTCGGCGGCTACGCCGTGCCCATCTTCGCCCGCATGGTGATGCGGGAGGAGGACTTCTCGCCGGGGCCCTTCTACCTCCGGCGCGCGTCGCGGCCGGTGTGCCTCGTCGCGTTCCTGTGGATCTGCTACACCTGCACCGTGTTCCTCCTCCCGACGGCGTACCCGATCAGCGCCGGCAACTTCAACTACGCCCCCGTCGCGCTCGGCGCCTGCCTCGGCCTCATCGGGCTCTGGTGGGTGCTCGACGCCAGGAGGTGGTTCAAGGGACCCGTCAGGAACATCGACGATCCTCTGAAAGATGGTGGTGGTGATGGCGTCCATAACAATGGCAACAAGGTCTAAGTATGGTTTAGGTTGTTACTGGAGTACTTAGTTTGAGCAGATCATTAGCTCAAGCCAAATTGATCACATTCTCGATAGAGTTTTTTTTTCCCTCTCTTGTGTTGTCTCCTACTTTGTTGTGTACGTGTACTATTCTGTGACACTATCAATGGGGTTAGTTTAGGATGTGGAGAAAACTTTGTGCCATATAGAATGACTTAAATTAGTTACATGTATCACATACTTAGAACAGAGCACGCAAGCATTATGAAGACACAAACTAAATTAAATTGTATTAGCTTGGAGGAGGAGGAAGGAGCACCGAAGAACGATAGGCATGACAGGCATCGGGAAAACACCGAAACACATGCTTAAGTGCTTAACCCCTGAATTCAGAAGAGAGGCTGTGTTGGGGCTTTCCTCCACGGTCTCATGCCAACCGCTCTTGGACACACATTTCCCCCTCTTCCCCGGCTCACTTCCAATTTTCTCAAAGGCATCTATCATCGATCAAAATTTTGTGTGTGTTGTATGTTTGTTTACTGTGCTAAGAAAATTATATCAGCAAAAAAAGGAAGAGGAAGGAAGTTCCAAGAACGATAGGAATGGGAGGCATCGAGAAAACATAAGAGCGAAATCTCCACCTGCAACATTCTAGCGAATGGGAGGGGATGGATAGATGGATAGAGCTCATGCTTTCTCATATGTTCCCAGTCCTACTACTCTTGGAGCCTCTCTTTCTTCCTCTTCCCAAGCTCACCAAAGGCCTGAGGCTACAACTACAAGAGTTTCGAAAATAAGAAAAGAAATCTGGGATGTTGAATAGTGTTATAGGTGCATCCTGACTTCTGACTATATATATACTCACTCTAGATGCACTATAAAGAAGTAATGGGACACTGTGAGCCAAATCAATGCACGAACCTACTGCACGGTGCAACGCAGCTTTCACCAGTCAATGACAGTGGGCCCGGGACTTCTACGGTCAAATTGTGTCAACGAAGTGCAAGCACACCGGGGATCTTCTGACGGATTTGCGTATCTACTCCATCTGTCAATGTTGGGTGTATGTGACATATCCTAGTAAAATGAATATAGACAGACCGTTGTGTCAGATCCACTCCAAAATCCCTTATATTATAGAACGAAAGGAGTAAACAACTAGCATGCGATAGAGAAACAATGCATTCATTCAGCCAATCAGCCTCTTCAAGAACTGGAGCAACCAGGGAGGAAATGATTCAATCCATACAAAGCTTCAGTTATTAATGCTTGTGAATACTATGCGAGAAGAATGGCGATCACCAGAACCAATAAAAAAAACACCCACAATTTTGAAGTATCTGCTCCGTATCATATGACATATCGTCAAATCTGAAATTACCCCATGATGGAACACTGGAAGGTTTTCGCACGAGGAAAAGAAAAAACATGCATCAATTTCACTTTTTCTTTTTTGTGGAGAAAGTTGAACTTCAAAACTTCTTTCGTTTGAAAGGGCCACTGGAATTCACGTAGGAGACGACGAGAATGGGCCGCAACTAGGCCCAATTTCGAGTAAATTGGGCCAGCCCAATACGCAAAGGAAGACACGAGGGGGGGGGGGGGGGGGGGGGGTGGGGCATTCGGGGAAGAGAGAAGGGAAGGGCCTCTTCGTCGGCGGCGACCGCGAGCTTCCGCTTCCGACATAGCATCGCCGCTCGCCGGATCGGAGAGCGAGGGGAGCACGCCGTGCGCGAGGAGGGCAGCGGGGGCGCGCGGGGGATACGGTTGGAGGCGCTTCAGCTACGGCCGGCCGAGGACCTGCGGCGAGTTGGTTCCGTGAGTTCCTCTTCTCCATCTCTCGTGCTCTTCTGCAACTAGAATCTGTGATGCAATGCGATCCTGTGATTTATGCGATGTGTTTCGAATCAATGCAAGTGTCTGTGCTTGGCTCGTGAAAATGATTTGTTTGATGGTTTGCCAACCCACCCGTGAGGTATTTTTGTTTCTAAATTCACGGAAAAGTTGTTGGTTGTAGGTACATACGTCAGGTTAGATTTAGTGGAATCGTATTAGATCAAGTTGGTCACCTTCTTAGGAGAAAACTCAACGGCAAATTAACATCTCTGTTCAGTTGACTGTACTCATGCAGTAGTGGAGCACAGGAGCTGGAAGATAAACATGTGGGAGCTAGAGTGATAGGAATGCAGCACTCATTTTTTTTGGGAATAGAACGCACTCAATTTAGTATTTTATTTGTTAGAATTGAAGTGGTAAAAGCCATGCGGCATTATGAATGTTTCGAGACAAAATGAGGGTCTGCCCATGATTCATTCTGAGACTGACTGAACCATGAAGCTGCCTTTTGTTTAGAAAAAGTCGAGAAAAGGGTACACTTGAGATTTTTTCACTGAGCTATCTGGGTTAGGATATTCTCAAATGGCAACTTTTGTAGTGGCAAACTGGCAAGTGGCAACTGGCAAATCCTTGATTCCCCTCTTTGATAACTTCGTGCAAGCCAAAAGGAAGAGGAAAGGAACACCTGAGAACAATAGGCATGGGAGGTATTGGGAAAACACAGGAACATATTGTGACCCCTAATTTTAAAGGGAAATAATGGTTGAGGCTTTCCTCCATGTTCCCATGCCTAATGCTCTTAGGTGCTCTTTTTCTTCCTCTTCCCAATTTGCCTTCAAGACCTCATCATCTATACTACTGCCAAGCAGATTATATGAGCCAAAGGGAAGAGGAAGGAGTACCTAAGGACAATAGGCTTGGGAGGCATCGGGAAAACATCAAAACAAGTCGACCCCGCTATTTTAGAGGGACAGAAGAGTTTGAGCTTTCCTCCATGTTCCCATGCCCACTGCTCTTAGGTGCTCTATTCTTCCTCTTCCTGACCCACTCTCTCAATCTCATCATCCAAACCTAAACATTAATATATTTTTCTCAACTAAAATATCTCTATGAGCTGAAAGGAAGAGGAAGGAGCACCTAAGAACGATAGGAATGGGAGGCATCGGGAAAAATACTGAGACAAATATCCACCTCCACTTCCAGAAGTGAACACTGAGAGCTCATTTTTCCTCTATGTTCCCATTCCCACTGCTCTTAGACTACCTCTTTCTTCCTCTTCCTCGCTCATCCCAAAGACCTAAGGCTCCAAAAGTTTCAGATTGAGAACATGATCTGTTGATGATGCTTGCTGTGTTGAAGTATATATAGACAGTAAGTGAAACACCATGCGTATATACTGTACATGAGGCAATAAGTATGCACACATCATAGCAAACCATAACACACAACAGTCAGTGACAGTGGGCCACAGATCATCTATTGCTAATGTAGACCTCATGCAATGGAGGCATCGGTGTACATCTTCTGCTTATGCTCATGTAAAAAAGCTGACATGGTAGTCCTTGATTTTGAGCCTTGCAAGGTTGGTCATTAAATCTGAGCCATGCATTTACAGAAGGAAGAAAGGAACTTGTACCATGAATTCATTCTGATTATTTGAGAATGATAGTTAGGTGGATGAAGAAATAATAGTGCATATGTGGAGGATCACCGGAACCAAGCAAATAATTTCTCACAATTAAAGATGATCTGCCCAACATATGATCCTAGCCATTTGCTCATGAACATTACAATGTCCACATAAGCAAAGCACACATCACACATCATGTAAGCGTGAGCTCCATTGGCTGATGGGTCCACGCAGGGCATGGAACAAAACTAAAAATTATCATATAGTAGTATTTGGTTTTACTAAAGGAGAAACTATCATGAACTCTTGATTAACACAATCCCTTTGAAGACCAGAACTCTGCCACATTAGTTTTATGGTCATTAGTACATAAGTCAATGTATGCACCGAACAGCACAAAAGTACCAGTTTCAGCTGTGTGGTACCTAATGCAGAATCTAGTATTTCCAGGACAGACTTGATTCCTATTGACTTGGCAGAGTGAGAAATTTTGAGAAACAACGGATATTTAGCTCAACTTCTGCTTAACCAATGTATATAACAAATGATAAAAGTATTTGTGAGTCTAAGCAAAGAGTAATAAAAGCAACTGATTCCACTACCATCTGTTCATTTGAGGCAAAATATATTTAGAGAGCTGCGAAATTGTTTTGTCACTATTATTGTGCTGCCTCTTGCTATTCTATGTGCATTTGCATTTCTTTGCTATTCCCCATTTGTTATCTCATTGAGCATAGGAACAGCTGAAGTCATCTAAATCATGTTGCATGCTAAATTGCTAGGTAATTCTACAAATGATCTTGAGTGTTCATTAGATGTCCCATTCTCTCTTTCTCTCTTTTCTGTCCACTCTAGTGTCCACGCATCAGTGTCAGCTCAAATTATCTTGCTCATAGCATTCTGGGTTTCAATTTTTCTAATTTATGTAATATCAACAAAAGCAAATCTGATTGAACTATATTTTAAATCTCAAGTGCTAACTACATATATATCCAGCTTTAAAGTTGTTTGCATAGTGCATTGTATTTTTGTTAGTTTGTTCCAACTCTTATTTAGAGCCGATGTATCAACCTTCTCGTTGCAAGTTTTTTCCCCTAACATGGAAAAGTTTTGCATGTAATTTCATTCGGATGGTTCCAAGTTACCGCCGTAATTTTTCAGTAATCCTAAACGTGCATTCATCTGTGAGTTTGTAACAGAGTTCACACTTGCACACTGCAGTTGTATCAAGTGAGCAGTGTGTACTGTGTAGGCATCGGTACAATGGTGAACCTTTTTATTGCCGATGTACATACTGCAGCTTTCAGAAATAACCCATCTGAAATCTTCATCTAAAACATTAGAAATCGTTAACTAGCAAAAGTATTCCTCTTTTTCTTCATAAAAGTACACTATATAATTTCATTAACATTTGAATACTGGCCAGGTCACTAGAGTTTTATAAATCACATAACTTTCTTACTGTGATGGGACTTCAGTACTGATTCCTTACTAGGTAAAATCCACCAACTCTAGAAAAAATACAGTGTGAAACACAGGCTGAACCAAGATTCAGAAACCATCTCTACATATGCATGCTTTACATGGCGAGAAAAATAAAAACACTCTCAAGAAATTGAGCAAGCCAACAGGAAGTGGAAGGAGTGCCTAAGAACTGTAGGCATGGGAGGCATTGGGAAAAACACACAGCAAATTTCAACCTCTAACTTTAGAGGGGAAGAAAACTATATATGTTTTTTCCTCCATGTTCCCATGCCTGCTGCTCTTAGACTCTCTTTTCTTCCTCTTCCTGACTCACTGTCAAGGCCCAAAGCCCCAAATCCTCATTATCTAGACACATGAATATGTTTGGATATTTTTCACTCCCTCCACTAAAATATTGTGCGAACCAAAAGGAAGAGGAAGGAGCATCTGAGAACAATAGGCATGGGAGGCATCAGGAAAACAAGGAAACCAAATCTCAGCCCCTAGTTCTAGAGGCGAAGAAGAGTTTGGGCTTTCCTCCATGTTCCCATGCCCACCGCTCTCAGACCCTCTTTTCTTCCTCTTCCTGATCCACTTCCAATGACTCATCATCTAAACCTATGCATTGGCACTTCTGTTTTTCTCCCTTAAAATAGTAGCATGAGCTAAAAGGAAGAGGAAGGAGTACCTAAGATTGGTAGGAATAGGAGGCATCGGGAAAACTGAGCAAATCTCTAGCTCCAATACTGGAGCAGAAAATTTAGCTTTAGGCTTTCCTCCATGTTCCTATTCCCATCACTCTTAGAGTCTCTCTTTCTTCCTCTTCCCTGCTCACTTTCAAGCCAAAGAACTACACAACTTTAACAATAAGACTCAGAGCTGTTGAAAAATGGCTAGTATCGTGTGATATATATAAGGGTCTAGTGAAGTCCTCTAGACTGCACAGAAGCCCTGTGAGCAAATCAATGAACAAACCTAGTGCATGGTGCACCATAGCACACAGAGGTCAATGACAGTGGGCCACATAAACTTACTGTTAAGGTAGGACATCTATGGATGTGAATTAGACAATGTTATTTCTATGCATATATAAAAGGTCTGCTAGACTGTAACCTTGGGCCTTGCATTTACTGAAAGGGTAAGAAAGGGACACTCACATTCTTATTAAGAACGTGAGAAGGGAGGGTGCAGGAAAAGATGGTACTTCACATATGTCATGAACCTAATCTCTGGTTCTTGTGCATAGAGAGACACTACAAACTTCCTGAGGCAGTCAAATAGTGAATATCAAGTGTTAATGACTTGAAATTTTAACTTGAGTAATAACAAAACAGTACAAGGAATTAATACTGCTACGATCCTATAGAAACTATAATGTGTGAAAGCGTGCATTATGTATTTTTACCCTATGGAGCAAGAGGTCCAACAAATATTATGTTCACTAACAACAGGAAAACAATATGGTACAAATAGATATATAGCACCTTGATTTTTCATACTGAGAGAACATCAGGAGACAGTTAACATAATATAATCCTAGTAAAAGCACACTCAGGTATCAACATTTTCTCATCATGTGTGTTCTGTCCACCCCAAAGTGATTTTACATGTTGATCATGATATTATTTTCAGTCTAAAGTACATCTTCTGAAGCTTCCTGTATTTCCAGGACATGCTTAATTCGAAATAAACAGGATGAATGAGGGATCTTGAAGAGCACCAGGTAGCTTAGTTTGGTCTAAACTTTACCAGAATGTCGAAGAGATTGTGGGTGATCCCAGATATCTTGTACATAAGGTGAGAATATAGTAACCTCTCCTGTTGGAAATACAAAGAAAACTGAAGCTCCAAATAGGGATAACCTCCAAATATGTTCTCACTACAATCTTGCTATTGCTAATCGCAGTACCATTACAAAGCTCCATGAGTTCACGGTAAAAAAAAGTTCTCTGAGTTGAATGATACCACCCAATCAGAGTGCCACAGAGATGTGGCCTTGGATTCCACATGCCATTTTCACAATGGATGACATTTTTCAATTTACAATCTATTTGCAGTGACACTGATCTAATTTTTTCTTGAAAGAAATAGTGATATATATGTGCCATTATATGTGTTATCACCTAAATGTGCCCCTTTGGCTGTGCTTCATCTGCTAAAGCATCTTGTATCCAGGACAGGCTTAATCTGAAATATGCTGGCAGAATTAGGAATTTTGAAGAGTGGCAGGTTATTAGCTTAGTATCTAGATCTCACTCTCTAGGAAGCAGTAGGGAAAACCCCTTTTTTCTTCCAAAAGAAGATATGTAATAAACCCTCGTTGAGGGCTAAAGAAATCATAACTAAATTACTGTTTGACCATTGCACAAGTGATTGTGTCCATTTGTTGCCTGGTACGCATCTTGCCGTATGTTTTCTTGATAGCCTATTTCGTTGAACTTAGATGAGAGGATTATAGCAAACTCACTGGAGTGTAGAATGTTGGAAGCTCAAGATATGATTTCTCACTGTTATTAACTTATTATACTGCCCCTCTTGCTAAAAAATGATAATTTAGAGCCCATTTTATTGCTGCGTCATGGCCTGTGTAATCTTACTAGGAGTAGGAGCAGTTACTATTGACTTGTTACAAATGGCCTCTGGTATTCATGATACATGTACTGTTCTCTCCATTGTTCTGCTTCAAGTATTATTCTTCACAAGAGTGTTCTGAACAAATTATCAGTCTAAGTTATGGAATAGAAACACTTCAACATGAAATAAATACATGAATTTATATCCCGACAGAAAAAAAACTGTTCCTTATTTAATTTGGTAATATTCTTAGATGATGTAAGCATCCCATAATTATGCATCTTATGGATATATTCCTGAACAATCAAAAGCTAACTTTTATGTCATTATTTTAATAGATTGACACTAAACTAGGCTATGCCATCATTTGAACTTTGGTAAGCAAAACATGCTGAAGTAAATGAAATTTGGACTCTGCTGCTTGAACAACTAAACTATACAGTCCTTCTAAATTTTTGTGAGACCAAAGGAAGAGGAAGGAGCACCTAAGAACAATAGGAATGGGAGGCATTAGGAAAGTTGCAAGCCAAGTCTCCACAAACATGGAGCTTGCACTTTCCTCCATGTTCCCATTCCTACAGCTCTTAGACCCTCTGTCTTCCTCTTCCCAAGTTCACTCTCTAAGTCCCATCACCCGAAATGGAAGCCTTTTTCCTACTAAGACAAATGTGCAAGCCAAGAAGGAAGGGGAAGGAGCACCCAAGAACAATAGGAATGGGAGGCATCAGGAAAACACAAAGCAGGATCTCCTTTGGAGGAAATTTAGAGCTCATGCTTTCCTCCATGTTCCCATTCCCACTGCTATTGAACCCTCTCGTTCTTCCTCTTCCCTGGCTCACCCTCCCTATTACCAAGTCCTGAAGTTTCAGAACTCAGAGAAATGAGCTGTGTGAGTATATATAGATCATTTGGCCTGTGCTATGGAGAAATATATAAGCAACAAGGACTCCTACTGCATGATGCCCTATAGGACATACCAGTGATGGCAGTGAGGGCCACAAAATTCTGTGCTGTAAATGTAGATCAACATTTGTGGTTGTGGGGAAGATCTTCTGTCCTTGCATAGTAACATATACAAAAAACTGCCAGCTTAGTCCTGAACCGAGCTGTGCATGTACAAGCTGAAGAGAAAACAAAAGGAGGATGCATGGGGTAATAGAGTTAGACACATCTAACTTTGTGGTCCTTGTTGGATCTTTGGCAAAGAGGATGCATAACACAAAAGAAAAATAATCTGAAAGAAGAGTGTTGTTATCATCATAATTAAAGTTCTCGTAGAATTGGTACAATTCAATAAAACTGGGGCATTGCCCTGTTATTCTATAACATTCCGGGTACAAACAAAGTTGCAGTAATTAAGAGGGGAACAAAATTAGACCAACAAACGAAAACACTATTTGGACTTCACAACAGGGGAAGTGATGGATTTGAACTTCAATAACCTTGATCAATTAAATTGCCTGATAACTTTGTGCAGATTTTAGGGCCATATTTTTGTTTTTTACGTATGGTGCTCAAAGCATCCAGATCACTGATCATCAATCCGATGGGCATGCACTAGCATGCCACTGAAGGATTGCATCCATCATGTTTCCGATTCTTCAGCATGATACCATGTGATGCTCAAACTATACTTGTTGTACACTAGATGACTAGGACATGCCAGTTTCAGCATGTACTGATGGCAAATCGACCTTCAGGTTGGTTAGGCATGTACTGAACTGCTGATGGCAAATCGACCTTGTGATGCTGCTAACTAATTGAAGCTGCCTAATGTTGGACTTCGAGTAGAAGCAGCAAGTATGTCTTCTCAGTGCCACTGCCCACTGGCATTCAGTCTTCTTGCTGATCTCCCTTGTAGACAAAATGAAAACAAGCTTGTGATGCTGGATGGAGTGATTGGAGCCAATCAGTTGCATATGATTTAATGTTCTAACTCCCTCCATGCCGAGTGACTTATTGCTGTTTGAAAATATGGAAAATTTCTTTCTGTCCAAATACCAAATGTTTCTAACATGTGCTTGAACTCTTAGTTACGTCCTAGTGACCGTCTGAATTTATATTAACATTGTGTTAAGGTTCCCACTATGCCACTATGATAGAAGTTGTGTATGTAATGCTGAGTTAATTAGTGTAAATTCTCATGGTTACAATGACTTAGGTGAGTGATAAGTGAGCAATTCACAGAAACATGAGCAGTTCAGCATATGGCTTCTAGTTTAGGGAGCCATGTCAAAAGTTTGTACCTTGTGTTGTTTTTCAGAATTTTATATTCTGAATTTGTTTTTGTGCATTATTATGCATCCTTTTTACATGAAAAAGGATACAACTATTCACTGTTTTGTACAATGCAGAGTGTAGGAAATCAGTTAGAAGTTATGATGGAGATAAAATTGATTCTATACATTTGTACTGTAGATGTTTTGGTTGCCAAAAACTAAAAGTCTCTGGTCTCCTAAAATTGAATATGTTCTAGCCAAATTAAGTCCAAAGGCTAGGCATGTCCGATGCATGGATCTAAACCATCTTTCTCCTGTACATTATGCAAGCTGAAAGGAAGAGGAAGGAGTATCTAAGGACAATAGGAATGGGAGGCACTAGGAAAACACAAAAACATTATCTTTACCCCCCACTTCTAGTGGACGAGAAAGACGCTGTAGGCTTTCCTCAATGTTCCCATTCCGATTGCCCTTAGACACTCAATTTCTTCCTCTTCCTTACTTGCTATAAAATTATCGAAGCCTGCAATCAAAATCAATACACAGATGTTGTTCTATTTTCTTTGCTCAAGTAGACTGCAAGCCAAAAGGAAGAGGAAGGAGCACCCTAGAACCATAGGAATGAGAGGCATCAGGAAAACATGAAACTAAGTCTCGACCTCCAATGTAGAGGAGACATTAGCTCTTAGACTTTCCTTCATGTTCTCATTCCTACATTTCTGAGATCCTCTCTTTCTTCCTCTTCCTGGCTCACCTTCTTGATGAAGGCTTTCAGAGTGAGAAGCTGAATCCGTAGAACCAACCCATAGGTGGAGCCTGGAGTATATATATAGAGCCTTTACTGTAGTGTGTTGACAATGTACACAAGTAGTGAATGCCTGGATGGTGAATTGGTGACACATTAGTAAGTCATAATAGCCAGAGAAAGTGGAGCTATGGGGCAATGCATTTATTAATTTGGATTCCTTAATAATGAGAATGCAAATTTGTAGCAGAAGTTCCTTTGCTAGTTCTGCAGCTGAGGTGCCACTACTATGTAAAATCAAGGAATTGCATGGCCAATAAATTTAGCTTTTTGGTGATTCTGAATTTATTCATGAAAATTTCTGCTGATTTTTGTATATTCTTATTTATGCTTTCTGCTTTATATTTCTGTATGGAACCAAGCAATAGTGTGTCACAATAATACAGCTCGAAAAAGAATAGCATTTGATTTAGCTTATCAACAGAGTCTATATATGGACATATGGTATCCTCAAATCAGGAAGATAAATTTTTCAGTATTACCATATTACTGTAAGCCTTAATTCCCAAGGACTTGAAGATCCAAATTGACATTGTGCATGATAGCATGAACAAACAAACCCATGACATCGATCCATTTGATTGATTGTACACATGCTGAAAGTATCATGAACTACTTTTTTTTTTTTAAAAAAAAAGACTAGAAGGTAAGCATTGACATTCTTCTTCTCCTTTTTTTTCCCCTTGATCATGCATGTAAGCAGCCTAATAAAGCTCTCTGTCCTGTCCTTGTTCTGCTGTATCCATATATTCATTCAGTACATGTTGGTTTTCAGTCTTCAGCTATGCATCAAGTAATTAGAATGCAAGAAGAACATGGAAATGAAGGAATCTTGAATATCATCATTTCGCCTCTGCAAAGTTTCAGAGATATTAATGATGTAAGTATTTTATTTAATTTTTAGTGAGGCATATATATAGGTGCTGCCATTCCCTTTCTGATTGAGAATTAAAAGGTGCATATAGATGCTAATATATGTTTTGTCCAATTCTTTGTTATGTTCATGTGATGGGGAGTATCTCAGTAGTGTCGTTCAATCCATTCGGATCATTTTGCATATTATAGATGCTAAGTGCTTAGTGCTGATATATACTCCATAAATGATATAGAGTTTATATAAAATAAACAGCATACACGCATGTCTCTATGCTGAGCTGCTTAGTTACATCATGTGCATTTGTGCTCTCTTATCTATCTTGACTATGGGTTCATCACTGAAGAACTAGTGATGAGTATGTGCCATTTCTGGATCAAAGAGAAGTAGTGTCATTTAGATGTTATCAAGTATGAATACAGTTTCAAACTAGTAGGGAATGTGGAATTTTTAGACATGTTTAGGAGTGCAGGATTTTTTTAATTGAACCATCTCTCTGAAACGTTAGATAATTAGAGCCCAATTTCTATGCACTACACTCCATTTTCTCTTGTTCTTCATGATTCACTCTAAAATGTCCATTTTCCAGTGTCCCCCTTTTGTTTTCTCTGCGGAAACAATTGAGCAAGTCAAAAGGAAGAGGAAGGAGTGATTAAGAATAATAGGAATGGGAGGCATTGGGAAACACTCAGCCAAATTTCCACCTCTATTGTCAGAGATGGAAACTAAAGGTTTAGGTTTCCTCCATGTTCCCATTCCAACCATTCTTAGACCCTCTTTCTTCCTCTTCCCGACTCACTGCCAAGGCATCTAAATGTGGACATGGATACATTTTGTTTTCTCTAGTAAATTGGTGTTAGCTGAAAGTAAGAGGAACGAGCACCTAAGAACTATAGGAATGGGAGGCATCAGGAAAATCATCAGACCAAATCTCCAATACCAGAGGTTAGAGCTTAATTTGGCTTTCCTTCATGTTCCCATTCCTACTGCTCTTAGAGTCTCTCTTCCTCTTCCTGGCTCACCCTCTTTTTGGCACACAGCTACAAGAAACAGAAGCTTGAACATTTTCTTCAGAGTACTAGAGTATATATAGACCTATGCAGTGCAGGGCTGTGAAGGATAAATGAATTGAATCTGGTAGATGGTGCACAATAGGACACTGAAGTGAATGATCACATATATTGGCCAAGAAACATGTACAAGTCACTGTACAACATCTGCAGGGATGTGATCTTCTGGGTACATCAGAAAGCTGATTGACATAATGAAGAGTAAGCAGAGAACAGTGCAGACACTTGGGATCTTTTGAGAGTAAGAATTCAGAGTGGAGAAAGAGTCAATGTGAATCTGAATTTAAAGTGGATCCTGTGTGAGTGTGGAACATTGCACGTTTCTTTTCTGATACAGATACTTAGCAAAGTTACTTGTACTCAAGTATTAAGCCGTAGCAACACATATGCTGTAACATTAAATTCACTAATGCTATCTGACAAAATAATCACCAGGACTTGAATAGCTAAGCAGTTTTGTCAATCTCTCTTTTGGGTGCTTCACTGTCTTTGGAAACTTAAATGCTCAGGATATAACGGTGATGTGGCCATGTTATAGGTCATATTAACTTCCAAAACGTTTTATCTGACAGTATTAACCTTCAATTTCTCATAGGTTTCATCTATCAAATTTTGCTAGATTTCAGAATAGGCACCTTGTTCTACACTTATACATCTTTTCAGAATGCCCACCTAGTAAATAGTTTTTGCAAGAACAAACGACATGTTTAGAACAAAACACCATCCATACATCAATACCATGTTCACTTTTGCATGCACTGATTAATACATAATTTGTTTGGCTTTCAGGGACTGGATTCTGATGAATAAACATGGTTGATGTCAATGAGCAGACGATTGGATCAGCTTGGACTGAACACGTACTATTTTCTGACTGCAAGTCCAAGGAGAGTAACAAGTAATTACACTGTCACCCTGCATTCCTTCTACAAAATTATTAAAATGGAACTGTCAAAATTTACTTCATGGTTGCAACAATGGGCATATTTACTATGAAATAAAAACAAAGACATGATTACGTGGGCTACAATAAAAACTGATGAATGCAATAGAGGAGATGCTGGTGAAGGCCTGTTTTTTACAATGGGGTGGTGCTGGATGATTTTCCTCCAAAATTCTGTGCGAAATTATTACTCTCACTCTCAGTCAATTTTGATATGCCTACCCTACGCTTCATTTTTTTCTTGTTCTTCATGATTCACTCTAGAATTACCATCATCCAATGTCCTCTTCTTTTAGTTTTCTCTGCTGAAACATTGAGCAAGTCAAAATGAAGAGGAAGGAGTGATTAAGAATAATAAGAATGGGAGGCATTGGGAAACACTCAGCCAAATTTCCACCTAGAGATGGAACAAGCAGTTTCCTCCATGTTCCCATTCCCAGCATTCTTAGACCCTCTTTTGTGGACTGTAAATGCTAGGACTATCTCCCATGATGGATTCTTTGTTTCTTTCTTCTCAGAGAGGAAGAATTTCTGACAGCCTGTGGATTGTTTTTTAGATCATGACAGCCTGCGGAATGGATCAAAGAACACCTTAATGCATATTAGAAACATCAGCGGTTCAGCATATGACTTATAGTTTGGTGAGCCATGTCAAAAATTTGTGCTTTGTGCTGTTTTACAGAATATCATATTCTGAATTTTCTATGCATCATTGTGCATCCCTTTTGCATGAAAAAGGATTACTATCGATACCATGTTGCACAATGCAGTATAGGAAGTTAATTAGAAGAGACTGAGGTTGTAATTTGTTCAATATGTAGATGTTTTGATGGTTAACTAACTGTTTGGTTTCTCCAAAATTTGAATATAATCTGCCAAACCAACTCCAGAGGGTAGGCACATCTGATTCATGGATCTAAACAGTAAATACTCTTTGCCCTATACTTTGTACAAGCCAAAAGGAAGAGGAAGGAGTATCTAACAACAATAGGAATGGGAAGCATTAGGAAAACACAAAAGAATTATCTCCACCCCTAATTCTAGTGGAGAAGAAAATACTGTAGGCTTTCCTTAATGTTTCCATTCCCACTGTTCTTAGACACTCAATTTCTTCCTCTTCCTAACTCGCTATAAAACTATCGAAGCCATCCAAATCAATACATAGATGGTTTTCGCTTAGGCAGATCATGCAAGCCAAAAGGAAGAGGAAGGAGCACCTAAGAACAATAGGAATGAGAGGCATCAGGAAAACATGAAACTAAGTTTCCACCTCCAATACTAGAGGGGACAATAGAGCTTAGGCTTTCCTTCATGGTCTCATTCCCACAATTCTGAGATACTCTCTTTCTTCCTCTTCCTGGCTTGCTTTCTTTGTAGAGGCTACTATATGGGAGAGCCTGGAGTATATATAGAGCCTTTACTGTAGTGAATGCTTGGATGGTGGATTGGTGAGGCACTGAGGCCATAGCATCCAGTGACAGTTGGGGCTCCTCTTAACTCTTAAGAATGAGAACGGAAAGCACAGCACGAGTTCCTTTGCTTGCCCTGCAGTTAATGTGAACCCTCTTTCTAAATCAAAGAAATGCACAGGCAGTAAATTTAGCTTCTGTGTGACGTCGTTAACAAATAATGATAATTTAGCATCTTGGTAATTTTGTATGTATTTATACAGTGTCTGCTAATTTCTTTATATGAGTTTCAATGTTTTATTTTTATATTTATGGAACCAAACAAATAGTACGTTATTAAGTTGCAGCTCTGAAAATAAAGTCCATATATAGTAGTAGCCTCAAACCAGGAAGGTAAATTTGCTACCGTTATTGCAAGGCTCAAGTCCTAAGGTATGGCTGATTTAAATTAACATGGCACATGACAGCATGAACAAATAACCCTCAATATTGATCCAGTTGATTAATACACGCTGAAACTATCCTGAACTGCTTTTTTTTAAAAAAAAGAAAAAGAAGAAGTGGAGAAATCATGAACTAGAAGCTACGACATTTTCTTTGTTTTTTCCCTGATCATGAGCAGCC
Source organism: Oryza sativa Japonica Group (assembly GCF_034140825.1). Lineage (NCBI taxonomy): Eukaryota > Viridiplantae > Streptophyta > Magnoliopsida > Poales > Poaceae > Oryza > Oryza sativa. The sequence continues at coordinate 22,056,798 of NC_089038.1, forward strand.
CAGTAAAGCTTTTCTTTCTTTTCCTTGTTTCGCTGTATGTGTCGATTCATTGGGTATATGTTGGTTTTCAGCTCTTCAGCCATGCGCAACGGCATCAAATAACTCGAATGCAGGAAGAACAAGGAAATGAAGAAATCGTGAAGGGCATCATGCAACCTCTGCAAAGTTTAAGAGATATTAATAAACTCAAATATTCTTGTTTCAATTTTGGTGAGAGGCGTATATATAGGTACTACCTTTCTGTTCGGACTAAGTTACAATGTGCAAATAGATGCTAATTTATGTACTTGTCCATTTGGTTGATGTTATGTTCCATATGAGATCTCAATAGTGACAGTTCATTTTGCATATCGTAGCTGCTAAGTGCTGATATATATAAATGATGTACAGTTTGCAATGTTACTTCATGCATGCACGTCTCTATGCGAAGCTGCTTCGTCACATTAGGTGTTTTTTTTTTTTACCAAAACATTAGGTGTATTTTTGCTCCATCATCTATCTTGACTATGGGCTCACCACATAAGAACTAGTGATGAGTATGTGCAGTTCATGGTTCAAAGAAACATATCTGTCATTTTAGATGTTATCAGATACGCATACGGTTTCAAACTAGTGGGGAATATGTGGAATTTTTAGACAGGTTTTGGAATGCAGGGTTTTTCTCAGTTTTTTTTAATTGAACCATATTCTTTTGAAAGGTTAGATAAGAAATATTAGAGCCCAATCCTTTTTGTTCATATGACTTACTACATACTATCTGACTATCTGTCTTTTTCATGATTCACTAAAATATCATGTCATCCAATGTCCTCTTCTTTTCTTTTTCTCTGCTGAAACAATTGAGCAAGTCAAAAGGAAGAGGAAGGAGTGATTAAGAATAATAGGAATGGAATGTATTGGGAAACACACAGCCGAATTTCCACCTCTATCGTCAGAGATGGAAACTAAAGGTTTAGGTTTCCTCCATGTTCCCATTCCAACCATTCTTAGACCCTTTTTCTTCCTCTTCCCGACTCACTGTCAAGCCATACATCTAAATGATTTTGTTCTTCTCTACTAAATTGGTGTTAGCCGAAAGTAAGAGGAACAAGGACCTAAGAACTGTAGGAATGGGAGGCATCAGGAAAATCGTTATACCAAATCTCCAACTCCAGGAGTTAGAGCTTGGTTTGGCTTTCCTTCATGTTCCCATTCCTACTGCTCTTAGAGTCTCTATCCTCTTCCTGGCTCACCCTCTTTGGCACACAGCTACAAGAACACTTTCAGAAACCAAGCCTGAACCTCTTGAACATTTTCTTCAGGGCTCTGGAGTATATATAGACCTATGCAGTGCAGGGCTGTGAGGGACAAATGAATTGAATCTGGTAGATGGGGCACAGTAGGACACTGAAGTGAATGACATTTACTGTGACTGAAGTGAGATCTTCTGGATACTACATCTAAAAAGCTGACAGCGGGCTGTGTTTAGTTCCACGCCAAAATTGGAAGTTTGAAGGAATTGGAACGATGTTACGGAAAAGTTGAAAGTTTGTGTGTGTAGGAAAGTTCGATGTGACGAAAAAGTTGAAAGTTTTAAGAAAAAAGTTTGAATCTAAACATGGCATGATATAATGGACAGGAAGCAAAGAACCATGCAGTCACTCGGGGAGTCGGGTCTTTAAAGTATATGAACTGAAACTGGTGAAAGAGTCGATGCGAATCTGCATTCAAAGAGGATCCTGTGAAACATTGCACGTTCTCTTCTGCATACTTGTGCAAAGTTCTACAAATACAGGAGGAACATGTAGTCTAGCTTATTACATAAACATGTTACTCTTGATTGAAAAATACAACTACATGTTACTTGTACTCATGGAAGGCATTGTCTCAATTATTAAAAATCAGTAGCAAACTGCAATACATTGACTGCAACATTAGAGGCACTAATTATATCTGACAGAGTAATCACCGAGAGTTGAATAGCTAAGTATGGATTCAGTCTTATACATACACGTGAGAAAGGTAAAAAAGAAAAAAAAAGAAAGAACGAAAGAAAGAAGACGTGTTCAGGAATCAGGATATAGTGGTGAAGTAGCCATACTAGGAGTAACATTCACTTCCAAATGTTTGAGTGACAGTATCAAGCTCTCGTCAGAGGTTTCATGATTTCATATGGCAAAATTTGCTGGATTTCAGAACAAGAACCTTGTTCTACACTTCACTTCTAAAGCACAACTGGAGAAGATGATAAATGGCCACCTAGTAAATCTCTTTGCAAGAACAAACAGCATTTTTAGGACAAAATGACATCCATATATCAACAGCATGTTCACTTTAAACGCATAATATCTTTGACTTTCAGGGACTGAATTCCGATTAACATACTCTTTTTTTTGCCGGGTTGGCCGAAGACAAGGCCAACCGATTTCAGTAAGTTTTTTTTTGGAGAAAACTACAAAGTACAATTTTGACATCGACAGCAGGCACTAGGCAGTACAAATTCATCTTGTTAAGTCCCCGAGATGAACATATACTAATTAACTCATCGTAGATGCCATTGATCTCATGGTCATATGCATTCTTCATACCTGAGAGTCGCCAGCAAATGATGGACCAGCTTAGACTGAACACCTGTGAAACCTAACGAGAGTAATCGAGTGATCACGCTGTTATGTTGAGTCCCTTCTGCAAAATGCTCTGTATTTTTGTGGACTGGAAATACTACGGCTGTCTCCCATGGTCGATTCGTTCTTCTTCTCAGAGAGGAAGAATTTATTTCTGACAGCCTGTGGAATTGAAACAACCAGAGAGATACACACAAAGGAAGAAGAAGAAAGGGGGAAAATGTTGTTTAGAACTCCAGGTCCATCTAGTGATCTAAATGTGCTAAAGAATGCAAGAACAGAGTGATGTAGGATCATGTGCACTGATCTGTTGTTAATGTTGGATATATCATAAAGACAAGCAGTTACCAGTCTGATGCCACAAATTACCACCACATTTGCTTCTTCCTTTGTGTTCTTCCAGAGTTCGGGAACATGTTCATGTTTTTCTTTCGTTTTTTTTCCTGGTGTATCTACTAGTAGTCTCTATTGCAAGTTGGAATCTTAGTTTGCTATCATTTGGCATGAACAGAATCTTTGTTTGTTATCATTGCCATCATTTGTCATGAACAGAGTGGTTGAAAGTTGGATTCTTTTTTTTCTGATTCATCTACTTTCTCTAATTGCTATCATTTGTCATGATCATGTTTTTACTTGTCTGAACTCTGAAGAGAGGTCATATCAGATATAATCAGCAAACTGATGGTAGCAAATTTTTACATACTAAAGTCAAAACCAGTAAGCCAAGCTACCATCCTATGCTTATGCAAGAAAACATGCCAAAGGAACAAAGCAAAGAAAATACTGAAACAAACCAACAGATGAACAGATGGGATGAAATGAACTATGAAGAACAAAGCACACCAAGCTATGCATCCAGTTCATATATTTTGCGAACAAAAGGAAGAGGAAGGAGCACCAAGGAACAATAGGCTTGGGAGGCATCAGGAGAACTCATAACTCCATCTCCAATCTCATGCGAGGATTGGAGAGGGGCTTAAGCATTCCTTCATGTCCCCATGCCCACTGCTCCTTGGCCCTCTTTTCTTCCTCTTCCGATCCCGCCTTCGAAGATCTCAAGCTATCCAAAATATGTGTTCTAATTTCTCCATTAAAGTAATCGTGCGAGCTGAAAGGAAGAGGAAGAAGTGCTTAAGAACGATAGGAATGGGAGGCATCGGGAAAAAACCAAACCAAATTTCCACCTCCATTGCTGGAGGAAGAAATTTGGTTTTTAGGCTTTCCTCCATGTTCCCATTCCCACTGCTCTTAGGCTCTCTCTTTCTTCCTCTTCCTGGCTCACTCTTGTCCTGAAACTCTGAAACCAGAAGGCTCAATTGTTCAAGGTCTCCAGCTCCAAGGTATTTATAGACAATGTAGTGCAAAAGTGCAAACAATGGCATGGTGGTGCACAATTTGACCTACAGTCAATGACAATGGGGCCATGGAATGACACTGACCTGTTCTGTGCGGCACATGCAGGGTGGAGATCTTCTTACCCATATCCAAAAAGGCACATGTTGTATTATAAAAGGGGAAAAGTTGGGTGAAGAAAAGGGTCATTCCTTTCAGATTGTTTGAGAGAGATGGTAGCATGGGGCAAGAGAATAGATGTTGTCTTGTTTAGGTGAAGTAATATTGAGGGGATTACAGAGAATGATAGAGAAATTTAGATGAATTCCATATAATATACAAAAGAGAAAAAACATTGCAGTGAAAATTACCCCTTTTGATAGCAGAAAATAGAACAGAATACAAGGTACTCAAGACATGAATTGTTTCAAGAAACAACCCTGATTAGAGATATTCCAATTCCATATGAGCTAAATAAACAAAACCAAAATGTATATGTATTGTGTAAGCATTATGATGTACAAGTTCTGAGCTGTGGACAGGAGCATGCAAGCAGAGAGACATATAAGGAAACAAACGCATTTGATTTCACAAACTAAAACGAAAACTATCAGGAGCCATCAACCACAACCCCTCGGCAGAAAACACATCAAGATGTAGTGGTCGTATATTCAGGTTGAATTCACTGTACACATTGCTGTCTGCTGAACCACCTAGTATTTCCTGAACAAGGTTCGGACACAAAGGAAGAACGAGGTCTTGAAGAGAGTTCGGTACTTCTTCCACCCACCGAAGAACTTGCCAATTGCAACCTTGTAGCTGGGCCTCTGCTTCACCAATGTGTAGTACTCGAGTAACCTAGGTCTGCAGTTGATGTATTCCTCATCAAGGTCCAAAAGAGTGATGCGTGCGAGGATAGGAATGAACACCGAATCCGCAGGCGAGAATTCATCGCCAGCAAGGTATTTGCCATTGTTGAGCTGTGCTTCAACATCATCGAGGAGTTTGCTCAGCTCCTCCTCGCTTTGCTTCATAATGTCAGGATCCTTCAATTTGTCTTCGGTCTCATAAGCCTCACGGAGCTTAGCATGGTACATGCTGGCTAAATCTGGGGCTTCAGCCATGCGAGCAATCAGCACTCGCCGTATGAACTTGGAGACAAACGTGCGGTACTTGATCGGGGTGTGAGTGAGAGTGAACATCTTCGGATTCCAACTATCAACTTTCTGCATCCATTGGTAAACCTCAGTGTTCACAGGGACGATTTCACCACTTAAATGCACCGAAAGCCTGTCAAGGTACCTATGACAACATCGAAACAGATAAATGAGCATTCATATGTCATGCCTGATCAGCAAAGTTAAACATGGCCATCATCTTTGAACCCGCGATGTGAATGAGGAAACATACTGAATTATATCGAAGGCCCGATAAATGACATGGGCGCCGTTCTGGAAGACGGGGAGTTTCGCAGAAGGGTTCATGCGAAAGAAGGCCACGTTCATGTTCTTCCCGGTCAGTGGATTGACATGGTATGAGGTGTAGTCAATACCCTTCTCTTCCAGTGCCATCCGCACTTTCTGACTATCCAGCGAATACGGGTGGTGATATAGCTGCATTGCTGCAGTAGCAGCAAAGAAAGATGCAATCAGTACAAATTCTCAATGACTATCAGTGGAACATGACGAACAAGCGTGCAAGACTGCAAGTGGTCTAAACTAATAATCGTTTATGTAATTAAAAATACAAATCTCATTATCTCAACAGAATTTCATGACAGGGGTCTAGTTGGTGTCCACACAAGTACACAAGTACGCGGAGAAAACCGCACAACATGCACTGTCGAACACAATTTGATCGAAAATCCAGTCTGTATTCTTTCTTGGACGTATTTTCTGCATATCTTCCGCTGCTAGTTTATCAAGAAGATACTAAATTGTACCAATTGTACCGGCCAAAAAAGATCTGCCTTTTTCATATAAATCCTAAAAAAGTGGGGCAAGAACCACCAATCACGCTTTGCCCCGATCAAATCTCAATACAAAACGCATGCTTTTCAGTGCAAAATCACAAAAGAACTTTCAGGACGAACAGAAGCATCAGAAAGCTTATGCAAACCGCTCTGCAAGAAAGGGGGGGAAAAGAATACCACTTTCCACTTTCCATGATCTTTGCCATTCGTCCCAACCCCCCAAATTAAGCTCCACGTAACCACCGCAACACACGGACCAAATCTAAATCCCAAGAAACAGCCAAAATTCCAGTCGGAGATCAACCAAAACCCCACCCATCCAGTCCACTCGTCTGCTCGACTGCTCTCGCATCAAATCCTCTCCCAACTCCCAACACACGCCGAGGGGAAGAAAGAGAAAGAAGAAACGGGAGGAAGGAAGGATGGCCGCCCAACCGTACCTCCACAGAAACGGGGTGAGCCGCCGGAGACGGAGGCAGCGGGGGAGACTCTGGAGATGCTTCGCGAGAGATTCTTCCTTCTTCCTCCCGGGCGGTGAGAGGAGGCGCGTTCTTGGGTCCGCGCGTGTACAGCGGCAGCAGCAGTTGCCAGTTGGGTAGTAGGAGCACTTGCACTTGGGTGGGAGTGGGAGAGGAGAGCGGTTTTGTTCTTGATTCTCCTCGTCCTGGCTGGATGTTTTTGAACTGTGGTTAATAAATACTACTAGTACTTCGTCACTCTACTCTGGGTGTGTTTAGTTCCTCAAAAAAAAATTGAAAGTTTGAAAATAAGTTGAAAGTTTACGTGTGCAGGAAAATTTTTATGTGATATAATATGATGGAAAGTTGAGAATTTGAGAGAACTAAACACGGCCTCTGTGTCTAAGGTTTCTTTATCCATTGTTTGATTTTTTTTATTTTGAGAATTATATAGTACAACACATACCCTTGCAACGTATGCACACTCACCCCTATAAGCATCTTCGAAGATTAAGCCGGCAAATCCATACTGAAGATGGATGAAATCATTACAGGCGTGTTCGTTTTATTTAAAAGAATGAATAAAAACAATAAAAATAATAAGTGATGCATAAAGTACTATTTATATTCTATTATATAGTAATAATAAAAAATACTAATTATAATTTTTTTTAAAATAAGACGAAGAGATAAATGTTGTATAAAAACAAAAAAATAAAGTTTTTTCTTTTGGGGAAGGGAGTAAGCTTTTTTTTTTTCTGGGTTGTCATTCCTGTGTTCCACCCTCTCTTTGGTTTTGATGCTTGTGTGGCGTGGTGTGTTGCAATTGCAAACTTCCACCTGGTTTTCTCTGGTCGGTGGGGGGTTGATTATCCAAATGGACGTGGTGCGTGCACCCAGGGTTTGATCCCCACAAGGCACACGTTTGCTATCCAGGCTTGTTTCTGAGAGCTTGGTCGCCCGTATATTCTAATAAATCAAAACGGTTTATTAGGAAATAAAATTTAATTTATAGGTAAAGCTTTTATATTTGTTTATAGTGACACAAAATCTATACTGGAAAAAATTACGTTAAAAATATCTTAAAATCAACTTTAAATTCAATTTTTTCCAAAAAAAAACTTTAAATTCAAGTTTGAAAATTTAAATTTTGGCTTTTGCTTTAGTTTATTAGGTCAACCGATGGAGCTCTGATTTTTTATGCTTAGTGGAAACTCAAGTCCTGAATTACAGAGGGTTTGTTACACAGACGAATTGTCGAACTAAACTTTTCAAAAAATGAATGATGTTGAAATATAGTCAGAATTAGGTAGTAGTACTACCTCATTTTGGTCGGTCCACTTTAGTTACTTCAAAGTAAACTAACCTTACTCCCAAAACAAGTCAATTTCTAGGGTTCAAAATTTATCTAAAAAAAAGTTGACTTTTAATCTTCTACCTCCTCTCGGTTAAAATTTTACAAAAATTCCCTTCAATACCGATTATTTAATGACCCCCCCTATAATTTTATTAATGAGGGGATGTTGTACTATATATATTTTCTTTGGGATGCTATAATCTTTTTTTTTTGGGAAAAAGAGTGTTTTCGAAATGGTAGTGAAACATTAAAATTTTAAAATATAGAGGGGGTTGGTTCATTATTTAGCCTTTGGAACAACATTATATGAAAATAAGTTGTGCAGTCTATATGAAATTTTGGTCTCAATAAATATGGTTACGTACTTAAGGGGTGTTTGAGGAAGAAGAAAGGAGAAGATTAATAAGATATGAAAAACGAGGTGAGCTATTATGTATAATTAATTAACTATTAATTATTTTAAACTTAACAAATGAATTAATATTTTTTAATAGCTTTCCTATAGAGCATTTAAAAAAACACATTGTTCTCTCAGTTCAGGAAATATGCAAGCGGAAAATTATGTATTTTTCCCTCTTCGTCCTCTGAATTGAACGCAACCTCAATTAAGGTGGAGATCAAAAGTTGTAATCGCATAAAAACAAATATGAGTTTCTAGTCTAACTTTGGTGAGGTCAAAAGGGACGTTATTTACCTATTTGCGCAGCAAATACTCGTCTTTTGTCTTGGAGAAGATTAACCCAGAAATTTCGTGGAAGACTTTCAACTATCTAAAAACCGAGTTGCTGGCGAACTTTTTCTACACTTGACGACATATGCTTTCAAAATTTCACTTGACGTGCTGAACTTTTCTACGTACAGATCGTTTAATTTTTAGCCAAACCAAACCAAACCAAACCATCTTGCTATCTTGCGGGCAGCTTCGGACCAATCAGAGCATATCTGTGCGTGATTATTCTCACAGAAATCAGAGCAGCTAGCTTCTTCTGTACTGGCGCGCGTGATCCAAGCGATTTTCCGGTGGCGGGGCCTCCGGTCGCGGAGACGCGGGAGCAGCCAAAAGCGTGTGACGCTTAAAACCTCATCATCACGACGAGTTCCCATCGCGATCGCGATCGCGTCCAGCTAGCTCTAGCTCGATCCTGCTCGGTGCCGTGCCGCCCACCCGCACGCCACGCGTCGCGCACGCTGATCCGCGCACAGATGCGCGGGGGACGGCCTCCGGCACGACTTCACGAGCCACCGAGTGTACAGCCAACTATCGGCAGCTATAAGAGCAGGTAAAATAGGAGGCTATAAGCTAGCTATAAACATATCTATTATATTATTAAAACAGTTTTGAAAGGAGACACCACGTTCGCTGTGGGGGCTAGAAATTCTCACATTAATCGGAGAAAAAGAAAAAGAAAGAAAAGAGAGTCTAAATAAAAATACAATATAAAAATAGCTGAAATTCAGAATTAAAAATAAGCAATATTGAAAGAAGTTTCCATATAAGTACCCAATACAAGAATAATCAAAATTCGAAATATAAATAAAATAAAATCTAAAATTAGAAAAAGAGAAGGATAATCCAGGTAGGAATACAATTTTAAAATAGCTGAAATTCGGAATTAAAAATAAGGAATATTAAAAGAAGAGTTCATATAAGAACTCAATACGAGATTAATCAAAATTCAGAATAAAAATAAAGTAAAATCTAAAATTAAATGAGAGTTCAAGTAGAAATACAATTTAAAAATAGCTGAAATTCGGAATTAAAAATAAGCAATATTGAAAGAAGTTTCCATACAAGAACCCAATACGAGATTAATCAAAATTCGAAATAAAAATAAAATAAAATCTAAAATTAGAAAAATAAAATGATAGTCCAAGTAGGAATACAATTTTAAAATAGCTGAAATTCGGAAATAAAAATAAAAATTATTAAAAGAAGAGTCCATATAAGAACCTAATACGAGATTAATTAAAATTCGGAATAAAAATAAAAATAAAGTCTGAAATTTGAAAAAAAAATAAAAAAAAGAGTTTAAGTAGGAATACAATTTAAAATCCAATACGAGATTAATTAAAATTCAGAATAAAAAATAAAATAATATTCAAAATTAGAAAAATTAAAAGAGAGTTCAAGTAGGAATAAAATTTTGAAACAACTGAAATTGAAAATAAAAAATAAAAATATTAAAAGAACAAAATACGATATTAATTAAAATTTAGGAAAAAATTGAAATTATAAGAAGAAAAATAAGATTTCAATTAGGAATATAATTTATAAATAACTAAAATTTGTGATAAAAATAACGACTATTGAGAGTAAAGACCATCTAAAACACATTACCAGATAAATTAAGTAACAGACTTATAAAGGAGTAGAGTGGTGGCGGTTGATATGACATATAAAAACTGTTAAAAAAACACCAAATAGAATCCTAATGACAATTAAAAGGAGGGACGACAGGCAGGCCATGAAACAAACAAGCAAGGCAGTTGCCGGGACTTCTAGAAAGTTAAAAAAAAACCATTGATAATCAATGACAATAAAAAGAAGAAGGAGCGAGCGGGGTGTATAGGAGTATAGTTGCAGAGCCGCCGATGGTTGACGGGTCTTCTAGAAAATAAAAAATGAATTTCAGCGATAGTTATGTTCGATTTTTAGAATCACAATAACAATAAAGAGTAGGCGGTAAACGGGCCGCAGAGGAGCATAGTGATATCGTTTAATGGGACTTCTAAAAATTATAAAAAATGGAACCCAACAAGACAATAAACTCTAAAAACTACAAGGTCTAATTTTTAAAGGTTCGGAACTACTAAAAAGTAAAAAAAAACCAATGATAATCATGTTCGATTTTAAAATCTCAATGGCAATAAAGAAGGGAGCGAGCGGGTGAGCCGTAGAGGAGTACAATGGCAAAGCCACTGACGGTTTGGTGAGACTTCTTGAAAAGTAGGAAGTAAAAATGAACCCAAACGATAATTATGTTCGAATTTTAAATCTCAATGACAATAAAGAGAAGAGACGGTGGACGGGCCGTAGAGGAGTATAATGGCAACGTTTGACGAGACATCTAGAAATTATAAAAACGAAACTCAACATGACTATAAACTTTAAAAACTATAAGATCTAATTTTTAAAGATTACAAGAAGAATGAATAGAAATAGCGGTAGATCAAGCAAGTAAATAAAGAAGGAGATGACATAAGGGGTAGTAGCTGGTGTGACTTTTAAAAACTATATAATTAGAAACACATGGATGATAAGGTTTGGTCTTTCGAAGTCTTAAGACAATGAGATAGCTAATTAATAAATTTTAAGTAAAATCATAGTAAAAAATATGTTTTGTTTAGGTGCTAGCCGCGCAATTGCGCGGGCCACCCAGCTAGTTTTAAAGAAATAAAAAAAAGAGAAGAGTATCAGGCTACAGCAAAAACTCCAAGACATAATGTATATATGACATGTGGGACCAGTTATTAATAGTATAGTAAGAAACTATTATATAAATTGGCTATTACATTGGCTATAGATGATTTGGAGTTTGTAGTGGGCTATACTATTAAACTTGCTCACTACTAACTCTAAATCATCTATACGTAATGTAATAGCCAATTCATATAATAGTTGTTTACTATACTATTAATACCTGGTCCTACTTGTTATACACACATTACGTCTTGGAGTCTGTGCTGTAGCTGGCTACAGATATGTAGTCCACTGCTCTTCTCTCTCTTCCTTTATCTCTTTAAAATATATTTATAGCTAGCTTATAGCCTGCTATTGTACCTGCTCTAATACAAAGTTAGTAGGGTGTACAATAATTAGCTACTCCCTCCGTCCCCTAATATAAGGGATTTTGGCATTTTAGTTACACTGTTTGATATTGTGCAAATATAAAAAACTAAAAGTTATGCTTAAAGTATTTTAGATAATAAAGTAAGTCACAAATAAAATAAATAAATAATAATTTTAATTTTTTTAATAAAACGAATGATCAAACAATGCAAGTAAAAAGTTAAAATCCCTTATATTAGAAGACGGAGGGAGTACATTTTATACATGCAACAGTGTTTACTAACAACTTTTTCCTTTTTTAGTTAGTTCAATACGGAGTATTAGAGGAGATGGAGCTGATGCGGGCCTGCAAAATGCCAGCTTTATCGCTTGTGCAGTTTGCTCTTGAGCTGCAGTGCATGGAGGATTGTGCTCTGCCCGGCGATTAATTTGACGCTCGCTTCCTTCTTTCTCTTTCTTTGATTCTCTCTCCTTCACATTAGATGATATAAAATGTTTTGGAGCCTACTGGATAAGCTTATTGTACTTGTTTTTAGCTGGCCATATTTTTTTTATTTTTTTATTATTAAAATATCTATAAAAATAAATTTATTTTCACATTATTAGAGATCGATGTTTTTTTAATGTAGCACACGTTGGTTGGCACATGGTAACGGCTACGTGAAGGAGGGCTAGCCATTTTGCAGGTGGCTCTTTTATCTTTCTTTGGCTTTGGACTTTGGGAGGGCGGTAAAGAGGCCGTCCGTAAAATGGTCGGTCCTCCCTACATGATATTTAGTATTTCCTTTATTTTTCTTAAAAAAAATCTCTGGAGATAAATCTTAAAATATGCTATTCAACCTTAGAAGTTTTTTTTTCAGAGAAAGTACGCGTTAACGATTTTGTGCCACGCCATGGAAAACACTATAAGCGTTTTTTAAGGGGTGTAGATATATACTACCTCCGTTTTAGGTTGTAAGACTTTCTAGCATTATCCACATTCATATAGATGTTAATTAAGACACACATATATTTTAAATTTCACTTTGGGCCATGTATTTTGACCATACTTGCAACATGGACTAGGGATTGAACTATGTTTTCACTTAACACCACATGTATTTGCAAGCTTTTGCATTTTGCACCGGGTCAATAGTTTAGACTGCTATGTTGCTTCTTCAAATGCACATAAATCACTTCTCTTAAACCAATAACTACACACGCAGCAATCGCAACGGAGCAGTAGCTAAATTTGCACAAAATCAATCAAGTAACCCAAAATTAACAAACTCCGTAAGAAACCACAAAATAAAGTACCCATGACTCCCTCCTCTTTTCAATCCTAGCATCATGCGAGATGTTCTCCATTGATGAAACTGACAAAAGTCATGCCGCTTGATGAAGCTGTTGAGGGTTTCGATGACCTGTCTATCGCCGCCCTGGTGACTGGTGTTGACCACAGAGTTGCTTGACACTACTTTTGCTGTAGACTTTCTTAATTAGAGCTGTCGATTTACTAGAACCCAGGGAAGATCGAAGATGGCAACGCAGAACGGAGGTGGAGACGTGGAGTCCACCACCTCCTGCTTGCATGCCATGGACAGAGCCACTGTAGCAACTTAAATCTTTCACTCCGGTCCAAAGTGAAAAAGCTTGTCAATATGTATGGTGTTAAGTGAAAACATGAACTTACCCCTAGTACAGGTTGCAAACATGATCAAAATACCTAGCCCAAACTGAAATTTACTCATAAATAAATAAAATAAAAATAAAAAAATCCATATTTTTCCCCATTGGGCCCAAGTAATTTGTAATCTTCACGGGCTGGATCAAGATTCACCTGGGCTTTCCACCGATGGATTCTCACTCCCGTATCTACACTAGCCGTCAATGTCCAACCGCAAGCTTGGAACAATCATTATTCCATCAAATCAATCATGGCCTCGCATCAAATGCTGAGGCGCCGGCCGGTGGGTTAGACTTCAGTTCATCATCGGACAATGCTTTTGGCTGCTTGCTCACCTCGGGTTTTCATGATTAGCAGGATCCAGAAATTGTAGACGGTGTGTTACTAGTAGTACTTAATTACACTAGCGCTCACTTGATTTACTGACGGCGTTGCTGTCTGTCAGCCTGTCACTCGTCGCCGCCGATTCAATTCAATTCTGAATGGGCCACATCTTGCCGCGATGAATTGATGATCCGAACACGACCGACGCGGCCACCGGCGCCTGATCGACCAATCTGCCGGCCCCCGGCGGCTGGTTGTCACCCTGCATTCATCGCGAGCCAATCATGCTGTTCCCCCTCCACAGGATGGCGTACATGCGACTCACCTAGAGCTTGTTTGGTTCATATACTTTTTCGCTTATACTCATTGTTATTAGCAAAATTTTAAATTTTTAACTTTAAATTTAGAGCTGATTTTGAGGTTTTTTTCATCGAAATTTATTTTTTAACCTTTGTTTTTGAACATGTATATAAAAATTTTATTCACAAATTACTATTCGTTCGCAAATATGTCGTTTGACTTATTCTGCCAATAAGCGAAACAATGGGTACTTAACATTGTCTACGATTTATCATAATTTTCTTGCTATGCTTACCTAAGGTTAGGCGAACAAATTTAGCACCACACTTTGGTTAGCAATCCACAAACTTACCACACTTTCATGATACAATGATGTGTGGGACTAAAGTGTTAAAAAAAGAATCTTGCCACAAATGTGGCAATGAAACAAATACATGATTAACTTAATCCAAGATGCTTAAATTGAGGTGTGACAAAGTGTGGCAATATATGGTCACAAATCAAATAATCCCTTACTACTCTGTTCTAAATTTTTTTAAAAAATCTAGGATGAGATGGAATGGGATGTATCTCATCTGTTTAGATCCTAAATGCTCCTTCTGTTTAATATTGATCATCATATAACTAAAGTCAAAAATTCCAATTGATCATCGTATAACCCTGTCTTTTTCGGTTGTAGTATTATATTGTATTTATGCATGTAGAGAATCGCGCGCAAGAGGGAGGATGTCAGGAGGGACGCGAGTAAGTGAGGCAACGCGACCAACGCGGCTGTGGCCACTTGGTTGGCACTTGGCAAACGGCAACCGATCGATCGATCGATCGATCTCCTCTCCCAAGTCGTAGCGAGACGAGGCCAGGTTTGGGCATGCAGTTAGTTGGCTGGTTTGCTGCCGCGCGCGCGTGGGGGCGATGGGATGGGATTCGACGGTCGCATGATCGGTCCATGTCGCGGACGACGCGCTGCACCGACGACTCGCGTGCGATTTTCTTTCTCGCGCCCTCGCGGGCTCGCTGCAAATGCAATATGAGTATTTTTTTTTCAATATGAGTATAGCTAATGTTTGATTTGGCCTGGAAGCTAGCTACTGGTTTGTGGTGCAACCAGTGATTATCAGGGAGGGAGCACTGCTCCAGTTTTATGCCAAAAAAAAAAAAGAGCACACTGCTCCAGTGGTAGTGTGGTACAGTCCACTCCACCCAGTATCTACTACTCGTACAGTAGAATAGTGCAGCAAAGAGTACAGGTGACAAGTGAGTGAGAATTAACGCGCGCGGAAGGCGACAAGGGATTCGTTAACCACACTGTAGGAGCCAAGGAGATCGGCGCCCCGCGGCCGAATCACCAACCAGCACCAAACCCCGTACATCGCTCGCCGAATAGCCGATCAAACGCGTAACTCCAGTTTTTACCGCGAATTTATCGGGAAATGACACGAACTACTATCATTTTTCTTTCTATTTTTAAGAATGGGGGTATATCGGTCTCTACATCTAAACCGATGCACATATAACAATTGTGAAACACTCAGGTTTTGCCATCATTTAGGAATCAAACCTGGATAGGCTACGTTTATGACGGCAGTGACGGATGTAGCTTTAAAATACAGATAGGACAACATCTAGCAAATAGTTAGCCCTAATTAGATAATGGCACAAACACACACAAATCATAGTCGCCGCCTCACGACACCTGTGTGACAACGCACCGCACGAACATCGAGCAAGTTAACAACGAAGATTAGCAGTGTCGAACAATCGTCAGAGTTAGATAGGTGAGGTAGTAGGCATGGTCACGAAGATGAGAGACGATGGACGGATTATGCCGGGAACCAGGGATGAAAAATTGTTGGACACAAAATCATTTATTTAAAAACAAATTTATAGGCATTTGGGAATTTTCATATTTAAAACATGTCCAAAGCCATAAATGACACTATTATCAAGTATCAAAATATTTTCAAAATAAATGCTTCCAAACATACGTAAATAGTGATAAAATTATAAACAAAATGTTAAGAGATAACTACCAAATTTATGTGCAAATATGACTTATATATAAAAAGATAAAAAATAAGAAATATTGTTAGGTAGTAAGGGAAACCGCTTTCAACAGTTCGGGATATAAAACGAGATGAAAATTTATTTAGCGGGTTAAGTGCTTCACCAAAATAGTTCATGTAGTAAAATAGATTTTTGATATATTTATCTGTCGACGAGTGATACTCGTAGACCGGATGATTAGAGTATTGGGGTATCCGTAACCATGACATTATCAATTTAACTATTTATTATAGACTATAATATGTGCTAAAGAAATAGAAAAATAAATTTTATGTATGGCCAAAATCATAGACAGTTAAAATGGTACAATTTATACATAAATAGTACTAATTCAGTCACTAATTTTCATAAATATTTTTATTCCTACTTAAAATATTTTGACTTAAGTGATTATTTAATAATGGATAGATGACTAATGTGCTAGAAATATGACTAAAAATGAGGTTAGAAGGTTGGAGCGACACGTACCGTAGCTGGACCGGCCGACCCACCTTGCTTAGTGGGTGTGTCCACCACTACACGATGGGTACGCTAGCCAAGCAAGCAACACCCGACTCCCACAAACAAGTGTTAATGTGCTAGAAACTATCAAGCAGTTTCCACACTACTTGTTATGTCATATATATATATATATATATATATATATATTATTTATAGAAAATATATACTCAATGAGTGATTTATTTAAAATAATATATCTATCTATTATATTATTAAAACAGCTTTGAAAGGAGGCACCACGTTCGCTTTAGGGGCTAGAAATTCCCACATTAATCGGAGAAAAAGAGAAAAATCTATACCGTTAGATTGTAATGGATTAAATTAAAGGGTGTAGATTTATCAGAAAAAAATCTCAAAATAGGAAAGTAATCTAATCTTTCACATACATTACGAATATGCATGCATGCATGTCTGAGTTATTTGGGCTAGGGTGTTTTCTGATTGTGGAAAGAAAAAAATTGAATACTACATGGATTCCAAATAGGAAAAAGAAAATCAAACGGACAGCTTTTTGATACAGACGTGGATTCAGATTTTGAAGTGAAAAAGGAATTGAACTATCACTGGATCTGGCCACAGCTAACTCAATTTAATTGATGCATTCAAACTTGCAGCCAAATAAAATTCAGAAGCTAGCATACAGTAATACTAGCCGGAGATGAAAAAAAAAACAGCACACCCAGAATACCAATACAATTATTCAACAATCTATTTAGTCCTTACTCCCTCCATCCTATTTTAAACGCAAACTTTGATCGTCTGTCTTATTTTATTTGTTTTAAAAAATAAGCGCATAAAATACTATTCATATTTTATCATCTCTTTGAAAGAAGACATCATGTTCGCTTTAGGGGCTAAAAATTCCCACGTTAATCAGATAAAAAGAAAATTTGAAATAAAAATAAGCATTATTAAAAGAAAAGTCCATATAAGAACTCAATATGAGATTATTTAATATTCAGAATATAAATAAAATAAAATCCAAAATTAGCAAAAATAAAAGAGTCCAAGTAGATATACAATTAAAAATAACTGAAATACGGAATTAGAATAAAGCAATATTGAAAAAAGAGTCCATATAAAAACCCAATACTAGATTTATTAAAATTTTAAACAAAAAATAAAATGAAACTCGAAATTACAAAAAAAAGAAAACAGTTCAATTAGGAATATAATTTGAAATTAACTGAAATTCTGAATTAAAAATAAGAAATATTGAAAGAAGAGTATATATAAGAACCCAATATGAGATTAATTAAAATTCAGTATAAAAAATAAAATCCAAAATTAGACAAATTAAAAAGGGAGTTCATGTAGGAATACAATTTTAAAACAACTGAAATTGAAAAATAAAAAAAATAAAAATATTAAAAGAACACAATACGATATTAATTAAAATTTGATATAAGAAAATAAATAAAAATTAGAAAAAAAATAAAATAATATTTCAAATAGGAATAAAATTTATAAATAACAAAAATTGGTGATAAAAAATAAATACTATTGAAATAAAATACCATCTAAAACACATGAAGAGATTAATTAAGCAATAGGTCTATAAAGGAGTAGAATTGAGGTGGTTGATGGGACATTTAAAAACTATTAATAAAACACCAAATAGAATCCTAATAACGATTAAAAGGAGGGACAACGGGTAGGCCATGAAGAAACCGATCAAGGCGTTTGGCGGGACTTCAACAAAGTAAAAAATAAAACTCCAATGATAATCATATTCGATTTTTGAAATCTCAATGATAATAAAAAGAAGAGGTAGCGGGCGGGTCGTACAGGAGGATAGTAGCGGAGCCGCCAATGGTTGGCGGGACTTTTAGAAAGTAAAAAATGAATTTCAACGATAGTTATGTTCGATTTTTAGAATCTCAATGACAATAAAGAAGAGTAGACGGTGAACGGGTCGTAGAGGAGTATAGTGGCAACGTTTGACGGGACTTCTAAAAATTATAAAAAATGAAACCTAACGAGAAAAAAAAACTCTAAAAACCACAGGTCCAATGTTTAAAGTTTTGGGACTTCTAAAAGTAAAAAAAAGTAAACCCAAATAATAATCATGTTCGATTTTAAAATCTTAATGACTATAGAGAAGAGAGGTAGCGGGAAAGCCATAGAGGAGTACAGTAGCAGAGTCGCTGAAGGTTTGGTGGGACTTATAGAAAGTAAAAAAAATGAACCCAAGCAATAATTATGTTCGATTTTTAAAATCTCAATGACAATAAAGAGAAAGGTAGTGCGACGGGCCGTGGAGGAGTATAATGGAAGCGTTTGACGAGACTTCTAGAAATTATAAAAACAAAATCCAATGAAACAATAAACTCTAAAACCTATACGATCCAATTTTTAAAGGTTCCAAGAAGAATGAATGGAGACAGTGGTAGATCAGGCAAGCAAATAAAAAAATGTAATGATAGAAGTAGGGGTAACAATTGTGTGACTTTTAAAAACTATAAAATTAGAAACACGGGGATGATAAGGTTTGGTCGTTCAAAATCTTAATAACAACAAGATAGCTATTTAATAAATTTAAAGTAAAATCATATTAAAAATATATATTTTTGTATGGTGCTAGCCGCGCAATTGCGCGGGCCACCCAGCTAGTTATATATTATTAAATGAATAGAAAAAGGAGCCTCCACGTTCACTCTCATGGCCTAGAAATTCTCACATTAATCAGAGAAAAAGAAAAAACAGAGTCCATATAGAATTACAATTTAGTAATAGCTGAAATTCGGAATTAAAAAATAAGGAATATTAGAAGAGGAGACTACAGTCCATATAGAAATACAATTTAGAAATATTTGAAATTCGGAATTAAAAAATAAGGAATATTAGAAGAGGAGACTAGAGTCCATATAAAAATACAATTAGGAAATAACTGTAATTCGGAATTAAAAAAGTAAGGAATATTAGAAGAGGAGACTAGAGTGCATATAGAAATACAATTAGGAAATAACTGAAATTCAGAATTAAAAATAAGGAATATTAGAAGTAGAATATAGAGTCCATATAAAAATACAATTAGGAAATAATAGAAAATTTTGGAATTAAAAATAAGGAATATTAGAAGTAGAGTATAGAGTCCATATAGAAATACAATTAAGAAAAAAATAGAAATTCGAAATTAAAAATAAGGAATATTAGAAGTAGAGTATAGAGTCCATATAGGAATTTAAAACTAACTAAAATTTGAAATAAACATAATAAAATTAAAAGTAGAGTTTAGAGTCCGTATAAAAATACAATCTACAAATAATTAAAATTCGAAATTAAGAAAAACATGAGAAGAAGAGTTTAAGGTCAATATAGGAATATAATTTAGAAGTAACTGAAATTCAAAATTAAAAATTAAAGAATATTGAAAGATGAGTTTAGAGTCCACATAAAAATAAAATTAGAAATAATAAAAATAAATAATATTGGAAGAAGAGCACAGAGTCTATATAGAAATACAATTTACAGAAAATTCGAAATTAAAAAAAAGAAATATTAAAAGACGAGTCTAGAGTCCATATAGGAATATATATAATTTACAAATAACTAAAATTTGATATAAAAATAATTAATAACTAACACGTATATAAAATATAATATGAATACTACATATTAGTAGTTTTGTAAAGTTATTACAAAATTTAAAATTATGTTGTCATTTTAATATATTTAAATAATATAATGAGAAAACATATATGCTATTATATGAGAGAAAATATAATGATGCTAGCCGCGCAATCTGCGTGAGCCACCATGCTAGTTTTTTATTATCGAATCACCTCTCTTCTCTTTTTTTTTTCATCCATCTATTTTCTTGATTTTATTTTTGATTTCTACGTAGAACTGTTTTTTTACGTGAAAAATGATTTCTTTATGTTTTTCCTTTCTCTTCATTAATTTTTTTTATCAACTCAGCTTTCTCTTATGTGACTGTATATTTAATGTTATAAAAAATGGTTAAGGTGGAGGATTAGGACTATCCTTATAAGCTATTTTGGGCCCTTTTTTTCCTTGAACACCTGAGCAAACGTTTTAATATCTTCGTCAACAAATATAAAGAATCTAAACTATACCGTGTAATAGTTTCGTTCTCATCTTGTCTTTCTCATACATAAAACCCAAGCTCTAGAATAGGCGAATGATTTTCAAGGATATAATAGCCTGAAGTCGTGCTATATGTTCTAGCATTGCCCATATTCATATAGATGTTAATGAATTTAGGCACACATATATATCTAGATTTATTAACATATATATAAATATGGATAATGCTAGAAAGTCTTCTAACCTGAAATGGAAGAAGTAACCTACATGTGCTATGCCACTAGCACGAGAAGTTTTAAAAGCTAAAGGAGGCTGAAATGGACAGTACAAAACCTTCAACGAGTACCGTTTCTTGAAAATAGTTTCTAGAATAGCTAGTACGAAGTTGATTGATATTGCTATTTCCAAATGCACCGAAATTCAATTGTCCTTGCCTGCTGATCAAGAGTCAAGACAGCGTTGGCAACATCGATCGTCATTGATATATTTGAAAAAAGAATACCACGACAATCGACGTTATACCTTAGTTTATAGTGTTAATTCCTAATATATGTTCGTAACTTTTTAAGTTCTCTCAAGGTTAAGAGGTAACATAGTTTTTATTAAGATTCATAATTTTATTATACATAACAAAGATAGTTCATGAAAAGAATCTCCAGTACACCAAACGATTCATCTTACAACACAAAACAATCCTTTCGGAAGGTAAAATTAACTCAACTAAGGAAACCAAATTCTAGATGGACCAATACGACCGTAACGGATGAGATTGACGGGGAGCCACGGCAAATGCCGCGACGTCCTATAGCCATGGGCCTCTTTGATGTGCACACTAATTGACAAGACGATAATCCCTTTTAGCTAACTCCACGAGAATGACACAAGTTAGAGATTTGTTGTTAAGCTGTAGATTTGATGTGAGCTTTGTCGGACTCAACAATGAATTTCATGGATCGGAGTTCGCCGTTGAATTCGAGGAGCACTACTTGCAATTCTACAAACCAAAGTTTTGAATGGAGTTTGTGCTCAACCTGAATAATGAACCTAACAAAGAAACACACACACACAAAGAGAGAGTGCTCCCCAAAATCCAGCCAACCTTAATCAAGATTCAAGAGAGGACTAGGATGGTGGCGATAGAACTTCTGTCTTGCTAGATCAAGCCAGAGCTCAACAACGGAGGATGAACGAGGACAAAGAGAAATTAACATGCAGCAGATCTGAATCAAGCAAGCGTTGTTTCAATCTGAACCACCGAAACACCTTCCAAAAGCTTAGGTCGACATTGCTAGATCCATCCTTGACTAAAGGATACCGTCCCAGAAGTCGAGGATTACCGCCACCTGAACACCCAACATCCGGTGGCAATGACACGGTGGATGCTTTATCACTGATGCAACTGTGCCAACACCACACGATACAACTGTGCCCTCGAGACTGTGAGCCACCATAGTGACGTGGTGTCCGAGGACGAACTAACCAGTGCTAACCACCATCATGCGACACCCAGATGCAGGGGAGGGGCTCTGGATGCGCCCTCACCAATCTTTCACTTTATCTTCCGGCTTGAAGCACTTTATTTTACCATCTCCCATTCCATCTTCTCTCACGTGGTCCAGAATTAGACTATTGATGACTAAATATGTTTCCTTCCATCACCAAAACAATAGCATTGGACTTAACGATATATCAAAATTGATATTCGGAAGTGTGTTACCTCCCCTAAGCACCATCCTTAATGTTTAACTAGATGAAACTCCACACGTTGTCGTGGGAGTTTACTATGATAACAATAAGTAAAAACAATATGTAAGATAGCTTAAACAACATAATAAGCTTATATAAACATAAGCTTATATAAACATAAGTTTATATAAGTTGATGCGATTTAAATTTAAATAGTATGTAGAATGATGATTCAAATGTAAAAGTAAGATGATGTGGTTTTATTAGAGAACAAAAGAAGAAAGATAATTTAGACCATACATCTAAGAGCTAAAAAAAAGATATGGCTTAATAAGAGAAGAAAATAAGAGAGATAATTTTAACCATAGATTAATCATCTAAGGACTAAAAACAATTGATGTGATGTGACTTAATAAGAGAAAAAAACATGAACTAAGTAAGAATAAACTACTTCCTCCGTTTCATATTATAAGACTTTCTAGTATTGCCCACATTCATACAGATGTTAATGAATCTAGAAAGTCTTATAACCTGAAACGGAGGTAGTATATAGGTATATAGGATATTATAAAAAAGATGAAGAGATATATTGAAATATTATGTGAATTATGTGGGATGATTTAACATTCTTACATTTTAAATATCTAAAATTTAATAAATTATAGATGATATATCATGCTTGCATGATGCTTAAATGTAATAATTGTTAGTTGATAATGATGTATCATTTTTACATGTTAAATTTTAGAAATTAGTGGGATATATATAAGAGAGGATTCCGTAGTGTACGTTCCTAACACTTATGCATCACCGTGTTCAATTTGAAGATCTTAGATACTTAATACTCGTGTTAGTCTAACCACTTGAAGTTAATGATCCTGTGGAGTACAAATTTATTTTATGTGCTTTATGAGGTACTCCATCATTGTCACACTGTTCAGTACTGTTCACTGCAGTATTCACACACTAATACAACTCTTATCTTTTGTTTCATCTATTCGCACGTTACACATGTGCATAGCTTTGAACTTGAAGCGGTGGTCCAACAAGTACTAATCGTGCACAAAGTCTTGCACACCCTTGCACTTCACAACAGAAACATCAATAATTGGGGGAGCTGTAGTTTGAAATTTTGGGTTTTCTTGTGATAGAACTCTAATGTCGCCTTTGGTACAATTATACTACAATATGATTAACTGTATCCACTCCCTCTTAGGCTGCATTCGAAAACTACAATCTTTTATCTTCTATTCCCTTATTTTTCTTTAGCACACTCACTGAACTGCTAAACGGTATATTCTTTTAAAAAAACATGTAAAAAAGTTTCTTAAAAACATATTAATCAATTTTCATGTTTTTAAAACCAATATTTAATTAATCACGTGCTAATGAGTCATACCGTTATGCGTGGACGGAGGAGAAGATCCAAACCCCTCTATCTGAACGCACCCTAGTCCTTTTCCAACCTCTAGCCATATGTATGGTTAGTGTCAACTATAACAGGTTGACCAAGGGTAATTAGTTTATAAAAAAAACTCTATTTCATCTCGTATATGATAATAGCCGCTTTATCTCTTATCGTGATTGTCAATCCAATTTTATTTCTAATATCCCTACACACGTTGAGATATTTTATTTTTTTCAAGGATAACCTTTGACAATCATTGACGCTCGCAACCACCATACCACATTGTCCTACCAACTCTCCTAGCTAAAAAAAATGTATCATGTCGTCCCACCAAACCTCCTAGCTATAGAAGATATATCATCGCGATACTTCGTGTTGAAACAAGTGGTGCTATGCTCCATGACTAGAGATTAATTCCATTGTACTCTCTCATCGCCCATGGCAAAGATCTATGGTCAGGCTTTGGTAACTATGGTAACTATAGCTATGTTTGGATAGAGCTTGAGATTTTGAGAAACATTTGATGAGCCAAATACGAAGTTAAGCTTCTTGGCTTCTGACTTTTAGTTTATTTTTAATTCTGTAACTATAAATTCTCAAAATCTTTCTGAGAATCCAAATTCTCTACTTACGAGAAGCTCCTCCAAACATGCAACAAAAACCTAAGAAAGTGAAGTACGAATCTTGAGTCACGAACAATGACCAGATCTTGCTAACCCTGGAGAGAATTATTTGGACAATGAAAATACTGGGAAAAAAGAAAATGTTACAGAATGGTATCCCGTTCGGATGGGATAATGCCTTTGAGCTACTGCATGATATAGCTAGTATTGACTGAGGTATCATACGATACCTGGTAGGTATCAGCTGATATCCCGTTCAAACGAAATGATATCTTTGAGGTATTACATAATACCTAAGATGTATAGGATGATACCTGTCCGAACATAATACTGTCCTGTAACATTCTTATAAAAAAAAAACAATTGAAAGCTGGGGCCATGGGCACCGTTTTTCTTCCAAAAACCCGGTAGAGAGGAAATCGGGAAGCGAATTAAATACTCAGATAAGCCGGGGAAGGCGACGTCGCGCGCTCTGGTCTCTTCACCCGGGCAAACATCCCCACAACGAGTGGTCCTCCTCACCTCACCTCCAACCCCCTCGTCTACCCACCCACTGCCACGTGGGACCAGCCACCCACCCGGGCCCACCCGTCAGTGACCAAACGTGACGACGAGGTGAGGCAGATCAGCGGAGGCGAGGTCGTCGTCAACCTCGCGCCATTAATGGCGCGCGCGGTAATCAGTTAATCACCGGGCTTAAGCCGCTGGGGGCGGAGAGGCAGGCAGGCAGGCAGTGCGCCATTAGCGTCACATGGGGTGGGCTCTTGTACACTAGCCATTAATACGGCAGGTCGCCCATCCCATCGCGTCTCCTCCGCTTAAATCCCCGCGGCTCCCTCCTGTCCGTGGTTGCAGCTCGCTCGCCGCGCTAGAGCTTAGCTCCGCCGCCGCCGCCGCCGCCATCGCCGGTCGAGCTAGCTCTTTTTGGTAGTGTAGCTAAGGCTAGCAAGAGGCCGGGAGCGCGGGTGGTGTGGCCGCGGATTATCTGGGTGCTTGCTTGTGCCTCCGGATCGGCCGGGGGTGATCGAGGCATGGACGCGGTCATGTCCGCCGCCGACGACGCGGGCGCGGCGTCCGGCCGGGAGGACCCACCGCCAGCCGTGGTGCTCGTCTCCGCCGGCGCCAGCCACTCCGTCGCGCTCCTCGGTAAGCGTCCTTCGGGGCGGGGGAAGCATTTCGTCGAACGCCTTGCCGGCGCTTCTATCTAAGCGGGCGTTTGCCTTTTTCTTTTCTTTTTCTTTTTTCCCGTTTTGCAGCGGGCAATGTGCTGTGCTCGTGGGGGAGAGGGGAGGACGGGCAGCTCGGGCACGGGGACGCGGAGGACCGGCTGGTGCCGACGGTGCTGAGCGGCTTCGACGCCGCCGCGCCGGGGATCACGTCGGTCATCTGCGGCGCCGACCACACCACCGCCTACTCCGAGGACGAGCAGCAGGTGTACAGCTGGGGCTGGGGAGACTTCGGGAGGCTCGGCCATGGCAACTCCAGCGACGTGTTCACTCCTCAGCCAGTCAAGGCCCTGCAGGGGATAAAGATCAAGCAGATAGCTTGCGGCGATAGCCATTGTCTTGCCGTCACTATGGCAGGTGAAGTGCAAAGGTGAGTGAAGATCGCTGTAAACAGCCATCTGCCCATACTATTTACTGTATATAACTCCAGGATTGTATAGTATGGTTGTCATGTGATCTTGTTTAAAGCTGCTTATCAGCAACCAAAACATAATTTATGGGTAAAGCTTTTATAGTTATTATGTCCTTAGTGATTTAAAAGTCAATGCTAAAAAATAAGGCATGATGAGAAAAAAAAATCCCAAAATCTACTTCAAAATTAAATTTTAAAATTCAAATTTAGAAGCCGCAGGGCAAGTGATGGGATGCAGCTGCTGGCAACTTTTATAAATGATGTTTTTGTTTTTCTATATTACCAGAAGGATGATCTGGGA
Organism: Oryza sativa Japonica Group; assembly: GCF_034140825.1. NCBI lineage: Eukaryota > Viridiplantae > Streptophyta > Magnoliopsida > Poales > Poaceae > Oryza > Oryza sativa. The sequence goes on from NC_089038.1 coordinate 22,082,871, forward strand.
ATTCGAAGGGTTGTGCATATTTTTTTTTGGATGAATATTGAATAGTGGCAAATTCTTACATTATTCTGTTGTGTTGCGATTTCTGAGTTTTGGGTGACTGCTGTTTGCACTGATCTTCTCATGACTTTTTGTTTTAGTTGGGGGCGCAACCAAAACGGACAGCTTGGTCTTGGAACCACTGAAGACTCATTGCTCCCACAAAAGATTCAATCTTTTGAGGTAGAATATTGTGTATCATATTCATATAATTATACATATTAGAATGTTGTGTATCATATAATTATGTATATCATAAAAAGGATAGTTTTAGTACTACCTCACCGTTTATTGATATTTGTGCATGGAAATAGTATACGAATACATTGTGCTAAGGAAGAGTGTCATGTGAAAATCACTGGTATGGTGGCATCCATTACGCAGTCTAGTGCAAATCTTTGGTCATCCCTGTACTTATTAACTAAATTTTGTACTCCATATCATGAGGTGGACTGCAGGTGTAGATCCTCTCACGTTATTGTAACAGTTTTACTCTCCAATATAGACAGCACCCAGAGACAATAAATAATATGTTCATGTAATAATAATCTGAACATCCTGGCCCACTTATTACGTGTTGCTTCAAAGAGAAGGAAGATGGATAACTTTTAGATTTTCTCAATACACTATGCACTGTTGCTAATGGTCTAACATATGTATAGGGAGTTTGTGTGAAAATGATTGCTGCTGGTGCTGAACATACCGCTGCAGTAACTGAAGATGGTGACCTCTATGGATGGGGCTGGGGTCGATATGGAAACTTGGGGCTTGGTGATCGCAATGATCGGTTGGTACCTGAGAAAGTATCTTCTGTGGAGGTAAATATTCTAACAAGCTTGCCCTTCGCATCCCCTCCTTTCAAATTCCTTCAATATTTAATTCATTAAAAAGGAATATTCCATCCAATTTCCAGAATATGTTTTTGAAGATTCCATCCCTATATGCTACTGGACTGTATTGTCAGTCAGTCACCATATCACTGTTATCATAGAGTTAAGAATGAGTTGAAGGAGACAAGATCCTTTTATTTTGTCAGTCATTTTCTCAATACACTATTAAAAAACAAGATATTTCCTACATAGTTCAGAGCATCCTGTATTTTGTTATCACCTTATATTCCAAAGCATTATTAGAATCAGAACACCTAAGCCAATCATTTTCTTATGTGGAATTCAATGGAATACAATATGGTCCTAGAGTCAATTAATTGAAGCTAGATACACTCATCTACTTATCCAGTAGTGATTTATCCTTGGAAACTCTAATCATAGGTTGCTAGTATTATCACCTTTTATGGTTTTCGCAAAGGAAAGGCACTTGTACTAATCAGGGACAGGGAAACTGCTGGGGAGTGGCTGGTCACAGGCCAAGAAACCAAAACCAGCTGGTTCTGGTTTTCCAACACCCTTCAAGGCCACCATTCTCCACCCAAACCTCCACATCTCTTAACCACATTATCATGAACTATACCAAAATGCTTAGAAATGATTGTAGGTCATATCACTAACATCGAATTGAAACTTGAGAAGAACAGAGAGAGCCAAATTATTTCCATGCATATCAGAACTTGTCGGTTCTCATTTTCAATCCAAAAATGTTTTCTGCTCCTACTGTCATCCAAGTATTGAGCCAGAGTGTATTAGCTGATTTGTCAATTGGAAGTTGTCACTGAGCTGCACATGTGCAAAATGGTTTATAACTGATCTATTTTATTTATAAATTGATCAAACCACAAGGATCTATTTCTGTGAAATAAATTGTAGATACACTTCTCTGAAGTTTCATATTATAATATCTTGAATTATTATGGGCTTATGTCTGCTGCCATGTGGTTCATTTGATCCTCTTTTTCGTATGCATTTTGATAGTTTTATCTTTGTTTTTGTGTTTCCATGTTTGTTGTCGTCTTATTATTTGATCTTTTGTAGGGAGAGAAGATGGTGCTTATTGCATGTGGATGGCGCCATACAATTACTGTTTCTTCCTCTGGTAGTTTGTATACTTATGGTTGGAGCAAATATGGTCAACTAGGGCATGGTGATTTTGAAGATCATTTAGTTCCACATAAACTAGAGGCCTTAAAGGATAGCTCTATATCGCAGGTACACTCGCTAGCACTAACAATATTCTGGGAACTATGCTGAAGTTCTTGGCCTGTTTCCTCTGATGATTGTCAGTATATATTTGCCCTTTTCTCTTGGAATTTCACACGTCTTATTTACAAAGTATTCTACTAATTTAGATTTCAGGTGGATGGAGGCATACAATGGCGCTTACATCAGATGGAAAGCTTTATGGTTGGGGGTGGAACAAGGTAGGTCATTATCTATGTGCCTCTACTTATATTTTTGTCCCAGGTTTATTGTCTTGTTAGAAATCAACTGCACGATCAAAGCCTTCCAATTTCATGGTTTTATTGATTCTATAGCCTGGTGCCTATAAAAGAAAATGAGAAATTCTAAGAATCTTGTATGCACTTGTGTAGTTTCTCTTCCATGGTGAATAAATGTCATGATGATTGGAAATCTCTTAACAAACAAAAGAAGACGAACAATATTTTCTCCCGAACTTAACAAGCTGAGTTTCAACCTTCGGGATATCAACACTTTTTTTCTTTCTGTGAGCATCATGGGCCTCTTGGCAAATCATGCACCCATTTCGACTTCCACCAGTACCATCCACTGCGAGTCCATTGTCTAAGGGACTAAAAGACGCTTCATGCTCCCCAAACCCCCCTGCTATCATCCACCCCAGACCTGATGCTGACTTGTGCCAACTAACTGGAAACATTTTGTGGCATTCTTTTACAAGTCAATTTTGAGGTAACGTGAGTTACGTGATTAGTGATAAGCTCAGGTTGTCTTTATCACTAAGCATAGCTCTGATTTGTATACGGAGCCTAGCTTGCTTGAGTTCCAGTTCTACCGGCTGCAGTCCTAGATATACCATCAGTTTGACATATAATGTTTCAAAAATGTTTACTTTCTTTTGAACTGGTAATTTACCATTGTTTTTACTGATTCTACCTCATACTTCGGATATGCAGTTTGGGCAAGTCGGAGTTGGTGATACTGATGATCACTGTTTCCCAGTACAGGTCAAGTTTCCAGAGGATCAGGTATGGCATATATCTGGAGGAATAAATGAACTATTGAAGCATACAAGTCATAATCACAATATTTATGCTCAATCAAGAACTTGATGTTCCATTTCTTGTGTTGTTGCTGCAGAAAGTTGCCCAAGTTGCTTGCGGGTGGAGGCATACTCTTGCATTTACAGAAAAGAAAAATGTTTTCTCATGGGGGAGGGGTACTAGCGGACAACTTGGTCATGGTGAAATAGTTGACAGGTGTTTCCTATCAATATTTCTGTACCCATAATATCTTGCTCCCAAAATGAATCATTTTTGGTCTTCTGTAAATTAACAATCTACCATTCTGAATCTGAAGGAACAAACCTGTGATGATTGATGCCTTAAGCCCGGATGGTCCTGGCTGCAAGAAATTAGAGCCATCAACAGCTGTACCATTTGCAGGTTGGTCCCAACGTGTTCTAGCTATTGCAGCTTGCCAGCTTGCAGATACTAGCAGTTGCATGACTAATGGTGCTTTCTGCTGTTTTCAGCCAAAGTCTGGGTCTCGCCATCAGAAAGATATGCCATTGTTCCTGATGAAAAAGTGAGTTCCTTTGTGTACTTGAAGCCCTTTATTCTCCCACAAGAACACGAACAGTTAAAATCAAACCATTACACGGCACTTATAATCTGATACTATACTAGAACTGTTACTGAAGTTCTTTTCCTTCTTTACCTGTAGGTTCCAAATTCAGGTGAAGGCACGGCACGAGGCAACGGGGCGGACGCAAATGTACCAGAGAACGATGTAAAGAGGATGCGTGTGCATTCGTAGGGGCCTGGACCTCCCAATTTAACTCCCTAGTACACTATCCAAAAACCCCCTATGTGCAACTGTTTCACCGCACGTTTCCATCCAGTGCTGTCCCATTTTTGTGCATCCCATTCTGCCCAAGTGATGATTTCCACGAACCCCTCCTGGTGTTGTTGAGATCCAGTACCTATTAGGGTTATCGCAGCTGCCACTGTCTGTAATCGATCACCTGCTTAGAGGTGATTTTAGCAAAAAACCAACCTGCACCGTTGTGGACATGTGTTTGGAATGTTTTTAACTTCTGTTGGAAGATGCAATAAGTGCTTGGTTCTGATCTCTTGATGATTTGTCACTAAAGAATCTCCCCTTCTGATAATCACTGAGAATATAGGTGTTCGCAAACTTTTCAGAAGTGGCAAACCGGAAGAGAACTTGTGAAACGGCACGCTTTTCCAAGTGATACAACTACGCTACAGCCCTATTTGTTTAGACGTTTAGACTTATAAACTAATTTATGAGCTAAAAAAAATCTAAGGGTGTGTTTAGTTCTTTGGGTGTAAATTTTTTGAAGTATACGGACGCACATTTCAATTATTAAACGTAAACTAATAACAAAACAAATTATAGATTTCGTATGTAAACTGCGAGACGAATTTGATAAGCTTAATTAATCCGTCATTAGTAAATGTTTACTGTAGCATCACATTGTCAAATCATGGCGTAATTAGGCTCAAAAGATTTACCTCGCATTTTACATGCAAACTGTGCAATCGATTTTTTTTCCACGTTTAATGTCCCATGCATGTCCATCGGCGGGAGCGCCACCGGCCGTGTCCCGTAGGTCCATTACACGGGAGCGCCGCCGACCGTGTCCCGGCCGTGCTGCTCGCCCTCGCCGGTTGAGTCTCGGCCGTGCCGCTCGCCCTCGCTGGCGCTGGCCCATAAGAGGGGGTCGCCCACCAAAAGCGAGAAGCTTGGAAGAGAAATGGGGAAGGGCAAGGTGAATTCCTCATTGTCGCTGCCGGCCGCGGTGGGTGGTGGCGATGGCGGCGCTCGGGGCGGAGAGGAAGGAGGTGCTCGCGTCGAAGGGCCGCGGCCGACGATGAGCGCGCAGGGAGATCCTCTTTGCCGTCGCCGTCGCTGCCACCCTCCTTCAGGGCATTGCCACCGTGGGCCGCCTCCTCTCTCGCCTCACCCAGCCAGCGTCGCACCCGCCACTTCCCCCTGCCTAGCGCCGCCGTGTCGCTCGTCACCGGCCGCCGGCGGACCTGCTCCTCTCCCACCTCTCCCCGCTGGCCTCCTACGCACATGCCGGCCGACTACCCTGGAACGGCGAGAAAAGAGAGATAAGGGAAGGGAGAGAAGAGGGAGAAAGGTGATGATGTGGTCGCCCTGACACGTGGGGCCCACATGGGTCTCACGCTGACTTGATCGGCACGTCGGACAAAAACCACCGAAGGATTTAAAGTGAACAGTTTTATAATTTGAGGGATATCATATATCTGGTTTTGTGATTAGGGGACGATTTTGTATCTTGATGACAAATAGAGGGACCTTTGGTATACTTTTTCCCCGTGAATTTAATTTCCCGGCCCGGCCACTACAGTGAGATAAGCGGCCCAGCCGGCCTGGCCTCCGGCGCTCGCGCGATCGTCTACAAAGCCGAGCCGAGGTGGGCGCGCGCGATCGCGTCCCGTCTCCCGTTGGGCTCGATCGGTCGCGTTTCGCGTGGTTGGTGCATTTGGCAGCTGAGGCGGGGCGACGACGACGACGACGTGACCGCCTCACACCGGGCGGAGTGGGAGAAGCGAAGCGGGCAGGAGATCGAGGAGCACCGGAGCGGAGCACGTCGCGCGCGGGGCGGTGCGTGCGCGGTGGGGGGACGTACGGGAAAGTGATGTGATGTGATCCGCGGTGGCGCCGCGCGCGCGCCCGCCTGCCGATCTCTAGCTCGGTGCTCTTGAAAACGAACGAGAAAGGTTTCGGCCGGTCGGCGCGAAACGGGCCGGGCCGATCAGCTAGAGCTACAAAAGACTTTAAAAGACACCGTTAGGAACATGAAAGAATTAATGAACTTACGAACGGACTGTCGTCGCGAGCGTTGGTTAAATTGTCAGACAAAGGCAGTCGAGAAGGGTGTGATTGTGAAGCATATACGATTTCCCCGTACGTTCAGGGTTGCATCCAGCGTGTACCGTTTCTACTACACAGCTGCGCAGTCTGCAGACCCTTCCATTTAATTTTGTGAATAAGAAAAAGAACATGTTAAGATGAGAGCCCTAGACGGGCGACAGCCACAGCTGCGGGTGCCCCAGCCAGCCAGCATCACGCCATTACGCACCCGCAAAGCACAGCCCAAATGAATCTTATATACACGGTCGGCCACCACACCGGGACCCCGGACCCCCCCACACTCTCCCCTCGTTTCCAAGGAGACGCCCCACACCACCACACATCCACACGCCCAACCAAGACGCCCGGTCGATCAGTCCCCACATGCAGCGTACTACGTACGTGCGTGACTAGTTGTCGTCGTAAGTTCACCCCCAACACTCGTCGACGCCCAAGTTCGCCGCGCGGCGCGGGCGCGGGTACCAGCCAAGGGGCAGCGTCACAGGCTCACCTCTCACAGCAGGCTGATGCGACGGCGAAGCGCAACGTGGCAACGTACCACCCACCCTCAACACCGTCCAAAAATGTAAATGCTTTCTCTAGTTTTTTTTTACGAAGATTAAAGTGAGATGTAAAATTAAACGAGAAATAATTATGATGGGTTGAGATGAATAAATAAATAAATTAAACAATAAGAGATATTTGTTTAAGATAATTAACTGAGTAGCTAGTCATAAGTAGCCACTCACCCGTCCAAAAACATAAGGGCGGTCCAACCTCATAAGTAGAGTACTCAATTTATCAAATGGACGCTACTTTATGGTATGTATTAGCTCAATAACCAACTCCTTCCTTTGTCATAAAATATATAGTAATATACTCAATTAAACATCATCAAGTATTATAAATATTGATAAATTGTGTATAGATTTATAGTATTAGTATCTAATTGGTTATTTTTTCTATTAATGTTTATGGTCATTAGGATTTGAACTCTTATGAGCACACACGACTCTACCACAGCACCAATTGTTCATTCTCGTGTCTAATCAAATATTTGGTTACTATATTCTAGAATGGTAGAGTAACAATTAGACCAATCAGGAATGGTCCTTCAGTTCAATGACCGATATGATGGTTTATCTTGTTCCTTAACTGGTTTTAAAACTATCGTAAACCCTTATATATATATATATATATATATATATATATATATATATATATATATATATATATATATATATATATATATATATATATATATATATATATATATATATATATATATATATATATATATATATTTTGAAACGTTGGGAATATATATATATATATATATATATATATATATATATATATATATATATATATATATATATATATATATATATATATATATATATATATATATATATATATATATATATATATATATATATATATATATATATATATATATATATATATATATATATATATATATATATATATATATATATATATATATATATATATATATGTTTGGGATGAAATTGGAAGTAATTATAATTTTCTTTTGACGGCGAGAATACGTACACAGGAGTAGTATGTCTGTTACATGGCCCAGCATGCATGCGCGCGTACAAAGTAGCGGTACTACGTTCGGTAGCTAGCTAGCTTGTGTTGTAAGCTTTCTAACGGCCGGCCGGCACAGTTGCGCAGTGACGCCTCTTCCTCGTCCTGTCGGTAGATCCGTGCACCGCAGATCTACCCACCCCTGCTTCCGCTTTGTCGCCACGCCCGTACGTACGCTGTTATACTATCTACCGCCTTCGGTTGTGACTTGTGCCTGTGGTTCTTTGCATGGCATATGCCACTCTGCCATTGGCACGCGCGCACACGCTAGGCGATGGCGCACACCCACTGCCCCCATTATATAACAATTTTATATCGAATTCGACATATTTTAATTCTATGAATTTAGACAAAAATATATTTAGATTCGTGATAACATGATACGTCAATCTGATATTTCCTTCGTTTCACAATGTAAGTCATTCTATCATTTTTCACATTAAACATTAATATGAATATAGAAAATATTATAATGACTTACATTATGAAACGGAGAGAGTACTTGCTATATATTGAGCTGTAGGGAGTATTTGCTATTAGTACTAGCTGGCAGCATTTTTACCGTACGTAATTAGGACGACCTGTTGAGCAACTATTTTTACCGTACTTTGGAGCGTTTTCGAAGTAACCAGGGGTTTGTACCAGCACTCGAAGATAAAATAGTTTATTGTAGTGTTAAGTTATGCTTAAGTCTCACGGTACTTTAAAAAAGAATTTATATGAATTATACCTCTCGTTGCAGAGGAAGTCCTAAAAGCGAAACACCAAGGACGATTTATATATGTAAAAAAAACATAGGATGAATTTAAGTGCCATGCATGGGTATTTTATAATTTTTTTTAATAAAATGTACCAGTATATTACGAAATTACCTGTAATATCTGATAGGTCTGATATTCTTTTTAAAAAAATTTCTGACCAATATGACATTGTATATGTGAATTGAGTGTAACTTGGTTTTCTCGTGGTAAAATTAACCTATCTGCGGGGATTCGAGTATCCAAAAAATCAACTTAGCATGGACACATATATTAGTAAAAAGATGTCTATGCTAAACTCATCAGTGTTAAGATATACCGATTTATTCTATCTCGAACAAGTTCGTAGGAGTGGTGACAGCTAAACGCATATAATAAATTCATCAATCTCTCGAATGTGCATATAGGAATGGTGAACATGTCAACTTGTGTAATCATAAGGGTAAAAGAGTAAGTACTTGCGTTCGCGTTTTTACCGTGTTTCTTTAAAAAAATACAGTTGAAAGCAAAACTATATTTTAAAACACGACAGTTTGCATGAAAAACTAGCAAGAGTAAACACTACCGTACTTACTACTACTGTTTACTGTTAAGCTGTAGCCACCTAAAGAGCAAGCTAGGGCCACACCCACACTGACACACATATACAAGCCAGAGAGATTGATTAATATCCCTGTCGCAAAACAGCGTGGCATTTCACCAATTTTTCTACACGCAAACCGCAGTGTCTAACAGATGATGGACGACTTCACCTTCCCTATAACCGCAGCAGCAGCAGCAGCGGCGGCAGATACCGCCGCCGCCGCCGCCGCAGCAGCAGAGCCCCTCCGCCTCCACCACCACCACCACCACCATCGCCGCCGCGGCCGCCTCCACTTCGCCGCCTCGCCGCTCTGGTTCCCTTCCTCCTGCCCCGTCGCCGCCGCGCCACCTGACGTGCCGGTGGCCGACGACGCCGACACCGCCGACGCCGCCGTGGCGAGCGCCGTCAAAGACGTCGACGTCGTCGTCTTCGTCCGAGACGCCATGGAAGGCAAAGAACAAGAACAAGAAGATGAAGAAGGAGGAGGAGGCGGTCAAGAAGAAGCGACGTCGGACGCCGGGCGGCGGGAGGAGGAGGAGGGGAAGAAAGAGGAGGAGGCGACAGCAGCAGCAGCAGCAACAGGAGAGCTCTCGCGCGGCGACGGCGACGAGGACGGCGGCGACCATGGCGGCGGTGGCGCGGCGCGCGACAAGGAGGAGAAGATGGACCAGCTGTGGGAGAACTTCAACGAGGAGCTCCGCCAGGCGCTGCACCAGCGGGTGGGCTCGTGCCCCCGCGCGGACGCGCGGGCGGCGGCGGCGGCCGGGATGGAGCTGTCGCCGGAGACGTCGGACGCAGAGTCGGAGCCGGCGGCGGCGGCGGCGCTGCGCGGGCACATCGGGTGCGCGCCGATGCTGCGGCCCTCGTCGAGGGCCGGCGCCGGCGGCTACCGCCGGACGGCCACCAGCTGGGTGCTGCTCATGAAGATCTTCAGGAGGCTCTTCGTCATCGAGAAGACCATCTCGTCGTCGTCGTCGGCGGCGGCGTCGGCGTCCGGCCGCCATGGGAGTGCGCGCCGGTGATGCCGCCATCATTAATTCACGATCAGCGCGCGGCATCCGTACTGCTCTTTGCACGATTAATCGCCTGCAATTAATTAAGAAGCATCGCTAGCTTCTGATGATGCTAATTAAACTGCAGTTAAGTAAATTATAGGCACACGTACGTACGAATTGCTCCTGCATGCTGATAACGCCATGTAGCTAGATAGGGTTTGTTCAGCAGATACAAGGGACTGAGGGAGCTAGTTAAGCATCACTTGAATTTTGAATTCTTCAGTTTTTTTTACAGTAATTTATTTGAATTACAACATTTTTTCTTTCTTTCTTCCTGTGCTCTCGAATTATACCATGATTTCAGGTAGGCTGAAGGGCACTGCTACATTATGCATACTGATTTTATTTAGGCCTGTTTGGGGAATTAGCGAGATTCCAGGAAATAATCGGTATCCATCCGGTGATAATCTGGAACCCAACGTGGCACGTTTAGATTAGTTATATTATAAATTATTTCATCCAATTCCACATTGTTATATCATGGGATGTAAGGAGTAGTTCGAAGCTGTTCAGATTGGAACCAAAATAAACCTTATCAAATTTTGACAAGTTAGACAATATTATCAAAATTTTGGCAGGATTTAAGTCTGGCAACAAACTAAATATATGTACTTTTTTTAATAACTTTGTCAAAAAAAATGGTAAGGTTGAAAATGATATCAATCTGAACGGCCCATTCATTTCGAGAATTTTGGCATTTTGTAGCTATTGAGGCTCGGAATCTCCCCAAACCTGACTTAAAAGCATCGCTTCCTTCTCATGCAAATGGTAGGGTGAATTGCAACTAATTCTAGCTTGGTATACTAGCTGTCATCTTAATCGAACATTAACATGGAACTGAATATGGAATTCATTTTCCAGGTCTTCTTCAATGCTAGCTAGTAGTAATAGATCATTTAATTATCACATAATCTGCGTTAACATAATCAGAAGAGATCAAGACCTACCCAGATTCCTTTTATCTCTATTGGTCACGAGATGCTGTCATGATTTGTGACAATATCATCTTTGGATCTGGACAAGGAAAGGTGTACGGCCTTTTAGAGGTCACTTTTTTTGTGGGGGAAGAAAAAGCTTCCGTACTGTGCTTAGTAGGAGAAATGGAGGATGCGTGTTTAATTTAGGTTTCTCATATAGGGACAGGGGATTAATTCGGGGCACTAAAGGCCAAAAGAGATCAAGGACAGGGACATCCAACCTCCAACCTGATTAGAGCAGTAATGAATCTCTGCTCCTAAGCTATAGAAGCTCCTGAAGACAGGTGAGCACCGAGTTGAGTAAAAATGGGAGAAAGCATTTGATTGTACCAGTTCAGAGTAGATTCAGTTGCAGTGCTGCATCAAACAAAATGACAGCATATTGTTAAACCAACTGGTGTAACTGGAGTTTAAGGTTTGTGATTTCTGGACTACACCCTCTGTCCCAAAATATAGCAATTCTTGGCTACGAATCTGGACATAGGTTATGTCCAGGTTTGTAAGCAGGAATTGGTTTATTTTAAGATGAAGTATCTTTTAAGAAAGGTAAACCAGCAAGTTAAATTAGAGCTGAAGTGACGGGCAACTTGAAAATCTCACAATGAAGGATCTGAGGTACAATTGCCAGTTCAATTAGCACTGGGAGGAACAGAACAGTTGTTGTACAATCTAGAAACCTAACCTAAATGAATCTCCCAATTGATGTCAACCAACAGCTAGAGGCTAGAGCAGACAACCCACAAGAAATTATTTGAAACACAGAAACAAGAATGATTGCAGCTGGCCCTACATTCACCTACTATCTCAGAGCAATGTAGTGCATCCAGATTATATATGCAGTGGATACCATTGTCACCAAACAAATAATACAACAATGATCATATGAACAGAGGGAATCACCCTAGCTGAGGGAAGACTACAGTTATGTAATCGAAGATATTGACACAAATGCAATCTGATTTGAGTACTTAACTACTCTTATTTTCCAGTTGCGTAATTTCTGAGGTCCTGTTTGTATAACTGAAGAGTTGGGTATGAATTTAGGAGGATTTACCCCCATTTTCTGTGAAATCCCTTCATTCCCAATAGGAATTGACCTAAGCAATATAAATAACAGAACCGCCATCAATCTATGCGTTTGAGATGGACACGATCCTATTTTAGAACAATATACAGCACTGACAGCGTATGACAAGGTCTAGATAGTAAAGAGTTTGACATGATCATTTTGGTATCTAGGAAAACCTCATAGTTTGCTAGATACAGCGAGGTACTTGGTATGGCGGGCCTGCGCTATCAATTTGCCTGTCTTTTTCTTCCTGAAATCAACAGAGACAACACCGACTGATTTTCCAGCGCGCAACAGCTTTCCCTCAACCTCTATTTCTTCCTGGAAAATTACCAAAGTAAAAGCAGTTAATGGAAATGTCAAACAACTTCTTGAGTCAACACAGTAGTGGAAAGCGAAGATAATTGGAAAATTAAAAACACCTTGTCATAAGAATCAGAAGAAATTAACCAAATCTACATTTTTTTCATCCAATTTCGAGCCAATTAACAAGCTATATATATTTTTTCACAAAATAATGGACAGGTAGAAACAATTGGTGTGGTTACCTCTTATATTCGACCAGGCATTTTGCCAGCAACACTGCTAGTCAAATTCTAATATCCTGTACTGGTACCAGGAACGATGTTTTAGCCAGCAAGTTTTGATCTCAACTTATCCTTGAGTGCCAACAAAGGAAAAAGGAAATCACAAAAGGAATGCAGGCGCATTCACTTCTAGTCCTGAACCACCCCTTTTGCCTAGAGACTACACACCTATTGTCCTACAGTAGAAAAGTGACCTAAAGGTGAAAGGTAAGAAGTAATGACCCTTTTTTTTAATCTAAACAATTGGGCTGTCATCCTCCATGTTCACCAACGTTAACCCATTAGAATACTACCTTCCACCTTTCTAGACAAATACAAATATGAGATTGCAAAAAACTTTAGGGAGTTTTTTTTTAATCTGCTGAATATTTACTTATTCCAAAGAAGAAATAGCACGCTTGCACATTATCTCATGTCCCAAGACAGTCCTAGAATTTATTGTGCCCGTTTATGGAAGATATTGAAGCACACATGTGCATATGCACTATTCTTGAGCACATAAGGCTCAAGGTCATTACTCTTCACAACACTATTTCCATCAACTTATATACTTCCACATACAACAATAGTTAAGCATATCAAACAGTGAAAAATGGACACGTAGGTGGAGGAAATGAAGAGATTAGAAGTACACTGTTTAGATATGCTATCAGAATACCAAAGCACCGTCACTCAATGATTAATATGAAAATAATGCAGGAAAAATGCATTCAAATTCATTACAAGAAGTATTACAAGTCCAAGAGACATCCAACATCCAAGATGGGCAAATCACTAAGAAAATTGCATTCAAATCACCATAAGAGAACCACAAATCACAAAAATGTGTCCTAACTAATAACTAGATTAAAGACACAGACTTTAGATTGATGTGACCACACTTACGGAAAATAACTCCAACATGATGATCACCAATGGCACAATTGGAGCCTCTGTTTATTATGAATATGTTTAATCTCTCATGAGGAAGTACTGATAATACTCTGATGAATGCTGTGCCACACCCTAACAACAGCAAAGTACTTGCGCTATAAAAAGCTGTATGCACCCTAAAAAAATCCATGAGCCCACACACAAAATATCTGATTTAGGCAGAATCTTAATTTATGTCATGGAGCCAGAAAACTAGGAGAATTCAACAACTTCCATCAAGTTCAAAGTAATTGTTACCCTGGTTCACCCCTAGTTCCTGCTTTGAGCAATTCTTACAAAGGAAAACCAACTACTACTACATATTCTCTCCCTCTCTCTCTCTCTTTGGGGTACTCAGTGGCAGATTCAGCTAAGACGCAAAGCTGTCCTTAACAACTGCTGTAGCACTCGTACCAACCATCCACGACAACAACCTCATGCCCTCATTTGGCATTCACCTGCAAAGCATCCCAGCATCGTGACAGAACTTGATCAAGGATCACTAATACAAACAACAAGAACGCTAGACACCTGCAATAGTTTTAACCAACCGCAATGGTATTATTGTTGGGTACCACTCCCCCTTCCTTGCCAAACGTGACTGCCAAACACGAGCCCACTCGGAGAAAAGCCTCGCAACTACTTGCCTAATCTCATTGTTTCAGGCTCCCAGCAATTCGGCGAGGCCTAATTTGACAAATAAGCACCAAATGCACAAAATTTCGACAGAACCGCAGCATCGACGGCACAATTTGTTTTCACCTACTTAGCCCCAAATTAGTTGATTGCACATTTACACAGACAAACAGGATCAAAAATTTGTACTAACTGGCAATTGGGAAGAGAATCCTTGGTCTCACCCCGATGCTGGCCACGTCGACGTAGGAGAGGTTGAGCTCGAGCGAGACACCGCTCGTCCCGATCCCGCTGGAGAGGAACACGCCCGACCCGAGCTGGTCGGCGAGCGTCGCCGTGACGCCGCTGAGGAGGTACCCCGCCGGGCTCTGCCAAAAAACCACCACGCGCGTCCGCGCCGTCACCATCTCAGACCCACCGAAGCTTATTAGGGTTTGGGAGGGAGTGGGAGAGGGGGGGGGGGCTGCGGGCGCTTACGGCGATGCGCGGGGTGACGACGAAGGAGCAGAGGAGGCGGCCGTGCTCGGCCGCGTCGATGCGGACGCCGGTGAGGGCGAAGGCGTCGTAGCGCAGGCTCGCGGAGGCGGGGCCGACGACCTCCTTGGACAAGGCGGTGGGCTCGAGGCTCCTCCGCACCGCTTCCGGGTCCATCTCTACGGCGGCGGCGGCGGCGATCCGGCCGGCCGGCGACGAGGTCGCGCGCCCGGATCCGACAAGGGGACACGGGTTGGGTTGGTAACTCCACTAGCTAACCGCCACGCGACTTCCCCAAACGATGGTGAGGCTTGCTTCTGTGGAGGGTGTTCCATTTACCCGTTTCGAGAGTTTTACCGCCGGTTTACCGCACCCGAAGGTAAGCCTATTTACGCATTGTTTGGTTAGGCTTGGATTCAATTCGGGCCGGGAATAAGTATAGTAAAAAATTTATGAATGATACAATAAGAAACCGAAATTTATTTCGGGCCGAGAATCAATTTACTCATGATAGGGACAATAAGAGATCGGGATTAGTTCCACATCTCTTGACTAGTGGATTGATTCCTGGTCTCTTATTGCCCCTATCATGAGTAAATTGGTTTTCAGCCCGAAATAAATCTCGGTCTCTTATTGTATCTATCATAAATTTTTTACTATACTTGTCATTCCCGGCCCGGATTGAATCGAAGCGTAACCGAACAAGGCCTTACTACGCAACCGAGAAAAAACCAAATACCCACTTCATTTTATATTATTAATCATTTTAACTTCTTTTCTAATTAAACTTCTTTTGAATTTATCAAATCAATAGAAAAATTTAATAACATCTACGACAATGAAATAGTTTCAGTAAAACTAATATTTAATATAGTTTAATAGTAATATGTTTGTTTTGGGTTAGAAATGTTGCTATTATTTTCTATAAATTTAGTTAAATTTTAAAAAGTTTGATAAAAAAATCAAAACGACTAATAATATGGAACGGAGGGACCGAGGGAGTATTGACAATTTACTAATTCGGTCCCAAAATATAGTAATGTAAAGTAAGTGCAATTATATCCATTCTAGTGCTACAAATATTTCTAGGACTACAAATCGGAACTGATTCGTACTACGTAGATTGATGGTCCAAATTTCTAATCTCATCCTATATTGCTATATTTTGAGATGGGGCCATGAAGGTAGTAAAATTTTAAATTTTTGTTTAACTTTTTTTTAAAGCTTAGGGGTTACTTGCTGGGTCCATATTTCCGATTGAGCACGGGATCCTGACCCATGACGGTATGACAACTTTCACCAAATCTTAATTAAATTTCGATCTAAATTACTGTTTTAAACTTGAATTCCCCAAAAACATTCAAAATCTTACTCGGAATATGTTTTCAGTACCCGGAATGGTGTTTGTGAGGCGGACAGGTGGGACCGGCGGGCCACGAATGAGCTGACAAGTAGGTCCAGCCAGGCACTATTCCTGATCCAATGGCTTTGTGTGAGACTGAAGCTACATTTGAACTGCTTTTCAGTACAGATCAGATCGGCCTTAATTTCCTTTCCCTTCAAGTCATAGCAATGCCGGAAATGTTTCTAATGAAACGAACGCCCAGATGTTCAACGGAACAAAAGACGAACTGTATTGAATTATTCAATGCAATTAAGTTTAGACAGCAGATTTCCAACAAACTGACTAGTATAGTTCACAAATTTCGAACAAAATGGCTAGTGTTCCTGTAAGAGAATGGTGACAAGACTGACCAAACTCAAACTTGGTTGGGTCACGGGTCATATTTAACCCACTCTGAATTTCTATCCATCTTGCTGAACAACTGCACTGCATACTCATTTTCAGTAGTCTCTGTTGTATGCAGTGTAGAGACCATCAGTGTCCTGCACAACACAGGTGCCTCTGAGCATTAAATTTTGCAAAGCAAGATACAGGGCAAAATACATGGAATGCTGGAAAAGAAATTAAAGATGCATACAGCACCTTGATCAGAGTTCATCTTTAACAGGCTCTGATGATGATGTTACCTCCTCTTCCACAGCATCAATCTGGGTTTTCTCATCCACTGCAGCAGCTGCACCAGCTTTCGGTCCCCTGTTCTCGTTGATAAAACTGATGATCTCCTCAGCTGTCCTTGCACCGTCGTACGACAAAAGGTTCCCACTTGATGAATAGAAGTAGATAGTTGGATATCCCTCAACCGTGAAGTCTGTTGGTATATCGTTCACAGTTCCATCCTGCAAAACCGTAGGCATTGATTTCCATAACACAAAAGGTATGAATAAACGATCCGCAACAACAGCGAGGAATATAAAGTCATCAACTCAAGACGAAGTACCATCTTTGCTATCACTATATCTTGGTCATCTTGCAATGACACTGCAATTTCCTCCAGGATCAGGGCAAACTTGCGGCAATGGCCACACCAAGGTGCATAGAACTCAAGCAAAACTGCAACGAAATTGATGTCATGCAGTGGTGAAACAAACAATCAAATAGAACATACCAAAATATCGAATGGAACTACTCAGAAAATGATACTGCTCGCAACCATTGAAATGAAAACATACCATTTTTGCCAGAGTTGAAAACAATGTCATCTATATTGTCGGCCACAACAACCTTAACAGGTTGGTCATTCACCTTAGGGATAGGCTCTGACTTAACGTATGGTGTCAAGTTGCCATACTACATGGACCAAAATCAGAATAGAAACTAACATACGTTAGAAATGAGTGGGCATGAAGTACCCTGAAATAAAATAAGTAATTGATCAACACAGTAAAGTAGAGTAAGCCTCAACTATGTACTGCTTCAGCCAGGGTATGATCTGATCAGGATCCATTGTTGGATTGAGATATTTTCCAGTAGATGCTATCACGAAAAGGAGGGGCACATCACTTTCTCTGAGCCCAAAGTACTGAAAGGGTGGATGTGGAAGCTCATAAGTGGAAGTTCTAAGTTCTAAGAATCCTTCACAAGGAAGTGCTGAGTGGTACAAACAATAACCTGGAAGACACGATCAGCGTCTGCAACATCACCAATTAAAAAACTTATGTTATTACCACTGAATTTCCTGGCCGCTTCATGAATCTGGCTCTTGAAGGACTCGATTCTGTCATCACCGAAGCTCACGAAAAGCATTGCCTGTCCAATTGTGTTTGAAAGAAAGTAGATCATTGCAGTTATGCAAGAACAATGGTATACCGATGTATCTAGAGGTATACTAGAGGCGTTATACATGCTAGCCATAATGCTGATGCAGGTAAAGAAAATTGAATAATATAACTGAAATGTTCATCGTTCCATATAGCATATATACAGATTAGTTTTAAGAATTAGCATGTGTAGTTGACAATGTATTTTGATGAAACAAACAGAATGTAACAGCTGTTGTGTTTACTCACTTTAGAACTAGGAGTGCTATAGTATCTTTCAAGAAACTTATGGTTGGTTGGATCAGCATCGTAGGTAACAACCATTGGGAAACCAGATACCTCGATAAACTTCTCAAGTGCGTCCTTACCAAAATCCTAATAAAGATGCAGGGTAGAGTGTTACACAGGTTGCTGCACATGCAAGAATTGATCAGCATTCAACTAGTCAGATGAATATACCTCCGAATCAACAAACAGCTCATCAAACGGCTTAAAGAGACGGACAATGGGGCCTTTGACACTCTGATCACCACGTGGCAAAATGCTTGCATCAGACGTGTGGAAAAAATCATAATCTGCTCGCATTTTCTCTGCCACAACCATGAAATTTTCATATTCCATACCAGCAAACTCAGGGAAAACTCCCACCTACAACACAAATTTCAGACACATGCATCACATCCATCAATCTCCCGTAATCCCATTGTTCTGAAGAACACGTAAGCAAACTGAGTAATAATGTGCAAACTTTTTTTGCGAATACAATGGGCAAACTTACAAGGATCACCCCCTTGTCGACGACGGAATGGGCCGCCTCTTCTGCTGATTCAAGCTTGAGGGATGCTGGGCCGACCTGCCTCTTAAGGTACTCCACGATGCCATCGGCCTCCCTTGGGCCACCGTAGCCACGCACGTCGCTCCCCCCATTCTTCATGATCTTTATTGTTGGGTATGAATACACCCCATACTTATCCTTCAGCTCTTTGTTCCTCTCGTTGTATGCGTCCACCTTCGCGAGTACCACTGGCAGCTCGTTCTTCCTCAGAATGGAGGCTGCCTTTTCGTACTACATTGCATCATATCAATATATCACATAAATAGCACAAACTACATTCACCTTGATGTTGAAACGTCCATGGTGCTGACTGCTGAAAGTATCAAAGTAGTCGGTTACCTCTGGGGCGAGTTGCTTGCAGTGACCACACCTGTGAGCACGTAGTTACCAGTTAGCCACTGTTCGGCGAATGAGTGTGATGCTGTGATACTGTACTAGCTGCTCAGAGAAGTGAGTGAACTGTACCATGGGGCATAGAACTTGACGACAATGAACGGGTGCTTGGCCACCACCTCCGAGAAGTTGCCCGCATCCAGCGTTAGGACCGCCTCCTTCAGCTCCTCGGTGGCATCCACACCAACCGCGGTAGGGCTGGAGGATATCAGAATGGCAAGGGCAAAAGACAGCACCAGGTTGACAGCCATTGCTTAATCTGTAACTAACAAGTTTCCCAGGATCTCCACTAGGAAGGGGAGGCCAACTTTACTCAAGCTAATATAACCATATAGATCAGGGGAGTTGAGTGATGATGCACTAGCAGAGATCTCGAGGAAGTCAATGGGAGCTTCTTTGCTAATTTCTAGCTTTTCTTTGACTCCATGTTCCTGACCTTTGCTTATAGAAGACACTAATTAAGTATCTTTTCCATCATCTTTCTTATTTTTCAGGTAGTAAACATCATCTGCAAACATGTACTATTGCTTACTGTATAACCAACAATAGCTGAAAGCAGATGACTTTCTGTACAGAAATTTCAGTACCAGAATTTGGCTATCAGATTGCATGGTATATATTGCTTTGTCTGCAAGTAGCATTTCACCTTTATATAGTGAGTTCAAGGAAGCAACTCATATCCATCATGGCATTCCCATTTTCAAGTTCCCAATACTTGTCAGAAGAATTTCAGTTTTAGAATCATAGTCTGGATCATAAATGTCTGTCATGCTTTCACCCAAGCAAACTGTGGCACCCAATAACATTGACAATAGATATTCTCTGCTTGCAGATTTCCCCTCTCTGAATTCTACATGTTCCATGATTTTAAATTGCAAAATGTACTACATTCGAGCTCTAGCCACATGCTTCAGAGGAGAAGTTCATCAGGTCATCTGCAATTTCAGCATCTATACTCATCCTGCTCATCTGCATCTGAATGATTCTCAAGGTATCATGTATCTCATTCCTGCATGGATGGATATTATCTCTCGCGAGAAACACATTTACTTTCCTGCCTATCTCAATCCAACTACAGCCAGGTTGCTTGCTAACGCCTCTGTGCTTCATGGATCTCCTCACTCTAAAAACATCTGCCCATTTCCCAAGCTCAGCGTACATATTTGAGAGAAGAACATAGGGTCCAGAGTTATCAGGATCAAGCTCAAATAATTTCCCGGCTGCCCATTCCCCCATGTCAATGTTCTTATGCAGCCTGCAAGCACCTAATAGAGAAGCCCAGAGCACAGCATCAGGTTCCATTGGCATGTTCTCTATGAGCTCCTCAACTTCTTTCAGATGACCGGCACGACCAAGCAAATCAATCATGCAAGTGTAGTGATCTCGGGTTGGAATTATCCCATGATCCTCAGTCATGGACTGAAAGTATCTCCGACCCTCCTTGACCAATCCAGAATGGCCACAGGCAGATAAAACCCCAATCATGGTGACAGAATCTGGGCGTTCGTTGCTGCAAAGCATTCTCTCAAAAAGAAGAAGCGCATCTTTTGCACGGCCATTCTGTGCGTAACCAACAATCATTGCATTCCATGATACATTATCTCTGGCTGCCATCCTCTCGAACACCTTCGCACCATCACTGATGGACCCTGTCTTCAGGTACATGTCCACAAGGGAGTTCCCAACAAAGACATCAGATTCTGGTCCAGAGTCAAAGCGGAAGCCTTCTTTCAGGACATGTACATGAGCTTGCTGACCAAGCTGAAGGTTAGCAAGATTGGCACACGCATTCAGAACATTTCCATACGTGTAATGTGTTGGCCAAACTGACTCTCTTTTCAGCCTGACAAAGAGCCTAAGCGCTTCTTCTTCCTCACTATTATGTGCATATGTTGCAATGAGCACATTCCAAGCAACGACATTCTTCTCCACCATCTGCAAGAACACGGCCTGAGCATCTCCCACATTTGCAGACTTTGCATACCCAGTTATCATTGACGTTTCTGAGACAACACTCCTGATAGCCATGCGATCAAATACACACTTCGCCTCCCAAGTCCTCCCACACTTGGCATACATGTCCACGAGAGCATTGTTCAACACCATGTCCTCCCTAAACCTATCAGACTTCACCATGCGGGTATGGACCTGGCGGCCTTCTCTACCCGCAGCAAGGCCTGCACATGCGCTCATGACGCTTGCAAGTGTCACCTCATCAGGCACAAAACCATCTTTCATCATCCTGACGAAGAGCGCGAGGGCCTCATCGACAGGGCCATTCTGCTCATAGCAAGTGATCAGGCTGTTCCAGGAAACAATATTCCGCTCCGGCATTGCATCGAACACCTTCTGTGCCTCCTCCGGCCGCTCACACTTCGCGTACATGTCCACAAGCGCGGTACCGATGTACACATCGCTCCCGTGAGACGACTTGGTGACAAGGGCGTGCACCTGCTCCCCGGTCCTCGAAGCCTTCTCCGAGGCGCAGGCGCTCAGCGCGCTGGCGAAGGAGTAGGCGTTGAGCACGAAGTCGTCGGCGTGCATGGCGGCCAGGAAGCGGAGCGCGTCGCCGCCGCGGCCGTGCTGCGCGAGCGCCGCGACGACCGCGTTGTAGGAGCACTGGTCGGGGTCCGGGATGGCGCCGAAGAGCGCGAGGGCGTCGTCGGCGCGGCCCAGGCGCGCGCACGCGGAGAGGAGCGCGTTGTAGGAGAAGGTGTTGCGGTGGGGCATCCCGTCGAACACCCTGCGGGCGTCGTGGAGGGAGCCCAGCCGCGCGTACGCGGAGAGGAGGGTGTTGAGGAGGAAGGTCTCGCCGGCGAAGGGGGACCTGAGGGCGCGCGCGTGCGCGGCGCGGGCGGCGCGGAGGCCGGGAGCCGAGCGGAGGAGGTCGGCGAGCGGCGCGGACGCTCGGAGGTGGGAGACGAGGTGGATGCCGGTGTGATGCGGACGCGCCATGCCAGGAGAAGGCGCTGGGGGCGCTGGGCGCGTTTGATATATTCCGTTTACTTTTTTAAACATGTTTGACCGTTCGTCTTGTTCAAAAACTTTTATGAAATATTTAAAATTATATGTATACATAAAAGTATATTTAACAATGAATCATATGATAGGAAAAGAATTAATAAGCGAAGCACTGCAGTTTAAGCTACCGTTTCAGTTTAAAATTTGATTCAAATTTCAAGCTTATCAGTTCATTCAAATTTCAAGCCTATCAGTTCACATTTCACGGTTCAGATAGGAGCTCAGATTTCTTAAGGTTTCAGCCTATCCTCTTTTCATGTTGAAATTCTTCTATTTCTGTTGGTGAGATCTGAGATGTATTATTAGTGTTGAGGGTGTATTTAGTTCTTTGGGTGTAAAGTTGTTGAAGAATACAAACACACATTTGAAGTATTAAACATAGACTAATAACAAAACAAATTACAGATTCCGCATGTAAACTGTGAGATGAATTTATTAAGCATAATTAGTCTGTCGTTGGCAAATATTTACTGTAGCATAATATTGTCAAATCATGGCGTAATTATGCTCAAAAGATTCGTCTCGCAATTTACATGCAAACTGTGTAATTGTTTTTTTCCCCCACATTTAATGCTCCATACATGTGTCCAAACATTTGATGTGACGTTTGAGATCTAAACAAGGCCTCACACAAGAAATCAATTACTTTGTAGATCGTAACTAGCTGCCCTAGCTAGTCATCGCCTGCCGTGGACATGGCAAAGCGTTCGCCCGAATATGTCCATTGTGAAGTTGCTATACGAGGTTGATCCAGGCACCAACGATTTGCCCGTCTATTGTCACCCAGTCAACGCCTATTGCTGCTGGTTGTTCATGCCATTCATCAACCTGCAAGTAAAGTAAAAATAAGCTGATGGAGAGGAGCATAAAGGAAAATATAAACCGTGGGGAATGGACTAATCAGGCAAATGCTATGGTACCCCTTCATACGGATTGGGATCCTCTGACGTGAAGTCAGAGGGACGTGGTGGCTGACATGTGGGCCCCACCGCTTGCGGGCCCACCTGCCAGTGACCACGTCATGTGGCAGTTCACGTCAGAGGAACCACTTCCCCTTCATACATATTTGAGCTGACTGACATGATTATTTGTGCGTATGGGTGGTTCAGTAAGAGTTTCTAACTAAGGTTTACCTTACCATTTTGGAAGTGAAAACTGCTCCCCACCTGTTTGCTGAGAACCGAGTGGAAAACAGTAAAAACCGGCGACGTTCAGTCAACTCTGTACGAAAACCAGCTAAAATCTATCAGTTTCTACAAACTAACCACCAGCGGTTTCACAAAAACCGAGCTCAATTTTGTTAACCCTGTTCTAACACAATGGATAATTTGGATAATAGAATAAGAACTGAAATGAGTTCCCTCAAGAACAATGCGTGGATGAGAACACCCACGCCAGGACTGGACTGAGAATCCTTTCTAGGCCATAATCATTGTTCTCATTCAATCGCAACATGACCGCATTGCCATAATCTAATTGAAGTCTGGCCCTCGGATTGTGTTCTTAAAGGGTTTGTAATGAAGCAAGAAACTTGTAAATACAAGGTAGTTATATACTTACCAAACCCCTAACAGGTTGGCAATCCTCAAAACATCTGAGCCTCTTGAACTGCATTTCTCAGTTCTGACAAACACCGTTCTGATACCATCTTTTCTTGTTCACCACTAAGACAGCAGCTGGCCACCCTATATAAAGGAAACATCAGTAACCATTCTTAAAACGTGCTCGTAGTAAGCTGGAACATAGATTCATTCCACCAAATATAAGAAAATATTCAAGACCAACACAAAAAAAAAGCAGGATTATTTGTGATAAATAAGTGCATCCCAAATTGCAATTCCTGTTTTAGATAGACATCAGCTGCAAATAATTATTTTTCCCTGCGCATCAGCATACTAAATAACATCTTGTGGACTTGTTATCAATTCAAAATTAAGAGTATGGCTTCAGTTCATGAATCCCAACAGTACGCTGCTCAATTGGTAAATGTTACAGCTGGCACAAGCATTATGCAGCACACAGTGAACAAAATGTATTTGAAACGTATGTTAGAATTCTTATTAATAACAAAACCCCCCTTCCAAGAGAACATATGTACTGGTAAAAAATACCCAAAATGAAATACTGTGGTTCTAAGGAACAAGTCAAAAGAGGATGGAAGGGCATAGAAACAAACATTGATACCAGTCCTACATACTGTATACCGACAATCATTGACACACAAGACATGCTTTATGCCAGTAAAGTTCTAGCTGGATTCAGTAAATATCTATTGTTAAGAAAGAAAAAGACTGAGTAAAATTTCGGCGTACCTTTCATATTCCTGTTGAGCACGATGTGCAGGGTTTAGCAAAACACGATCATTCTCAACCAGATTTCTTCGCGTTTGCACCAAATTAATAGCTTTTGATAAATCCTCTAGTAGACATAAGAGCAATGTATCAACAATTAAATCAAGAGAACACGTAGTTGGTTGGGTTGGACATTAGATGGCTTGGAACTATACTATCGAATATTAATTAGCCATTGCTGGCATTACACCTGTTAAAAGGTGTATCTATGTGTAGTGCTATGTATGTACAAGGGAAAACTAGCCTATAATGCCTTCTGGTCCAGTCGCTCTTTTCAGTTCAGGCACCTGATCAAGCTGCGGATCCAGTCACCAGTTTGGTCAGATTTATTAACAGTTGGGAGTGGGTGCTGACTCATGGATATTTGAACAGTCTACTCTTGATAATTGCTGCCTCGTTTTGCCATCAAATGATACCCAGATGTGACTTCTTGCATCATCTGGTATCTGTGGAAGTTGCAAATGTAATGGCAGTTCCAAAAGAATGTGCAAATTTTACCAGTTAGCTAACCAAGTTGTGGTATTGTGGGTTAAAAACAGGAGCTAAAGCTGCTACTAGAGTCTGAGTTACATAGTCATAGTAAACATTATTAATTAAGGATGATAATAAAGGTTGCGTGAAAACATAAACATTTTATCGGCTGTTGAATGTTGATTGCTCCATACCTTCAATTCAAGTCGTGCAGAAATCAGGAAGGATGACAAGTCTAAATGACAATGAGTGCGGGCAGATTGGAGTAAACAGCAAACATGGGACATTTGGATGGACCTAGATAACAAAAGCAACAATGATAATAGTGAATAACTGTCCTGTTCAATTGGCACTGGGTAGCGTGCTTGGAAAAGAAACATTTCCATGGCAGATATGAAAATACTGCAAGCAAAGATCGCAACAAAGGGCCAACACACGCCGATTTGCACGCGTTCGGCTTGCCTTGCTCGAGTGGCCGACTGGATTTTATTGCCCTTGCCACGTGCCCACCAATCAGTTGTAGCTTTATTTCTCTAACCATTAGGCATTGGCAGTTTGGCACAGAAGAATAAGGTTTCATTTTCTAAGATCACAAGTTCTGGATATTACCCTATTAGGTGATACATAATTAGTTGATGTTTTCCTCAAAACAAAATTGGTTGGTGCTTCAGGAAGCAGTCAAGGACATCGCACACGAGTAAATTTATCAAGGGTCATGCACTTGATAAATCAAAATTGGTTGGTCCTAAGTGTGACCTTTTCTTTGGTCTACTGATTATAATCTTCTCGTACATGCTAAATTTCATGTTATATGCCTTGAAGAGACTCTATATATATATACAAAACTGAAAATCATCTTAAAGGATCACAACTGAATTTACATCATCAAATCCAGCGATTGCAACTGAATTTACATGAAATCCAATCCATTAAAGAAATAAATGAATCTGAGTAATTCTCTGGACAGTACACTATGTGCTCACAGTAATCTTTAAAAGCTTCTAAAATCCTCAATACATCAAGTTGAAATTTTGCATAAATAAATACTGTTCTCTAAGAAACAGGAATGAATAATAAGAAATGTCGCAGTAGCATACGAGGCAACTGTGGAGGTGCAATTGGCCGTGCCAAGAAAATGTAGAAATGTGCTATCGGTTGCAACTTAGTGAACAAATCTTGGAGAAGACCAATAGTTTATTCGTTCAGACAAAAATGACAGTTTTAAATTCTATACTGAGCAATGGAATTTTATACAAAACCATATGCCTTTGAAGCATGAAAAAAGGGTTTACTCCTATGACCACCAAGAAAAAGGCAACAGCAAATGAGATTGCAATTTTATACTGATCAATAGGATTTTAGTACTGACCTGCCTATATGAATCACTACAGCCTTTGTTCACTTGGTAAAAGAGTTCACAATTCAATTTAATCTGCTTTGGTCACTACTCATATTGGAGCACTGTTCCACGTCACAATCCTGGGTATTTTGACTCTTAGGTAATAGGCCTAAACATAAAAAAGATTGCACTTATCTTCCCTGAACAACTAAAGGACTCTCTTCTAGTGAACTAATCTATCACCAGGAGTTGTTGAGCTCTAGGTTCAACAGGTTAAAAATACTTCCCTCAAGCACATAGATAAACAACAATCTAAGCAACAGAGCACATGTCAGAACATATACAGCTAGTTGACCCAACAGAGCGCATTCCTAATATCTGACCATGTACCGACTTGGCTACTCTCAGGAATCGCATGGGAATGATTAGAAGAAACCACTGTATACAACTATGATATGAAGTATATGAACTGTTCATACCTAGAACTCTGCATTGCAACAAGATTTGCCTAACCGAACTGATCCATGGAAGCAAACCTGAAAAATGTATCAAGCTTAACCAATGTAAACAAAGAAAAAAATCAAACGGGATGCTCATCACCTGGGATAACACCGGATAGAATATAACCTGCTCACGGCCATCAAGAAAGAATGTCGACGGCAGTGGCATGCATGCCAGGAGATACTTAACGATCTTCTCCACCGAGCAACAGCACAACCCAAGTCATATTAACATGTCGCATGAATCTGGCGAAACCATTGAATGAAGAGCACCCTGAGTTAAATCTTAACAAGAGGGAAATATATCAGGTACAAATAAAGGTTTTATCCTAATGAAATTATGTTGCTAGGCTATCAAGAAAAATAAATTGTATTTACCATTAGCTTCCAGGTGTTGATGATCCATCAATATGACCTGTTTTTTTCTCTCCAGATAAGGGATACCGTTCCTTTCAGCAGATTTTTGTGATCCAAGCTGAGAATTGCCTTTAGAATTGCTGGCATCAGATGTCCTAGGATCAACTGTTGCCCCTGAAGCTTCGATTTACCTTTCCTCAACAGATGTGGTGGCTCCATTGCTGGATGGTTTTCCATTAGTAATACCAGAAGCAACTGATAGAATATAATCACTATCGAAGGATGCCCCAACTTTTCAAGACCATAAAATCTCAGCTGCTTTATAGTCAATGGCTCATTTTGTTCAGCGCTGAGACTCTGTTTTGTCCTTAAGTGGTCAGTAAACTACTCGACCGTCACTGAGGGGTCAGAACAGATTTTGAATATACTCCTTTGCTTCTAAAAATGTCAGGCATCCCATTTGTTTGGGGAAAACATCTCAAGAAGGAAACTGTGCCTCAAGGGGATTACTCTCTAGACTAAAGTTTGACTGAAGTTCTGTCTTGGTGCCATGCAGTTCACCTTGCTCAGTACTTTTGGATACACTTCTATGCCACATCCAGATTATGCAGTGCTGCTTCAATGTCTATGTAACATGTTTCCCTCACCTTCACTGTTCCATCAGATTACAGAAGTGCTGTTTTTGCTACCTTCTGAGGAGAAACCTGGGCTGTTTGTGAGCTCATCTGTAGAGTACTATCAAACTGTTCTACTAAATGCGCCCCCCCCCCAAAGACCCAGAGTCCCAAACAATCTCTCGGTGAACAAGCATAAGTCGTCAGCCATATGTAGCAGAAATTGATAACTACAAATCAAGAACCACCCCGCAGGCAGCGCGCCAAGGACCACTCCGCAGATGTTCGACGAAATGCTCACAAGCTGCAGGCGATCGAACCAACGAACCTGGCAGTCGAGCCCGATCCGCGAGGGGAAGAACGACGCCCACGCGGCGAAGACACCATGCCGCGCGCCGCCGCCACCTCCCGGCGACCCATGAGGCGCACGAAGGGAAGGAGAAGAACGCGGTGGCGACGGGGAAGGGGACGGAGTTGGCCGCGACGGCGTAGACGAGTGAGGCCGTGACGCGGAGGGGATCGGGAGGCGGCGCGGCGCTTCCGCCTCAACTCCGAGCGCCTAAGCCACAGCCGCCGCCCCACCACGCTCGAGCGCTGGCCCTACTCGCCGCCGCATCCACTCGGACTCGCCGTAGCAGCCGCCACCTCGGCCGCCCCGCCACCGCCGGCAGCAACGCCGCCGCGGCGACTGAACGGGGAGAGGGGAATCCACACGTCACACGCCACACGCCTCTCCCCCCTTCCCCAAGTCGACTTGACCCAAAACAAACCGGCCGGCCCGGAGCTAGGTGACTGACAGGTGTGGGCCAATCACCGTAGCGCAGGGCTGGACCCACCTGTCAGCGAAAGTAAACAGAGAGAGCATGACGTGACCTCGCCGGCGCAGCCTCCTCCCTCCGAGAGGGCTGACAGGTGGGCCAACCAACGTCGTCCACATTGGACTGGGCCCACCTGTCAGCGAGATAGATTTGAACTGAGAAGGACCCACCTCGCCGGAGAGAGCACCTCCCCCTATAAAATGCCGGCGCCTCGACCCCTTTCTTCTTCGTGGCTGGCTCGCCAACCAATCGCGCGGCGTGGAAGTGATCGGGTTCGCCGCTTCGAAGTCTCGGAGGCGAGCGGCGTGATCGGGTTCGCCGCGCCGGCGCCTCGGAGGCGAGGAGCGTGACAAGGTGACGCCTCCTCCCGCGGCGCGGCGGCGCATCCTCCTCCTCGGCCGGCCACCACCAGACCAGGTACGAGCCCAACTATCTCATCCCCTCCCTTCCCCTTCTCGGATTGGTTCTCGGTTGCGGTTCACGGAATCACGGGTGCTGGTGGGGGGTCGCGACGAGTGGGTGGTGTTCTCTGGCGAGCGGTACAGCGCCGACGAGTTGGTTGTGTTTTCCGGCGGCGTCGAGTGGGTGGTGTTCTGTTGTTCGTCGCGGCGAGTCCCGTCGAGTCGTGGTGTGGTGTGGACGTGTGGTGTGGTGTCTTCGGGGTGTGGGCTTGGTGGGGGTGAGGTCAGCGTGCTAGGGAAGAAATGGAGGTGAGCGAGCGGTTCGTCTCGGGTGGGTGGTAGCGCGAGGCCGCGTGCGTAGCCAGATTGAGTAGCGATATGGATTGGTCGCCGGAGAGGTGCAAGGGCCAAGGAGGTGGAGGAGTAGGCGATTTGGGGGCGGTGAGGAGCGGCGGGAGAACGAAGGGGAGTCGGCGACGCGGTACGGCCCGTACGGCGTCGACGAGTAGGTGATGTTCTCCGGGGCGGCGAGTCCGCGTCGAGTTGTGGTGTCTTCCGAGTTCGAGTCCGAGAAACGAGATGGTTTACGCGAGTGCAGCGTGGTGGCGGAGGGCGCGTTCGCGGGGAAGCGAATCGCCGTGTGGAGCGGAGACGGTGGGCGGTGGAGGGGTCGGGAATAGCGCGACACGATGCGACTTGGGATGGTGGCATTTCTGGTGTTCGTCGGCGCTCCGGCGCTCGAACAGGAGGGAGGGCGCTGTGTCGTTGGACTGTTGGTACGGCGTGTTTGCCACGTGCGGGCGGCGTAAGCGCGGTGTAGCTAGCTGGGACTGGGAGACGACTGCCGAGTCCGGAGCACAGAAGCCGTATGTGCGGGTGCAAGGGCGGTGCGTTGGGTTGGCGATTGCCACCGGCGTGGTGTAGTCGTGCAGAGGAGGAGTCGAGGAGGCGGGGCCAGTCTAGGTGGCAGGGACCAGGGAGAGTCGAGAGCCAATTCCGTGGCGAAGGTATCGCGTCGCGTCGACGAACAGTGGAGACGCGCGCGCAAGAGGCAGAGCTCCATGACGCGGTGGCGAGGGGCTCGGCGCGCGCGCGCGGAGGCCGAGCGGCGTGGCGCGGTGGCAAGGAGCTCGCGTCGACGATAGAGGCGCGGCGCGTGCACGGAGGCCGAGCGACGTGGCGCGGTGGCGAGGGGATCGCGTCGACGTTGGGTGGAGGCGCGGCGCGCGCACGGAGGTCGAGCGGCGTGGCGCGGTGGCGAAGGGTTCGCGCCGACGCGCTCTGGTGCGCGTCTAATCGAAAACGGCAAACTCGGGGGGTTCAATTTCCCAAGTTCGCAGGCGGCGGATTAGGTTGTCCTCGGTGTGCGCGCTTCGGAGCTACTCCTATATGGCGCGAGCCGGGCGGTTCGCGGCGTCACGTCGAGGCGGAGCTGACGACTCGAAAGTCGAAACCGATAGGGGTTGATCGTGGCGCGAGCACACGATCGACGAGTACACGTGCTGTGTTTGGTTCGCACAGTTTGATGCGCACGCATGCATTGGTGGACTGTATGTCTGTATCGCCGGGCAGGCGTGGCCTTGTGTGCACCCAGCTGCGGGAACACGGGCCGACGGGCGTATTTGGAGCGCGGGACGGTGGGCGTTTGTCCGGTGATCGTCGGGCCACCTTTTCACATACTCCAGCACATTGTTTTAACAAGTTTGCTTGCTCTCTTCTCTTTTATATGTCATTTTTTACTATACACATAAAACTAGACTATCTTATATGTTTTAGGTATGGGATTACTAAAATTATAAGATCATATGATAATTGTGTCATTAGGATATTATTCATGGGAGTGGATGTTAAGTAGTAAGTGAAATAACTTTCTCTAAAATATGGTGAATGCGATATGATTGTTTTGTTAAAATTGAAAAGTAGGCATTGGATTTCGTGCATTAGCGAGTATTTGTACTTTTTTTTTGTTAAACTCAAACACTTCATTTTTCACCATCTTATCATCTCAAAATAACTTCATCTATCAAATAATTGTTGCATTAGAATGTGCCAAAGTGAAGAACAAACGCAATGGGAGAGGGACAACTGTATTGGGATTTGATAATTTTAATTATTTTTTTACTTTTGATTGACATGTATGGAATGTGTAAACAATGAGTTATTTTGTGACGAGATAATAATTTTTAATGACACATATTCTTGAAGTTTACTCATTTAAATACATCTTACTAAACTGCAGGGTACACATGGAGGATCCTAAGTCCTCCTGGGAGGCCCTCAAGGAATTCTGGGTTCAAATATGCACAAAGAGATCAAAGTCTGAATATCAAGAAAATAGGAGAACAGAGGAGGAGGTAGCTACTTGCGTATATATGTGTATTGAAAATCTTTGTCTTTTTTTTTACAGGCGTATGAAAACCTTATCGAACTGACCACTAGTTAATATTAGGATTGAGATCATTCTTTTTAATGCAGATTGAGCAGATTGAGCATGAACAAGCCAATGGATACGTTAATCTTGTGTTGGTTAGCCTGGGTGGAGTGTTTTGGAGTGGCGCGAGAGCTGCTGTTGGCAAACTTAAGAATCCGTACGTCATGTCTGCGGCGAATGCATACATCAATTTCGCCCTGTTATCCATGCTCATCGGTGTGGCGGCTGGCTCCTTCCCTCGGCATTTTAAGTGTCCACTGGCCCTATCAGGCAATGGAGTACTCCAGGGGTTGCTGTTTAACGTGCTGGCCTTCAATATTGAGTCATTCACAAGCCTTCCTCCTGAGGTATTCAAATACACGCCTGCCATGGATGAACAGACCATCGCTATAGTCTGGAGTGTCACTGCAGGAATCAGTGCTTTGATCGTTATTCTTGTCTGGACATTGGCTACGGAAGATCCTGTGGTGAGTAATTGATTTTCAATACCAGATTTCTCCAAATGTTGTATAACTAATTGTCGTGTTCAATTCTAATTGTTTGTCGTGTTCAATTTCAGTGCGTTCTGGTTGCCCTGAGGCTCATGTGGTACCCTATTGCTCGGATGATTGATGCCACTAGGAGGTTTGAAAATTGAAACTTTCTCCCTAAATAGCACCGGCCGTATATCTATCACTTGTTGTGTGTGACATTAACTGTTGGTGCTTGTAGAAAAAAGGAAGAGGCAATAACATGGTGGAGACGTCCCAGAGAGAACAGATCAACTGGTCGTCGCAGTAGGATGCATCAGTAAGTATACAATACTGTCATCATGCTAACTGTTCGACATGCTAGCTTGTTTGGTGCATGGTCGCAGTGCAAAATTAATTAAAGTTAATTTTGTGTGCATATACGTGAGATGATCGACATGCATGGTGTCTAATTTAAAACTGTTTACACTAACTGCAGGCGTCTTCTGGGATGCACAAACTTCTGAGGGATTCAGGATTCAGGAACAACGACTAGTGCCTGATAGGAAGTGAAGACCGAAAAGGAAAAAGGTGATATAGCACACGCACACTGTGGTTTTGAGAGTGAGAGTAATTGTGGTACATTGATCTGTGCTCACCGGGAGACTTTACATGTAGTGATAGTTAGGTTCCTTACTTACCGTTCCTGATACCGCTGGTGTGATTTGCCATGACTGCAGCCGATCGACTGTATGCAATGAAGTTCCTGATACTGGCAGATCTGCAGTTTAACATCCTACATATATAGTGTATATATATATATATATATATATATATATATATATATATATATATATATATA
This sequence comes from Oryza sativa Japonica Group, assembly GCF_034140825.1. Classification (NCBI taxonomy): domain Eukaryota; kingdom Viridiplantae; phylum Streptophyta; class Magnoliopsida; order Poales; family Poaceae; genus Oryza; species Oryza sativa. Next base: position 22,115,575 of record NC_089038.1, read on the forward strand.
TATATATATATATATATATATATATATATATGTATATATATATATATATATATATATGTATATATATATATATGTATATATATATATATATATATATGTATATATATATATATATATATGTATATATATATATATATATATATATGTATATGTATATATATATATATATATATATATGTATATATATATATATATATATATATATATATATATATATATATATATATATATATATATATATATATATATATATATATATGTATATGTATATATATATATATATGTATATATATATATACATATATATATACATATACATATATACATATATATATACATATACATATATATATACATATATATATATATATATTTATATATATATGTATATGTATATATATATATATTTATGTATATGTATATATATATGTATATATGTATATATATATATATATGTATATATATATATATATGTATATGTATATATATATATATATATATATGTATATGTATATATATGTATGTGTATATATATATGTATATGTGTATATGTGTATATATATATATGTATATATGTATATGTGTATATGTGTATATATATATGTATATATATATATATATATATATATGTATATATATATATATATATATATATATATATATATATATATATATATATATATATATATATATATATATATATATATATATATATATATATATATATATATATATATATATATATATATATATATATATATATATATAACAAGCTTGTGCTGAATGTATAAAAGTAAATAAACAAAAATGGAGAAAAGAAATAGAATTAGAATCAGATGAAAAGACTTTATCTAGTAGAGTACGAGTGTTAGAAAATAGACTAAATAAACTAGAAGTAGAATTAGAGAACCTAAAAAATAATTGTGATATTAAGGCATTACTAAAGAATAAGAACATACAAAACACCGAATTTAAAGAGCAATTGATAACACTAAAAGACAGTAATACTGCTAAAATAATTCAACTAAGAGAGGCCATAACTAATTTTGGAAATAAATATATAGTAAGATTGCCTTTCAAAGAAATATTAGGTATAAGAATTCCTGTTAAAATAAAGTTGACACCCAAAGTATCTTATAAAGTATTAGCACTAGTAGACACCGGGTGTACAAAGAATATTATTCATGACAAATATTTCATAAGATGTCCTGAAATAGTTCACACAATTGACGACAATAAGGCAGAAGTTTCCACAGACATGTCCGGAATAAAGAAAATTCATAATCAGTTAGCTTATAATATTGAGGTTTACATTAATGCAACTAAATATATAATAGATGAGATTACAATAAGAGATTTGTCAATGATTAATGATGACATGATAATTGGCCTAAGGTTCCTTCAACAATCAGTACAAACCATAGTAATACATGAGCAAGGAATTACTTTTATCCCATATCAAAATAATGTTCCATATATCTCAGAGGTACGAAAGCGTGGTGGAACCTCCCCCAAACTCGACAACTTAGAAGTACCTAATCTTGAGTCTGAAGAAAGAATTAATGAATATGAGCTTAGTGAGAATATAGACAACTATTATATATCAAATTCCAATATAGAGTGCATAGGACTACAAACATTTGCACCAAATTGGTATAGAGATATTAAGTCTAAAAGGGATATAGAAAAAATTATTCAAAGATTAGAAGATATCCAAATTATAGGAGAAATTCCTATAAAATATTGGGGAAAAAATGCTATTGAGTGCAAAATTAATATAATAAACCCAGAGTATATTATTAAGACTAGCCCAATAGAAGCAACTCCGAAAGACATAGAAGAATTTAAGATGCATATAGAAGAGCTGTTGAAACTAGGAGCCATAAGAGAAAGCAGAAGTCCACATAGGTCTGCAGCGTTCATAGTAAGAAATCATGCAGAAGAAGTTAGAGGTAAATCTAGGATGGTCATAAATTATAAAAGACTAAACAATAATACTATAGAAGATGCCTATAATATCCCAAATAAACAAGAATGGATTAATAGAATACAAGGTAGTAAATATTTCTCAAAATTTGACTTGAAAGCTGGATTCTGGCAAGTAAAGATGGCAGAAGAATCTATAGAATGGACTGCATTTACATGTCCTCAAGGACATTATGAATGGCTTGTTATGCCATTAGGATTAAAAAATGCACCAGCAATTTTCCAAAGAAAAATGCAGAATATATTTAACGAAAACCAAGAATTCATATTAGTCTACATAGATGACCTGTTAGTCTTCTCAAGGACTTACAAAGAACATATTGCTCATCTTGAAATATTTATTAGAAAGGTGGAACAAAATGGGTTAATATTATCCAAAAAGAAAATGGAAATATGCAAAGAAAAAATTAACTTCCTTGGACATGAAATAGGAGAGGGCAAAATTCATTTGCAAGAACATATTGCTAAGAAAATTTTACAATTTCCTGATGCTATGAATGATAAAAAGAAATTACAGCAATTCTTAGGACTTGTAAATTATGCTAGAAATCACATCAATAATTTAGCAAAGTTAGCAGGACCGTTATATGCTAAATTAAGAAAAAATGGTCAGAGATATTTTAATTCTGAAGACATTAAATTAGTAAGATTAATAAAAGAGAGGGTAAAAGAATTAAAACCTCTAGAATTACCATTAGAAGAAAGTTACTTTATCATTGAAACTGATGCATCACAACACGGTTGGGGTGCTATATTAAAGCAAAGACCTACTAAATTTTCCGCTAAATCAGAAGAAAAAATATGTAGATATGCTTCTGGAAGTTATAAATTAAAAACTGTCAATAATACAGATAGAGAGATCATGGCAATAATCAATGCAATCAATGCCTTTAGGTTGTACTTAGGATTTAAAGAATTCACGGTTATAACCGATTGTGAAGCCATTTGTAGGTACTATAATCAGCTAAATAGCAAGAAAAGCTCAACTAGAAGATGGGTTTTATTTGAAGATATTATAACAGGAAACGGCTATAAAGTTATATTTGAACATATTAAGGGGAAAGATAATAATTTGCCTGACATGCTTTCTCGTTTACCTGAATTGCAGGTATGAAAAGATCAATGAATTACAGCGGAATTGAATGCTTCACATTTGGAGATGACAACAAGCTCAGAATATTCCCACCAAATTCATATAAATTTAAGGCAAAAGACCATATAATCTTAGATGAAGTGCAAGAATGCATCTTGGATAATTTTTGGTACCAATACAATAATAAAAGGGAAGAAAAAGGATATATGTTATCAATATTGAATAGCCTCTCTGAATATTTTCACTTAATAAATGGGTTATTAATGTCAGCTAATGAAGATCATGAAATAATCCAACAGAAGCCTATATATGTCGTATTTGATGGAAAGCTCCCAGGGGTCTATATATCTCTTGAAGAAATTGTGGCCCAAAAGATAGATGCTAAATTAATGGGAGGAATATCTTGGAAGAAAGATAAAGACATTGATGAAGCACTAAGCCAGGCTAGAAAAATACTAGGAATAAATTATTATCTAGAGCCTGCTGCAAATGAATATATTCAAAAATGCAAAAAAAGCTAAAGGAAAGAAGACTCCAGAAATACCCATTAAAACGACTATAAAAGAAGAAGGGTATTCTAAAAAACCCACATACAAGGAATGCCTAACAAAAGGAGTGGATCCATTAGATGGGGAATATATTGATTGGAAAATAATAGAAAAATTTGAAGAAGCCTCCCCACAATTAAAGAAGGAATTAAAGGAAGAAATACTTAAAGAATTAAAACAAGAAATGGATCAGAAATTTGAATAAATAAAAAAGGCAGTAGATGAGAAATTAGAAGTTTCTTTTTCTGATCTGGACACTATGGATCTTGGTGGTCATGGGCAACCAGATGAATAGAATTCTTTAAGCTAAATATGTTTTTCAATATATATTGATAATAGAATATCAACAATTTGGGCGTGGAAGAAGAATAAACGAAGATTTCAGAAGACTACTCAAGAAGGAATCCAGAAGAAGGAATCCAGAAGGACACCCTATAAAGCATAAAGGAACAATATAGGGTGCGGTGAATGACATATCCCTGTGAAGAATAAAACTTTCGGCAGGAAAGGCCTCAACTTTAGCCTGCTCTCGTGAATCCACAGTAGCGAAGAGATAAGCAGGAGGCACAGTCGACGCCACCCCTGACCTCTATAAAAGGAGGGGCCTGCCCAGCTGAGGGGAACACAACAACAAAGACACCATTCAGAGCAAAGCTTCCAAGCGCGCTCTCACCCTCCATTCCACCGTTCTTAGTAGTAGTGACTTTAGCCTACCTTGCATAGTATATTGAAGCAAGGAGTTGTGTTATAACGCTGTGTAAGGTAAGAACAGCTTGCTTGTACCTACCTTCGGGTTTCCCGAAAGGGAAAACCGTATGTAAGCTTATCTGTTTAATATGAAGTAATTTTCCTTAAGTATTCCTGCACGTTTGTTCTAGACAAGTGTTTATGCTAAGGACCCTATAGGAGAAACCTCTTCGGTTTGTTCTCGTTTTTAGCCTGCATCTTGCATAGGCGTCTGGAGAATCGGTATCCGTAGAGAAGTGTTTCCTTCGGGTGGAACTGCCTGGGGAGACGATAAACTCTTAGCTAGAACAAGTGTGACTTGGAATATCTTTTTAAATTGCTTCTAAAAAGACAGATAGGTGAGGCATACGGTGAGTACCGAGTAGGACTTTACATCATCTGAAATAAGCTTCCGAGGCTGTCTAAGTAGGATTCGCCACCCTGCAAAGATCCTAAAGTTAAAATATCTCTCGAAGTGAACAGTACTGAACAGTAATTTGAACAGTAAACTGAATAGTAATCAGCCGAATAAATAGTGTTTTTGAAATATTGTCCGAAGTATAATATATGTATATATATATATGTGTGTGTGTGTATATATATATGTATGTATGTATGTATATATATATATATGTATGTATGTATGTATATATATATATATATAGCTTGGTTTATACTTGTAATAGTACTGAGTTTACGCATAGGTGACCCGACTTCAATTTTTTCATGATCGATTGACTACAACTTTTTGCATGTGGAAAAGGTTTTTTTTCATAGGATTTTTCCAAGAGGTCATTCCTTAAGAATCCTATGGAATTAGTTAGTAAGACTACAATCCTTATAGGAATTTGGTAGGATACATTCCTATAAAACGAATGATGCATATAGGAAAAAAAATCCTAAGGATTCAATTCCTACAAACTCCCATCAATATCTGTAAAACCGAATGAGCCCTAAATCGATGTCGTTCTACAACTGTTGTCGATGCCACCCCATTACCTGTTCTTCCCAAATTAAATAAACACCGGTGCAAATACTGTTGCTTCACTTTCGCACAGCAAATTCCAATTTCAAGAATTTTAACCCAATTAACTGACCTTCAATTTTGCAAGATGAGCACCAAATATTTCACCTTTGCATGGTTAAATAAAACATCATGGTACGATTGATACCAAACAGTAGATCAGTGCATGTCAATTTGATTTTCCTGAGTTGACTAATCTTCCTTATAGCTTTACTCTAATTTTCTAGAAAGGTCCCTTTTTCTTTGTCTTTTTAAAATTTAGTTTCAGTACTTGTCATAGCATAAGCTTGAGTCTTCTACATATTCTCCTCTGTTTTATTTGAGTTTTTATACGATCATCAAATCTAGGTGTTGTTCCTTCCTTAGTCCTATAAATCTTATATTATTGTGTGGTATGTTTTTGATAATGTGTTGTATATGTGTCATACATCCAGATAGTATTGATAAGGAATTGGATTGTGATGATTAATACTATCTCCATTTTACGCTGTTAACTTTTTGAAAACGTTTGACCATTTGCCTTATTCATTTTTTTTACAAATATGAAATCATATTTTAAAATACAAAAACATTTAAGTCATGCTTAAATTTGATGATAAATCAATAAAATAAATGATAGTTATATAAATATTTTTGAATAATACAATGGTCAAACATATCTAAAAAGTCAACGACGTCGTATATTAAAAAGCGGAGGAAGTATGTAATTGGTGTTTCATGATGATTAAACTGTAATAAAAAGTTATTTTTACGCGCTCATTTAAATATAGGCGTTTGATTTTATCTAGGGATGAAAACGGAGCGGATACGGACGGATAATGCTCATACCATATTTGTTTTCATATTTTTTTGCCGGATACGGAAACGAATACGGATAGCTCGAATACGGAAACAAATACGGACTATCTCGAATACGAATAAGAATCGAATATGATCGGACACAAATACGGAAACAAATTTTTCTCGGAACACGAAAACCAATTCAACTTCTAATAGAAACAAATATCAACATATATAATTAGCTCATTTTATATAAAATGTAGTATAATTTATAAATATTTTTAAAATTTTAAATAATATTAATAATGTGGACTAGTGTTAAGAGATGAACTACTATTAAAATCTAAAAAGGTATATTGAAGGTCATAGAGTTAGAGTTATAAAGAAATAGTGTATGTCTTGTGGCTTCTGCGGATATCCGAATAGCACTGTTCACCGGATATCCGAATTATTATCCGTATCTGACGGAAACCCTGATACCATATTCGTTTTCGTTTCCGAGAGAAAAGTTTTCGTTTCCGAGAGAAAATATCCGTATTCGTATCCGTATCCGAACTATCCGAGAATTATCCGATCCGAGAGGTATCCGTATTCGTTTTTATCCGGAGCGGACGGAAACTATCCGCTCCGTTTTCATCCCTAATTTTATCTCGTCCTATGCCCCAAAAGTTTAGGACCACTTCCGTCAAGATGCGTACGTCAAGTCCGGAGTGGAAAAAAATTGTATGGCAACCGGTGCCACGTAGCATTTGTAGCACCCCTCCTGGATTAAAGACACGTGGCTACACACGAATCTCAAAGCAACTTCATCTTCTTTCTCAGCTTTTCCTGTTCGCCAGCAAGATGAATCAGGCCTCTATCTCTCTTATCCGAATTTCCAAGCATAGAATCAATACTCCTTCACATCTAATCCCCGATATAGAATCAAGCAGGATGTTGTTACTCTCCCCAATATAGAATCAAGCAGCCCGGCGACATGCCACTGTATCACCGGAGATTGAGATCGCCCGCCTTCTCTGTCTAACCGGCCATCTAGCTCGTTCATCAGGCGTGGAGCCATCTACTCATAACTTTCCTAAACCTTGTTAATTCATCAGCAATTTTTTCACTACGTGACTTCTCAAGAACGATGAAAATACATGGAGACAAGATTGTACTAGTTAATTGCTTTAGGGGGGAATTATGCGAGATAATTTTTTTAATTACCTCAGTTGATCTCTAGTCAACCTATATGCAAAAGAAAGTTACGAGGATTCACTTCTTGCATGTGTAGCATTGATATATAAGGTGATTTGGATTGTGGATGTAGGGACTCAATCTGTCTATCGCCGCCGTAATGTAGATTTATATATGGGATCAGGTCATCAGGAGAAGAGAGACGAAGGATCCTGATCTGATCCCGTTCCATGGGGATTAGGAGAGGAAGAAGAGAGGAGGTGACTTTGAGATTACGTAGCCACGTGTCTTCAATCTAGAAGAGGTGCTATAGATGCTATATGAGTTAATGAGTATGTGGCACCGGGTGCAATACAATATTACGTATATCCGATTGGATGTAGAGGTCGGATAAAAAAATACTAAAAAAATTTAAAATAAAATAAAATAATGAGACGCTATATCTACATTGCTTCCAATATTATACTCTATCTTTTTTTAATAAATAATGTTGTTGATTTTTTTTTCAGATGATGTTGGGTTACTCGTCTTATTATATATATATATATATATATATATATATATGCTATTTATTTTATTGTAAGTTATTTTATCATAAAAAATGTAGTCTTAACTTATATTTTTACATATTTACATTGGATTTTTAATAAGACGAATGGTATGGTTAAACACTATACGAAAAGTTAAGTGCGCCGTACATAAAGAAACGGAGGTGGTACATATATTAGCTGCATTTCAAAGAGATCTAGGAAAAGCAGTTATTTCTGAAAGATGACTCGATCATTTGCAGGGACTTTTGGTCTTGGTGTGGCTGATTGCGATCGATTTTGGGAGAAGAAGTTTGTTCACCAACGACTTTGGCGAAGTTGATATTCTGTTGGCAGTTCCTATCGTCATGTGGGTCATTCTAACGTCAACTATGTTCCTTGTCATGGCCGGCTTGTACATCGAGGGACTGCTGCCTACCTAGGCATATACTAGAAGTGCCCGCGCGGTGACACGCCACCCGTGCGTTTAGCAGATATTTAACTTTCGTTATCTGTATTTTTTTTTATGTTGGTGGTTTGCCTGAACTTTAGCGGATCTATTAAGAAATGTGTCATTATCCTCGATGGGGCACGTCCTCTGAAAGAAGCTTTTTTTTTTCTAGGCTGTAGTCACACCCACCCTCTGTATAGACAAATCAGTCGAGTAACTAAATCATTAAATCATTGTTAATTAAATTAGTTAAACATAGGTTGATAGTTTTTTTGTTGGATAAGAGTCAACTCTTCAGGATTGATCATCTCGAGTCCTCTGTTAAGGATGGAGATTTTATAATAAATAAGTCTTAACCAAACTTGTTTATTCCCTTTTTCGAATTCTATTTCGTTTGTATGATAGAATATGGGTTTAAATAAATTGGATCTTTGCGGAGTCTTTCTCAATAAATACTTAATTTCTTTTATTTATATTTCTTGGAAGTTGGAACAGATCCAGCAGTCAGGATCCTAGAACGGAGCATGGCAATAGGGAAATCCTGATTCATTAGGATGGCGTTGGTCATAAACAAAAATATTAATATCAACCAGACAAATAAGGAGGGAGGGTTAGGGAGGAAAAATAACATTAAACAAAGGGAAAACAAAATAAAGACCTCAATGTCCAAACAACAAAGCAATCAGCAAGAAACGTCCTACATGAACATAGCAGCAGACATATATTTAGAACAAGTATATATACTACTTCACTTGAGAGGGAAAAACGTATGTGTGCGGCAAGGACAGCCGATCACAGAGGAGCCGACCGATGAGGAGTAATATAGAGCTAGCATCTTATTTATAGGACCAAAGAATGAAAGAAAGGACTACGAAACAAGTGAGCCACAACAGTACACATAGAGGAAGCAACGTAATGGACACATAGCAGTCATCTCCGATTGTGTCCGATAATTGGTGTCCATGGTCGATAATTGGCACCGTCGAGGTGACCAATAATTAATATGCGTTATGGTCGGTTGAAAATAATTGGCGTTCATCTAGCACGATATTTTTTAGATATCGTAGTATGTAAATGTATTTGCAAGACTGGAGCCGGCCGGACTAACCAATCCACGCAAGAAGCAAACAGCCACTAAACCCGCACCAAGACAACAAGCGTGAAGTAATGAATGTTGTTGGCTACCATATGCTGCCAACGACTACATCAGCCCAAGAATGCATCCGCAAACAAGCATCAATTGGGCAACATCTTTGTGACACAAACATAAAATAAACAACCCTGTCCACTAGCAAATCGACACGGCATTAAATCAAGAGGAGAGAAGAAAATTCGGAAAAACAGGGAAAGAGGAACCCACCGATCTTAGGGAAATTTATGATTACTAAACTGCTAATGATGAAATGATGAACTGTTCAGAGCAAAAGACAAGCACAGTACATGAAGCTGTCATCCTATTGCATATTTCTTCCGCATTGCCAACCAGTTGTTGACCTGTTTCCACACAGAAAGTGGAATTATGTACAATTAACACAAGGCACCAGGAGCAAAGTGGCATTCATATATTACATAAACAAGTACTCAACTTCTAGTACTTGAAATTTGTCGCAAAAATATAACAACCTCTTCACCTACATTCCCTTGTTGACCAATCACAACATTCCACCATTAAAATCCCCTTCCTATCTCTTCTTTTCAATTAATCACAACATTCTTCCGTTTAATTCTACCAACTTTTTTAATACATGTGTTTAACCCTAAAACTTCTTATATTTTAGAATGGAGGCAGTAGTAGCAAAGCTCCACTAGACCTTGCCATTTGCTTGTTGATAGCTCCCTCATGGAATAAGTTTACAATCAGAAAGCAACACCCCAAAATTCTGGAAGTCAGCAGTAGGTAATTCTCGGCCACGAGAACACAAGAATTTTACCAAATCGTGTTCAAATTCAAGCACGGAGGGAGCTTGGGGTCTTCAACTCCTGATACCCCACAACGATTGTTTCAGCTTATCTAAGCAGAGTCCTGTCAACATGGACACTATCAGCTTAAAGGAAGCTGAAAAATTATTTTATGAGTTCATCCCATTGATTCAGCTTGTCCATTAGCACTTTGGCCCTCTCTTTGTCAATTTGACCGAAATCAGAGGGCCAGCTATAATTCTTACTACTAGTTTTAACCCTCCCAGCTCACTGACATTGACTCATCGCTGTCATCATCACAGTATTTGTAGTCTGGAGCAATCTCAAATCGAACTGGTGTCAGGGGATTGCTGTCATTGATGCACTGGGCAGCCCTCTCCCCTAACTTTCTGTTCCCGTATTCCCTGCAGCAGTCAAAGATCCTTAACCACATCGCAGTTGTTGGCTCGAATGGCATGTGACCTATAAAATCCTCAAGCTCAACCATGTAGCCATGCTTGCCCAACAGCTCAATCATGCATTCATAGTGCTCAATGCGAGGCACGATGTTATATTCATCAGTCATCTGGGTGAAATAACTCCGTCCCAACCCGACGTGCCCTTCGCTTATACATGAAACCAGTGCACCGAGGAAAGTGACAGAGTCTGGTGTAATCCCCTGCTTGCTCATTTCAAAGAACAATTCAAGCCCATACTCGCCTTTGCCATTATAAGCACATCCAAAGATCATCGAATTCCAGAGGATGACATCTTGAGATGGTCCTGCCTCAAAGATCCTCATGGAGTAATCAAACAATCTACACTTGGAGTACATGTCAATAAGTGCACTTTGCAGTATATCATCAATCACATAACCGTTCCTGATCATGTATGCATGAATCTGCTTCCCGTGATTAAGGAGAAATATGTTGGCACAGGCTGCCAGTGCTGAGCTGAACGTCGATTGGTTAGGTGTCGCCTCATAATGCATCTCACTGAGTGCAAGCAGAGCTGCTTCACTCATGGAGTGGCGTTCATAACCTGAGATAAGCGAGTTCCAGGAGTAACTGTCTCTTTCTGATCCCATCTCAAATAGAAGAAGCCGTTCGGCACTCCTTAAGCATCCACATTTGGAATACATCCTCAAGAGAGCATTCTTCAGGAAAGGATAACCAATAAAACCACTCTTGAAAGCGAAAGTGTGGACCTCCTCACCTTTCCCAAGATCAAGAAGCCCAGTACAAGCATTGAGCACACAGCCGAGAGTAACAGCATCAAGCTCCTTCGTCTCCTGCCTCATCTGCTGGAACAATTGCAAGGCACTAGTCAGATCCATGGATCTGACATAACCAGTTAACATAGCGTTCCAGGACACTAAATTGTGTTCTTCCATCCCTTCAAACACCCGCTTTGCATCAGTAATCCTCCCGCAGGAAGCCAATCCTGACACAATTGAAGTAGACATTACGATATCCTTCACTGGTGCCAAGTCGAAGAGCCTCTGGGCTAAATCAATGGCACCACACTTCGCATACATATCCACAACAGAGCTCCTCACATGCACGTGCTGCTCATACCCATGTCGGAGCACAAAAGTATGTATGCGCCTTCCCTCTTCAAGCGCACCATTATCTCGGCAAGCAAGAAGTGCTTGTGAGACAGTATAAACAAGTGGACTAACTCCTGCCCAGACCATCCGAAAGAACATGTCAATTGCCATATCCCCCATCCCAGCAAGAAGATAGCGCCGAATAATGACATTCCACGAGATGTCATTGGGTTTTGGGATGCCATCAAATGCCCTCCTTGCCTCTGAAAGGGCAAAGCACTTCCCATACACGTCAACCAGTGCCGTGCCAAGAATCACATTTGACTGAAAGTCCCTCTTGGCGATATGGCCATGGAGCTGCCGGGCACCATGGAGGTCCAGGCACTCGGCGCAACACCCGAGCACCGATGCCAGAGTGACGTCCTTGGGGCGAACGCCACAGGAGTTCATGGCAGAGAAAAGGGAAATCGCTTCAGTGGGTTCCTCCCCACGGGAGTAAGCCGAGATGATGGCGTTCCAAGAACCACCATCCCGGCGCGGCATTGCGTCGAACAGCTTCCGCGCGTCGGTGAGGCTGCCGCAAGCGGCGAGCGACTCGACGGCGCGGTTGAAGAGGAAGGTGGAGGTGGCGGTAAAGGAATGGGAGGTGGAGGGTGCAGTGGAGGATGCAAGGTGGGTGGCAATGCGGCGGGCGGCGGCGAGTGACCGGTGGGAGGTGGCTAGGCGGAGGAGGGAGGCGTAGACCGCGGAAGGGACCTGGGAGGAGGAGTATGACGGGGGGAGGGCGTCGAGGGCGGCGAAGAGACGGCCGGCGGCGACAAGAGCGGAGATGGAGGACGCGGTTGAGGCGGCGGCGGCGGCGGCGGCGGCGGCCGCCATGGTGGCGGGAAGGGAGGGTGGGGAGTGTCCCTTCAGGCGGGGTGGGTATTGCAGAGCTGGATATTTTTACATGGGCCTATTTTGGGCCTTGATTCTTGAACCAAAATAAAGTTCAGGCCCACGTTTTATTTTTGTTCTTCCATTTTAGTTTTTGAGGTTTGTGTAGTTTCTTTAGAGAACAGGCAAATGTCCATGCGTTGCAACAAATTATTGAAAATAGAAAAAATAAGTTTTTTTTAAAAAAAATATTTTCAGTTGGTTGAAACAATATCTTTCACGGTAAAAATAAAAAAGAAAAGAAAAGTGACGTGCTTAGAAAATTAAAGAACATACATATTCACCAAAATCCAAATGTCCTCTTCTCAGCCTATGCAAGTATACAAAGAGCAGAACATTCACATTTGTTATGCTGTATCATGGCCCACATGTCAGTGATATTTGTTATGCTATATCATGGCCCACATGTCAGTGATAGTGGTGGTGGTGGCAGATACCATCGCTACCTCTCTAATGACATAGCGTTGCAAGGAGTCGTGCTGAAAAGATTCCATATGGTCCCTCCAGTGTTCTCCAGGATTTTACACCATCATTTACCAAACTCGTCCAACGTTTTAGAGCTTACCTGATCAAAGGTATTTTTGGATGCTATGAATAACAAAACAGACCAAAAGAAAATACACGATTAAGTTCTAAAATTCAAACTCAAACAAGCCGTAACAACGCCGATAACATGTTTAGGCTCATCCAAACACCCCACGTTCAACTAACATCTCCGGCCGTCTTTTCCACAGGGAAGCAGAGATTTTGACAGTTAGAAAATAATGGACATTAGACAATGGACAGGGCGAAGAAAAACCAACACCGCGACCTCTAAAGCTAGTAATAGCCTACATACTCAAGGAAATGGATGTCGACATATCTTTTCGGTATAGTATTACTGTGCTAGCGATCTTCCAGAGTTCTTGTCGACACCGTCATAGGTTTGAAGAAAACGATACCTCAGCCTCAGATCTATAGGACACAAGTAGACTCAGCAGAGAAAAAGATAGGCTTAGCCCGAGGACCTTGACGCAGTGACGCCGTTGCAGTTAGCAGCATCCTCATCGTTTTGTCTATAGCTGACTGTAAGCCTAAAATTTTTTTACTCCCTATGTCCCATTTTAAGTGCAGCCATGGTTTTTCGCTTCCAACTTTGAACGTCCGTCTTATTTGAACGCTCCCAACATAAGTCACAAGTAAAGTGTTATTCATGTTTTATCATCTCATAACAGCAAAAATACTAATTATAAAAAAATTTCAAATAAGACGGATGATCAAAGTTAGTTGAGTGCGGAAACTTATGGTTGCACTTAAAATGGGCGGATGGAGTAGTATATTTCTAGTGAATTAAAAGTCAATGGTGAAAAATAAATTACGATAAAAGAATACATCAAAATCCACTTTTCATTTAAAATCTAAAATTCAAATTTTGCTACTCACGCCAGTTTGGCTCCGACGTCGGTCGGTCGTTGATGTGTGCGTCGATTAGGCGCATCTTTTGCCCTGCTGACACGGGAGCAAAGATATCAGAGACAGCAACACTTGTGATAGGCTAGCTAGCAGCTACTAGTAATAAGCAGTTCAACGGTGACAACATCATATGCACAAACATCAACTGATCAAGCCATCGTCGATCAGAAGACCAGCGACCAGTGGAGTGTCCATTTCGCCAACGGGGAGATCTGCGAACGAAGCAAATTGTAATTGGTAAACAGAACTCAGACTAATCGGTATGCGGCGATGGTAATGCTGCTGTCAATTGCGTCACACAAGGACAGGACAGGACAGGACAGGAAAGATCAGAAGAGCAATAATTGGAGGGTAAACCAGAAAAAGGCGTAGTAAGGTATCCATTTTGATCAGCCGCAGTTACGAGAGCTTGAGGCGAAAAGGAAAGAGGCAGATGGAGTGAGCAATCGAAACGAAGCCAATCTGATTGAAAGAAGCCAACCTTGGCTTTGCTCTTGCTCCACCACCAAACCATGATGGAATGGCAGTGCCACCAAGGTGCCTGCCTGCACTGCCATGGAAGGGATAACCCAAAGCACATATGAGCTCCCAAAACCTGAACCCAGAAGTGGGCGACCCACCCATGGCACATGTGATGACATGCCAATGCACGCGCTGAAATGGACAGCTAGATATATGGCAAATGTGAATGAATCTTAAGAATTAGTAGCAAACTGTGAAGTTTTCAGGTTGTCACGATCATGTAATCTGTTCATGTACAAGGATGAAATTTCTTTCTTCGCAAAAATAGAAGGATGAAATTTTGTTCTAAGCAGTTTTAAATCCAGAAGTCCTCAAGCATGGAAGGCTACGAAGATGGATTCTAATCACCTGGGTGAATATCCACTCGTTTATTGCATGCCAAATAAATTGTTATGATTTTTTTTAAAAAAAATTGACAAGATAGATTAATATGTTTTTTTTAAAAAAATTGACAAGATAGATTAATATGTAATATATCACTATACAGGCATACACGTTTAAATTTGACTTCTATAAGTTATCAAAAAATAACAAATTAAACTCTAATTAGTATATTCTTATTACAACTTATAGAATTAAGATTCGAACTTGCATGTATATGAAGTAATATATTAAATGTTTATCTTGTCAAAAAATTTAAACTTTTTTATAACTATTTAGTTGATATGCAATAAACAAATAATGTCTACCAGAATATTAAAATAGTTCCCCGGCCAGCTATATGTGGATATTTTCAAGTTAGTGCAACCGGTGAGCCTTACAACCTACTGTGATCCAGTAGAACGAAGACGTGTGAAGTAAAAAAAAAGAACTTATACGTACCGCCATTGATTTGAAGAGCATGTCGAGCTGTTCCCTCTCAATGTTCCTGTGACACAAGGATGCAGAACCGCGTCATCACGACGTCACCCCGGGCAGGCGGACACCACATAAGCCACCTGTGTATGAACCGCGGGTCCCAGGGATTAGGTAGATGCCCACGTGGATCGCTGCTCTGCTGCCGCCACCAGCAACGCCACTGCACCAGCCACCGCCTCAACACTCGTCTGGAGTGGTGGACTTAGCCTAATCTTTGCATGGCCTGCCATAAAGAGACAAAGCATATGCATAAAAACTCTTCTTAAAGAAGAGAAGAGAATAGAAAAAAGGAAAAAGATAGGCAGAAAGGTAGGGAAAAAGTGCAGTGTATATGAGTTTCAGCACCATGGAATGATTGATTATTATTTTTCTTCGTTATTTTTTTTGTTTTACAAAAGATTGAGCTGTTAGAATACTTACTGGAAGATACTGGTGATCAGAGGATTATACTTGTATAACTGCAATAAGATAAGCATCTTACCAACTTCTTTGGACTGGGGGAGTACAGTGGTTAGCATATCATTGAATGGCTCAACAACTCAAAAAACTATATTAATATAAACCTCACTCTCGAATGACACGCTTTTATGCATAGCAAAGATAGCCTTCTTATCAATTGGCCAACATCTTACTTAACGGTGTGGTATCTACCAAATTATTCAGCAGCTTAGTATCACTATCATAAATCATTGTCATAATAGTAATACCTCCAAATTGAGCTCTGAAAATAATTTGAAATGATTGATGAATATCTATTTTGACGCGGCAGTTTGCAAACATGTGCATAGAATAGATGCAGCAGCAAGGAACTCGAGTGGCTTCATCTCCAAGTGACGCTCTTTGTACTTTACCACAACTTCACTGAACTCTCTGAAACTTGTTGGGGCCGGTATATGCGACAATAATTGATAATAACTATGGTCAAGAGGGATAAAGGAGCATGTTGGAGAAGGATGACGCTGGCATGACATCAGGAGGAAGACAGACATCATAGAAGAAATTTGTGCAGTAATGGCACTCGTAAAGCTCATTATTGGGCTGCAGGACACTTACCAGTAACATTTTTGTTGGAGATTTCAGAAAACAGTAGACGGTACTTCCATTGCTGTTCGACATACTTTATTTTCTTGCCTTTTTTTTTCCTTCGCAACTTCTTTAGATAATGGAAGCATTTAAATCTCCAGCCTCTATATCACTCGGCCAGAAGATTTTCATGGTAGTGTCCTAGCTTGCCAAATATCTGGTGAAAGATATAGAAGTAAGTTCATCAGTGGAGGAAGTAACAAAAGGATGATTGTAGACTCTACAGAAATCACTAAAGGATCAAAAAGAAATTATCCAAGCAATTAAAGTGAAAAAAACTTGGAGTAACGCAAACAAATTGAGATTACTGGTTCACTTCAGAATCAGATAAACATTTTTACTCTACAGAAATCACTAAAGGATCAATATAAGACTATTCTAAAATATGGTAACATCTGGTTAACATCCTTAATGAAAATGGAACATGATGCACTGAAGACTACCTTAATGCTGAAAAAGAAAAAAAAATTCGCTGATGCATTGAGCTGGGAGCATATTATGCCTTGAGCAAGCATGTCGGTAACATATCCATTGAATTTCAGTAGTACGCAGCTATGCGTAGCAGCGTCCAAACAAATCTCAAGAGACAGTTTGCTGCATGATTGATTGATATTAACATGGTATCCAACACACATCAAATAAGAGAAAGAAAGTCAAAACTCCAGTCTAATCTCCACCATAGTTTAATGACAGGATGAGGTTTCACATAACTTGGGCGTGCAACCTAAACAAGCTGGATGTGTGACTATGTCATCTCACCAATTACATCTCCTGACTTCAGATAAGAAACTCTAATGACTCGATTATACGTTTCATTGACAGTTCTCATGAGCAAAGAGATGGCACTTTATAAATTAATGTACCTAATGTAGCACAAAAGCAATATGTTATATTATGATCCATGCAAGAGCTAGTCTGCTATATATTAAAAACTTTGGATGATCGATGTCTATGTAACCTGATATATCCAAGCTGAGTCAATGACCAAATGCATTCTCAAAAGGTTAACCTAATCAAGGACACCGAAATGAACATCATTGCTACAAAGGAACTGTCTTTCTTGTTTCTTCAACTTTGTCGATAAAATATACCAAACATGATGAGGTGCCATGCATGCATGCCTTGATGAGCTTAATTTGTTAGTTCCCATCAATCCTTCTCAATAGTTAGTACAGCTGCATGCAATATATTCCCTGAACATCGAGGCGCAGATACTACTGTCTAAATCCAACACCAGCCTTTAATTGCATAGCATCATCAGCTCCCTCAATAGAAAATGCAGCATGGGGGAGGAAAAGAAGAAAGCATGGCACTTAAGCTGCCAGGCTTCTGAAGGCACCATGCATGCCTCAGCCGCCTCAAAAACCTTTCAACGCTCCTTGAATTGCACGTCTCTCTTTCTCCACACATTGCATACACGCATGCGGCCACTATAAGTAGCACCAAAGTCACCACATTAAGCAAGCACCTGCTCTCATCTTCTCCCCGTAGCCTTAGCTTCCACCCGCCTGCCTAGTCTATCTACTTCTTCTGCCTTACACTTCACCTCAGCCATGGCTGGAGCTTCCAACCTTCCTCCCGGTTTCCACTTCTTCCCGTCAGATGAAGAGCTCATCATTCATTTCCTCCGCCGCAAGGCCTCCCTCCTCCCTTGCCAACCTGACATCGTCCCTACTCTGATCTTGAATCTCTATGATCCATGGGAATTGAATGGTATGGGTCTAATATTTACCTCTATATGTTGTTGTTTTTGTCTTAGTCATAGCTGAGTGTTGATGTCAAACATTTTTACAGGTAAAGCACTCCAATCCGGTAACCAATGGTACTTCTTCAGTCATGCGACGCAGACTAGGACCTCGCCAAATGGGCACTGGAAACCCATTGCTGATGAGACAGTTATTAGTGGTGGTTGTAATGTTGGCCTGAAGAAGACCCTCATTTTCTTCATTGGGGAGCCCTTTGAGGCGATCAAAACTAACTGGGTCATGCATGAGTACCACCTAATGGATGGGAGTACCAATTGCAGCAGTAGCAGTACTTCAAGCAGTTCAAGCAAGCGGTCCCACAAGAAAAAAGGTCACTCAGACACAGTGAGTGCTGTACTGCTATATGCGTGTTTATTTATCGTGTTTAGTACTATATATCAATTGCATGACTATTTAACGTGGCTAACATATATGCATGCATGATCATTGCAGGAATCCAAGAACTGGGTGATATGCCGAGTGTTCGAATCGAGTTATGATTCACAAGTGAGCTTCCATGAGGAGGGCACGGAACTGTCATGCTTAGATGAGGTGTTTCTATCCCTAGACGACTATGATGAAGTCAGTTTTGCCAAATAATTAGAACCTTTATAGGAGCTGTTAGTAGGTTAGGTCCTTCACCTATCAAAACATTTGATCACAGTGATTCTCGCAAGAAAACTTAGTTTTATAAGATCAAATGGTTTGATAGCTGTTGAACCTAATGATCTAATAGACCAGATATGTAATTACTCATCTCCTCCCAGGAGTTGCATGCAACAAATTTGAGCTAGTTTTTAAGAACTATGATATTGCGAATATAGATTAATTGAGCATTTGTTGGTTTCTTTTGAAAAAGAAAACACATTTCGGATAATCACTTACTCAACAGTGAGCAATAATTAAGCACTTTTTTGGTGAATATGCAGAAGGCACATTTTTTTCGTTAAGGAAAAGACAAAGTTTTTTACACAGCAACTAAGCGATGCATGCATTGATTTTGGCCTACATCCTCTCCCACTCATTTTCTTTTTATGTATTGCAAATAATGGTAGTTTGCCCACAAAGCAAAGGGGATCAGTTAGACGCTATTGAAGGCATGCATGCTTGGTGAAGTGCTGTCACCATGCTGTCCATGCACTGTTGAGTTGCAAAATCAGTTAACTGATACCCAGGTAGCCAGTAGCCACTGAAGTTTCTACTCTAAACTTTAATTTGTCTTTTGCAGTGTAATAATTCTAGAAGAAGTTAGTAATAGCTTTGGATTATAACTAGATAACTATGGATACTAAGTATAACTTTGCTTTTTTTCTTCTACTACTAGTCTACTACAAAGATTATTGACTTCTCAATCCAATCATGAAAACACAACAACATAATGAATATACTAACTACTGGAGAAGTTGTCAATGCCACCTCCTATAATGCGTTGCTGTTGACATGAAAATGGCCCAGCATATATAAGTGAACAAGAAAAATACGGATAAAAGAAATAAAGGATTAATTATAACTACGATAGTGGTTTACATGTGTTACCTTTGAGTAGTCCTAATATTTTTTCTACCAATGAAGTACAAGTAGAGATGGGAAGAGAAAAACGAAACAAGGAAAGATGTATGCCTTATCTTCAAACGCTATATCTGCTATGCGCAGTGTGCTCACAATGTTGACTTGCTTATTTGCCATATTTCTAAATCAGTTATGCGATCAACTCTGAATGCAGTTATTGCTTCAAACTAGAAATGTTCTAATTGGTTAGTTGTTCCGAACAGTAACAGGAACATATGATAAAAATCAATGTACAGTAAGATACTAATTGGAATAAGTGGAAGTTGAGGAACTAACCATAGTGAAGCAACTGTCACTTGAATAAGAAGCCGGGATCAATTGGATTACAGCAGGAATTGACTCTCTTTTGTAAACTTTTTACATGCTCTACGTAATGGTGATTGGAGGAGCTTCTGGATTTTGAACCAAAAAAACAGAGAACCCTGAAAGGAGAAATAATGTGTAAGATCAGCTTTCCAATGTGAGGTCTTTAAAGCGATAAATATTTGAGAACTTAAACTTTAGGGCAGGAATGTCAATGGAGGGTAAAACCTAACAAATAAAATCTGAAGTTCTCTTCCTGAATAAAATCTGCAGTGCAAAGAGCAGCACTAAAAATCCAGTTTAATTTTCAAAGAAGTAAATTAATTAAATCCAGTTTTTGACCATGTAAAATTTTATAGTGGAAGTGTATTTAAGCTAAAAAAATCTCCAACATAACTTCTTCTGTAGAAATGGCATTACATATTTCAAGGTACTTAAATCAGCGGTGCCAAGCTGAGGTAACAATTTCCATTTGTGCCTCCTTTTGCGTTGCCTAAATATTTGGATGTAAAATGGTTTGCATATATGAATCCTCTATCTTAGTTTCCATAGTATATATGCTTTGTAAGTTTGTAATCCCCTTGATCACTACACATATCCATCACCTTTTGTAGAAAGGCTGCTGAATGAAGAGCACATGGTTTATCACAATAAGTACACATACCTTATCATGAAACCGATCACTTAAATTAGCCAAACAATCGAGAAAAAGATAGCTATACAAAGCCGTTTTTGGTGGTATTGGAGAGAACAGAAAACAAAAGTCTAATATAGTTTTCCAGGCAGTTCCTTAAAGGTATCTATCTGGTTTGCTTACCTACTACAAGAAATTAGAAATAGTAGATACTTGAGAACTTTACAGATCAGTCAGATTTCTGTTATTTCCGACATGGACAGGTTATGTCCTGAAGATGGTGTTCAAAAGGCAAATGAAGCTGCCAATAGGTACAAAGCCACGCATGTGCTACTTTTCTGCTACACACCAACTACATGCATGATAGAGATGAACTCATGGATAAGAACTGTTAGTGCCTAGGTCTGTTTCAATCCTGCCATACTAATTGTGTTAAACAAATAGAATCAAAGCAATATAGGACCACACGAAAGGATATTCCTAGAAGATCGGGGACACTGATTCTGTATGGACCATCTCAGATCGTTTATTAGTTAACAGTATTCCGAACAATAAGCATTTTATACCCAGTGTGAACATCTTTTTTTCGGGAATACGCAAGGAGCGCATTTTTTCCATTAAGAGAAATAAAAGTTATTTACATTTGAAAGAGAAAAACAGCACGGGACTGATACAGGACAAAAACAGACAATCCTAGGTCTATCTCTCGCGCTGATTTTGGCGACCAAACTCCCTCCTGAATTGCAGCGCAGGGATCGTTGGGTTTGCTTTACGCCAAAGAGAGGCTTCGTCCACCATCCCTCTAGCCACATCCACCCAAGATCTACACTGCTGATTGAAGATCCGACCGTTCCGTTCCTTCCATATTGTCCATGCTACCAATGTCACCACCGTGTCGAAGCCTCGACGATGTGACTCACTTAGCACTATTCTGCTATCGCACATCCATTGGTGAAAAGAAGCTTCATTCACCGGTAGGCAGTTGGGGTGGCCGATTGCTCTCAAAGTCCACCACCAAAGCTGCCTTGATTCTGGGCACCCAGTGTGAACATCTCAATCTCCGCCCCTTCTCCACAGTCCACAAATGGCACCAAGTACTTCATAGTTTATATACCGCATTGCCATCGTTTGGCAAGAGGAAAATCTCCAACACAGCATCTCAGATGCCACATTTCTAAGATCAGCAGCGTGAGTTGATTGGCCCGAAAAGCCCAAAACAGCTTAGTATCAATATCATGATTCGGCAAGAGAAGACATCTCCAGTACAGTTCTCAGATGCCACGTTTCTAAGATCAGCAGCATGAGTTGGTGAGCAAGAACAACTTAAATTTCACGAACTTTTTTTTAAACATCTGGGTGTTAACAGAATTTAACTCCACCAACACAAACATCAGAGAAACGACTAATATGCATAGGGCTGCAGAATTTCAAAATTTTTCGATAAGACGCAGAATCTCAAAATGAACCCTAAACCTCCCAACCCCCACGCCCAATCCCAGCCAAAATCCCTCGAAATCCTCCCCCTTCGAGGCTCCGATTCGCCCAATTCACCATCTGCTTCGAGAACCCCCTACCCTCCCCTCCCCGCGACGCTAGACGGAAACCAAATCGCATCTTCCGCCCTCACCACCCGCGGTTTAAACCGTGGAACCCATCACTCCATCAGCACAGCAATCACGGGACGGGAGGGAGAGAAGAACAACCTGGTGGTTCGTCGGAGGCATGCCCCGACGGCAGATACACGCCGCCGCGACTGCCGCCGCCGCCGGTGGCCACATAGCCTCGCCGCGCCGCGTCTTCCCGCGGAAGCCACAGGGAGAGAGACGGAGGGGTTCGTGTTGGGCTTCCCAAAACGCGAGGCCTTAGCGGGCCGGGCCCATCAGGCCCATGTGACACCAAACCCGGGAGGAGTTCCCGCCACGGAGTAAGTCCACTTTGGCTCCCTTAAAAAGTGACACGCTGTGGAGTTGACGTGGCGCTTAGGTGGCATTTGAATTAAAAACATATATATGGGACCCGTTTGTCATTCATACACATAATAAATTGTGGAGCCCACTGACATGTGAGCTCCACAAGTCATCTCTCTCTTTCTTCTTCCCGCCACCGCAGTCCGAATCGGACCCCGACTCCGAATCGAATTCGAATTCCCCGCGATTTTTTTTTTGTTTTTGTGCCTCCGCTACGCCGCGCCGACGGCCTCCTCTGCTTCCGATCATCTCTCTGGCCTTCCACCTTCGTCTTCCAACTCTCCGGCGATCCATCCATCCTTTGGGCCTTTTCGCTGTGATGGCGGCGGTGTCCTCCTGCGCCTCCTGCTCCGGCGCCGCCGGTTCTTTCTCCTCGACGGCGTCGTCCTTCTACGGGGGCGGCAGCAGCCGGATGATGATGATGAAGGCGGCGCGTTTCCCCTTCTTCGTGGAGATGGACGTCGGCGACGAGGTCAGCTCCTGCTGCCCACCTCCGTCCCCTGATTACACCCCGGCGAGCCCTCCCCACCGCCGGGCGGCCTCCCCGGATTACACCCCGGAGAGCCCTCCGCGACGCGCGGCGTCGCCGGATTACTCCCCGGCGAGCCCTCCCCGCCGCGCTGCGTCCCCGGATTACACCCCGGAGAGCCCTCCGCGACGCGCGGCGTCGCCGGACTACTCTCCGGAGAGCCCGCCTCGACGCGCCGCGTCGCCGGATTACACCCCGGCGAGCCCTTCCCGCCGCGCGGCGTCACCAGACTACACTCCGGAGAGCCCGCCTCGCCGCGCCGCGTCTCCCGATTACACCCCGGCGAGCCCTTCCCGCCGCGCGGCGGCGTCGTCACCAGACTACACTCCGGAGAGCCCTCCCCGCCGCCGCGCGGCCTCGCCCGACTACAGCCCGTCGACGCCTCCGAGGCGCGCTGCTTCGCCGGACTACAGCCCATCGACTCCTCCGCGCCGCGCTGCCTCGCCGGACTACAGCCCATCGACCCCTCCGCGACGGGCTGCTTCGCCGGATTACACCCCGATGTCTCCTCCGCGCCGCGCTGCCTCGCCGGACTACACCCAGATGACGCCTCCGCGCCGCGCTGCCTCGCCGGATTACACACCGTCGACGCCTCCTCCGCCTCGTGCTGCTTCGCCGGACTACACCCCCAGCACGCCACCCTCGTCTCCTCTGCCGTCCGCGGCAGAGTCCTTCACGGTTCCGCCGCCACGCCGCTACCATCCCTACCAGAGGAGCCGCTCCGGCGGTGCCTGCTCGTCGCGCGCGATCCGGGTCATCGGCGACCAGCAGCATCGCCGCCGTGTCTTGCTGCTCTGAGTACTAGACAAGTAGTGAAGTTAAGACATCCTGTGATAGGAAATCTTGGGAGTTCTTGATGTAAATTTCTGCTCTATCTATCAATGTAATCTATGGCAGAATCAGCTGTATGCCATAATCTATTCTTTGGTGAATACTGTAGTAATATGATGTTTATGAATCAATGAGTAAAAGCATTCAGATTATGAAGTTCTTGTTCTTCTGTCCATGGCTTCTGCATCAGCGTTCAGTGACTGTAAAGTCTGGGTTTCTGCTTTGTTCAAAAAAAAAAGTCTGGGATTCTGATATTCTATCACTGCTGTTGATCAGTAACATGAAGGCTGTGTTTAGTTCACGCCAAAATTGAAAGTTTGGTTGAAATTGGAACGATGTGATGGAAAAGTTGGAAGTTTATGTGTGTAGGAAAGTTTTGATGTGATGGAAAAGTTGGAAGTTTGATCAGTCAATAGTAAGGATAAGGGAACAAACTGATCAGTCAATAGTAAGGATTATCCCTGAATCACTGATGAGATTCTCTAAACCTGTCAATCTGATGAATGTTAAATGAAGTTCAGTGGTAAACTTTCTGTTTCTGAAGAAACTTTTTCTCCCACTGCCTCTGCTAGTTTGTTCAATATACTAAAATTCTGAGTTCTTGCTTTGAAAACTTCTTCTCCGATTGGTTGCTCATGATCGTTCGAGTTCATAAACAGCACACGCTCTTCCTTGAACTTTCAGAACCACTCGATGACATTGCACTGTTTGTTCGAAATACTAAAATTCAGATCCTTTGTGTTGACAACCTGTGCTTAGCAACTTCTCTCGATGAAGCAGCTGTGTTTTTCTTTATGATCATCTCGCTGCTTTTGGCTGCTCATAATTCTTCGAGTTCATAAACTGTTCTTTGCACTTTACACAACCACTCGATGGCATTGCAAGACTCGATCAAAATTTGCAGGCTGCATGCACAGTGTAAGGAACAAGAGTCTGAAGTCTGAACTGACGGCTCAATCACTGAAGGCCCAATCTGTATACTGCAGAAGTGCAGATATCTCTCTGTCAGATTTTTCAGATCCAAACGAACACTCCAGTGAACAAACACCGGCAGCATCGCCAAAAGAATCAGGAATGTCATTTCCAAGTGACTCTCACTCTGCATGCCATTGGCGACATGGCATTGGTGAAAGAAACCGGTCAAAAAACCTCAGCAGCCGAAAGGGATGTTTCTTCAGAAAAAGCAAGAAGGAAAAAAAATGCACGCTCGATTGATCTAGAAGATCGGTGGATTTGAATAAATTTGATCGACCAGAACAACCGTGAATTGGCATCAAATAAAGAATATGCAACGCTAGTACACGTGCACCTCTGATCCTCTCCTCTCTTGCTCCATTTGCTCCATGACCTAACCTTATCTGAAAAGAAATATACTCGATGGCTCAATAGACGTTACGGCTAAGATTCTCCAAAGACCAACACGCGCGGGAAGAATTTTTCAGACAGGATTTCCTCCCAAGAATTGTTCTGCTGATGATGCATGCACAATGTGATTCAGATTCAGAAGCATCATCTTGTCTTTCAAGTTGAGAGCTGAAATCGTCTACTATTTGATAGTAGTGGCTGGTAGTGGTACTAGTAGTATTCTGAAATGAACATGCGTTCCACAAAAGAGGTTCAGAGGAGTTTTCTCTCAAGAATGTTCTACGGATGATGCATGTGCAATGTGATTTAAATTTAGAAGTATCATCTTCTCTTTCAAATTGAGCCAAAATCCTCTCTTTCATACTACTACTAGTATTCTGATTTCTGAAACGAGCATGTGTTACACATGGTTCAGAGAAATTCTCTCTCAAGAATGTTCTACCGATGAGGCGATGATCGATGCATGCACAATGTGATTCAAATTCAGGAGCACCGCCTTGTCGTTCAAATTGAGCCAAAATCCTCTTTTTGAAGAGAAGCTTAATACTAGTATTCTGAACGTCCACGACTTTGCTAGGGTTATATATCTTGCCGATTTGTGTTTTCTGTTATCTGGTCCAAAGTTACAGCTCACAACTAGCAACACACTTTGAACAGTACATCCTTCCTATCCATGGAATCTGACTTGGAATTCCAGAACTTCACCTGCTGCTGCTTTGAACTGACAGTTTGCTGGCATTTCAGTTAACCATCACTTTGGCACTTAGCTGTTCTTTTTACTTTTTTTTTAAAAAAAAAGTTCATTTATTTTTGGTGTGATGAGGAAGATGCCTAACTCGCTAGGCTCCAAAACACCAGCTTCTGAAATTTGGGTTTATACCTCACTAAGGTCACTATCTCCATAAACTTTCTGTTTTCTTCAGTCCTCACTCTGTTTCTGAATATCAGCAAATATGTTTCACGCGGTCAGAGGTGAAAAATATTGTTTCGTGGATTGGACAAAAGTTTTTTCTTATTGGAGAGGTCAACCGCGTAAATCAACTGTCGACGGTGAGTCGCGGTTTACATATGTCACACTCTCGTGGTAGATAAATAAATACACAATTTCAATTTTATTTTGTAAAACCAGGCACCAAAACAAAATTAATAGAAATTTGTTTTTTAAAAAATATGAATTTTCTTTTAAAGAAAGGCCGTACTCACTTGAGTCTAGAGACAGTGCGACAACATCTGAAGCCCACAGGAAGTTGTAAACTCCATATGTAGCCCAAAAAGACTGCAAATTCAGGCCGGCGCAGCAATTTATTAATGGTTTTCGGACCAATATGTTTGAACCGAAAAATACTGTATTTCAACTTTGAAGTCAAATTGTTAGGCCGGTTTTCTACGGTCTGAGCAGTGCAGTGCGCAGTTGCGTGTGTTGGCGGTCTAATCTTTGAAAAAGCCGGCGTTGGCTTCGTGCGATTAAAAAACTCGTGGTAAAACATTGCGGAGGAGAGACCAGTCATTAATGCACCAAATTGACAGCAATCGCCATTTACCGTCTTGAATTTGTTAATTGAACATAAGTCAACTTTGTTCAAACTTCAAAGGCCCCTTTTTAGGAATGATTAAATTGGCAATACATATGATCGTGCTAGCAAGCCAGCTAGCACTGGACTGAAGACTTCATAGTTCATAATTCAGACCCCAATTGTTCCTGTCCACAAAACAGTATTCCATATGAATTATGGGCTCATGGCATCAATATCGGTAGTTGATAGAGTAATCAATAATCATCAATTCCGTCTTTATCTCTCGTTAGAGCCATGTCTCTGACATCATTTCATTAACTCATTTAGGTCACAAATATCCGTCTAAACATATGAGCTACAAACAAAATTCACTTGTTATATTCCATCTAACAGTGAGCCTTTTTATGATATTTGGACTTTGGAATGTATTAGAGGTCTACCACCGTATCTCCTAAAATAAATCTGAGATCATGGACTTCGTTTTTCTAAATGATGGAAGTATAACTTCTGGTTTCTGCAATTTACATTTTTCTTGGTCAAAAGGATATATAGGAGATATAAAAGAAAAACTTGATCAGCAAGGAAAAACCCCTCCACGGCTTTTCACTAAGAAGAAACATTGCCAAAACTAGCCGAGAAAGGCCGTGAACCCTAGCCCATTGACACACGGATCCACTCCCCATGGTTCGTGCTTTTAGCCCCCTGCCCTCTACACAAGGGTCTGCTCACCATAGGTCATTTCTTAACACGTCTTCTAACCAAGGGGCATGTTAGAATATGTGTCGAATATATAGTCCTATTTGGTTACAGTTGGACTTGGAGTTGTAGAGTTGTAATAGGTGTTAGAGGTGGAGTTAGAGTCGGGCTCTGTAACCCGGTATCTCTCTTAAATAGAGAGGAGGTACCACAATGTAACCATGGCGACTACAATGTAGCATAGACACGCAGGGAGATAATGGCGACGAGGCTATGGACTCATAGCGGCTAGTAGCTATATTGGTTGAGGAGGAGCGCTCATAATCAGAGCCCCGGGGATGTAGGCTTTTGCTGAACCTCGTTAACAAATATCGTGTGTTCCTGTGTCGTCATCTGGTATGTCTTGGGTGATCAATGACTGAAGCGATCGGGAAGGTTAGTCGTCGTTCCGCTTTATCGACTAATTTTTGTAACAGGGCCAACGAGTGACCTTTTATAAATCAACTCTATGCAGATCCACTCCCCCATGGTTCAGGCCTTAACTCGTGCTGAGATCCCTACCGTGCACACGAGGGGCACCATAGGTCATTTCTTAACGTGTGTATAACCAAGGGGACATCGAGTGATTTTTTTTAAAACCAACTCTGGAAATTCGCTTCTGAGAGGACTCGAACCCAGGCGCGCTGGTGTGTGCAACTAGAGTGTTACAACCATAAACCATAGGCTACAGACCAGTTCGTAGTATTAGAAGATATTGGCTTAACATTTTGAGTAACATTCTGGTCATGCCCTTGATGTCACTTGTATTTTTTTTTGAAGATACACTTCTGAAAAGTTAAGTTTGGCCATCTGTCTCCATCTCCTATGGTCTTATATGATCAATGCATGATGGCCACCAATATAGGGTGTGTTAGTTCACTCTAAAATTAGAAGTTTGGTTAAAATTGGAACGATGTGATGAAAAAGTTAAAAGTTTATGTGTGTAGGAAAGTTTTGATGTGATGAAAAAGTTGGAAGTTTGAAGAAGAAGTTTGGAACTAAACTCGGCCATAATCACCAATTTTTCACCACTCTACATAGCCTAGCCCTGTGCAGATAAGAGTCCCTTGATTTGGGTAATGCTGCTGCCCCTGCCGGCTACACTGCCCTCAAAGTGCAGTGTAAACTGTAGTCCCCAGACTTTTGCACTGTCATAGCCGCAGTTAAGCTGGCATTAGCACCTAACTCAGCACTGCATTGTTTAGTTTTAAGTGTGTCGCTCGAGGTGCCAATCAATTAACCAATGGAGATTGTAGATTCAACTGTACAGATCATATATTGTAATCTAGTGATCTTTGTCTTGTAAGAAAGATTCTTTCTTTCTGTCCTGGAGCAGTGCCACTCTTGCAGCCTTAATGTGTGATCTCCTGATTTTTTTTAATTATTATTTTTTTAAGATGTGGTCTCCAGAAATTTATTCATATCAAAAGAAAAGAGAGTGAACAATGGACCAAGCAAACATATAAATGAATTTTGGAGAAAGTTATCTTTTTTTGGCTGTAGAGTAAAGAAGTATAGGAAATGAAGTGATCTGAATAATGCCTTGTTTGCATGTGTTGATCATAATGCTTTCAAAGCACTCAATTTTCCAGGTCATAACTGTTTTCATGTGCCATGTTAACATCAACCACACTCATTATGTTTGTTCCAAATGATATAATCATGGCACATGGAGTACTGCTTAAGAGTTCAGGCTAGTCCATAGTTGGCTACAGTACTAGTAGCTGTGCCCGTAGCTTATATATGATTCATCCATTATCTAGAAAAAAAAAGTCGATACGCCCATAATTCAGGATACAGAAACACGTACATATCTCAAACTGTTTTAGAATACACTCTCCAGTAACCTCGTCACATTCAGTTCGAAATGTCTCTTTCAGAAACCAAAAGATAAACAAATAGAGATTGATTTTTTTTAATCTCCTTGTGCCGGCCATGGCGGGTCAGGATCTTCCCAAGTTGCAAACTTGGTGGTAGACAATTCTTAGTCTTACATAGTATGCTTCAACAAAAAAAAAAAGTCATAATTAACTATCCAATTTGCGCAAATGATCTCAGCTCAGCAGCCTCTTTGGCAGTTCCAATCTGTAAAATTGCATCCCGACCGGTCCCCAACTCTGACTGTCCCCACGTTTTCAGGCTGTTTGCAAATTTTCTCTCTCATCTAATCTCTCTCTGTCTCGGCCTCTCCTGTTCTGGTCCAATCACTAGACCTTTCCCTTTCTATGACTAAACACTAGCAAAAGAAAGTTCTTCAGTTTTGCCTCTTCTTGCCTTTATCTTGCAGCCATTGCACACACCTCACTTGCTCTTCTCTCTCTCTCTATCTCTAGCATTCTCTCTCTGATCTTGAGATAATCGGATGCAAGTGCAACTCCTGTTGTGTGTTCTTGGTCATCGTCTTCATCGAGTACAAACCCACATGGTCCAGGCAGCCAAGCAGTACGTGCAGTAACTTTGCAGCAGTCGTTTCACCAGTTACATTCTCATCAGTAGTGCATCGCCATGGATTCCCTGATGTGATTGGCATGGGAGTGAGTGCTCGAACAAGCTGAAAAATCTCTCCTTCACTGCACATTGCAGCTGCTGCTGGTCTCTTTGAGGAGCTCTTGATTCGGTATGATTTGATGTGTATTTTAGCTTCTCGATGATCTGTTCTATCGATGCGCTTTGAGTTGTGATTGTTTAAATGTTTGTGTTTGTGTTTCTTGCAGATTCGGAGGTTTAATTTCTTGTGAGTTTCTTGATGGATTTGTGTTGATTGATCGATTGTTTTTTGGGTGGAGATTGGATTGGAGAAGAGATGAGCATTCCGCACCTGTTCAGGTGCCCGATCAGCCTGGACATCTTCACCGACCCGGTGACGCTGTGCACGGGGCAGACGTACGACCGGCCGTGCATCGAGCGGTGGCTCGCCGCCGGCCACCGCACCTGCCCCGTCACAATGCAGCCGCTCGGCGACGCCACCGCGCTCGTGCCCAACCGCACGCTGCGCCACCTCATCGAGCGCTGGCTGTCCACCGACCAACACCACAACCACCACCTCCCCGAGCCGGCGGCGCCGGCGGCGGAGGCCGAGGCCGACGCGGAGGAGCCGTCGCTCGCGGCGCTCAAGCGTTGCCTGCAGCAGCCGGACGCCGCCGGCGCCGGTAAGGCGAAGGTTGGCGCGCTCAAGAAGGTGATGACGCTGGCGTCCGAGTCGGACGTCGGCCGCGCGTGCATGGTCCAGCTGGGCTTCCTGCCCGTGCTGCTGCAGCTCGTGTTCCACGCGCCGGCGGCGCCGCCGTCGGAGCGACGCGGCGGCGAGGCGGCGGTGGTGGAGGAGCTCGCGCTGCAATGCGCGCTCGGCCTCATGCCGTCGAGCGCCGCCTCGCCGCAGCTCGGCTGCCTGAACGTGCTCAAGAGCGAGGCCAGCCTGGCGTCGCTCGTCGCCCTGCTGGAGCGCGGGCGGGGGCGGACGAGGGCGGGGCTGTGCCGCCTCCTCGAGGCCGTCGCCACGGCCGCCGCGACGAGGGAGCTGGCGCTCGTCGTGGCCGCCTCGCCGCGGGTGTGGCAGGCGCTCCTCCCGCTCCTGCGGCACGACGGCCCTGCGCCCACGCCCGCGCCGCCGCACGACGCGCACGCGGCGTCGGACGCCGCCGTGCGCGCCGTGGCGGCGATCTGCGCGTCCGAGCCGGCGCGGGGCGGCGCCATCCACCACGGCGCGGTCGGCGCGCTCCTCGGGCACCTCTCGTGGGCGGCGTCGGGGAAGTGCGCCTCCGGCGGCTGCGCCGGCGCCGTGCCGAGCGCGCTGGCGGCGGTGGAGGCGCTGGCGGCGTCGGAGGCCGGGCGCATGGCGGTGGCGCGCGCCCCCGGCGGGACGCGGGCGCTGGTGAGGCACGTGTTCATGATGAACTCGAGCAACGACGGCAGCGAGCACGCGGTGGCGGCGCTGCTGGCCGTGTGCAGGGAGTCGCGGGCGGCGCGGAGCGAGGCGGCCGGCGCCGGCGTGGTGACGCTGCTGCTGCTGCTGCTGCAGAGCCAGTGCGGCGCCAGGGCGAAGGCCAAGGCCAGGTCTCTGCTCAAGCTGCTCAAATCCATGTGAAAATGATGATGAATCTTTTCTTCTAGAATTATTGTAGACGCCATTGCCGGAGTTTAAGGTGGTAGATGATGATGTTCTTGTAAGCTGTAAGTTTGTGCGTCAAGAATGTCTTTGATGGCAAATGGCTTGTAAGCTGATCGAATGCAGCAATTTCATGGCTGGGATAGACTAGAAAAATGTCTCCCTTCTGCATCTTCAGGTTCATCTTCAAATGCAGCGAGAGGCGCTAGAACTTGGGGAATTTTTGCCATTTCTCGTCGTTGATATAACCTTTTAGCCTTCACGTCATAATCGAACATAAAATTGCAGTAATCCTAATACTCTGAATTTTCTATATAGTATAGAGCTTATAGGAAAACATTGAACAGAGCGGGGATAGCTCAGTTGGGAGAGCGTCAGACTGAAGATCTGAAGGTCGCGTGTTCGATCCACGCTCACCGCAATTTTCATTTTTTTTCATTTTTTAATCAAATCTCTAACCAGTAAATTTCTTTAGTTTTCATGTCACAGACATGCCGATTGTTTTCATCTCTGACCAATTGTTTAAACATGCCGATTGCTTTTATCTCTGACCAATTGTTTTATGTGAATGTAATTTCTTTGATGGACAGTACACGTAGATGCTCATATACAATTTACACCAACTTACCACTAATAAATTAGGGGCTTTTAACTATTTGCCACTCTTACGGATGTTGCTTAACGATTTGCCACTAGGCCCACATGTCATAGACACATGAGGGCCCACATGTCATTGACAGGGTGTGGCAAATCGTTAATTGTCATGTCACAAGAGTGGCAAATAGTTAAATTTCCCAATAAATTAGGGTTGTCAACGAGCTTGAGCTCGCTCACCTGCCTAGGCTCGAGCTCGAGCCGAGCCTATAAAATATTCGAGCTTTCAGACAGGTTCAGTTCGAGCTCGACTACCAAGCTTAATTTTTAAATAGAAAAAGTATATTTCAAGGATAATCTTAAAAAAATTATTTTCTAGTTCATCATATTAATAAAAAAATAAAATAAATATATGACGCCAATACAAGACATACAAATAACATATATGATCTATTCTAATTTATTAAATAACAAAAAAAATCATATATTACTAGGCTCGTTGGAAGCTCGAGCTCGGCTCGACAGAGGTCGCGAGCTTTGGGAGTGGCTCGGGCTCGGCTCGTTTGGAACTCGAGCCGAGCTCAAATCGAGCATAGGACGAGTCGAGCTCAAGCAACTTGCGAGCATCGAGTTTTTTCTATAGCCCTACCCTGAGTACATATGTAAACCTTGCCTATATAAGCACCTCCAAGACCCTAACATCTTATCATTAAATTTTTGAAACTTTTTTGAAAAGAGAATTTCCGAAACTTTTAAAACATGGTGCAAACGCTACACATGCAGATGCTGATATATCACACATTATTCTTATGAGTATATCCGAGAGACTAAGTTGGAATTAATATTTTCATATTAACGAAGTCATCATAGGTGCCTTGCTATTAATGAGAATTTTTTCTACCACTAAAAAAATAATTATATATTGAGCATTTGTGTTTTTACCATGTTTTAAGTCTAACTACTAATTTGGCTTTAAAAATATTTACTCATTTGACCCTCCTTTTTAAAACTGTAGATCAGTTCTGACTCTGTTCCGTAAAGAATAGTCTCAAAATAGGTTTCTGTGGATGAGCATTTACCGGTTATGAAATGCTCGAGGCCAGCCGGCTGTGAACTGTATTTGCCTCGTCCTCTATATACACCTACAGTAGTATCTAAAGTAGCGAAATAATTAATCTTTATTGAATCCTGATTGAGCATTTGTACCCTTACTCATTTGACACTACTTTCACAACGATTTTTCTTTTCTCATTCCAGTTTTTTACATCAGTATATAAAATATGTGAATTTTTTTTATTAACCTCTTGACACAGTAATGTTTATATTTCTTATCTCTCCTTTACAAATATACTTTGCTCTTTGAGCCTAATTCCATAACCAAACCTCCAATTTCTCTTCTCATCAAGTATCATAGCCTTAGCCACCAGCCACCGAACCTTGCCGTCGCCTCTCGCCGCCGCCGGCCACCGCTCAACACCTCCTCGTCAAGCAAGCACATCCAAGTCCAAACAAGCAAGAAAGATCCAGTGGCAGCACGCACGTCCATTCAACAAGCAAGTGCACGAGCAGTAGGAGCAATCTCATGACACAGTAACGCTCGGCGCCGTCGCATCCGGTCTTCCTCTTGCCCGCTGCCACCGGTGCATGCAGCTTGTGGATGGGAGAGAAGGAAAGGTCGACACAACCTAGCCACCACCCTCGCAACAGCTTGGGTTGGTATTTATTACAGACTTACCGTCTAAATTCGTAAGTACATTGATATAACGCTATAGTATTTCACCCCAGAGTATTTTAAGGGTATCGAATAACATAAAACCTTGTGTAAAATCTAAGAAGCATGTTCGTCCAAAGACAACAACTAATGGAAGACATACAATAGAGAGGATTTTTATAGATTAAGATTCTTGAATTAAGTTAAGATAAAAACTCTATCAATTACTTTGAACACCGATTATCCCTAGCCTGTCAAGTGAATCTGGCCTACAGCTCTATATAGGGTTGTCATCGCTTGCCACCTACCTCTATAATCCGTGAAGCGCACAACAAACAAAGATAACTTTTAACCAAGACACCATATCTACGTTATTGATTACTACTTTAGCCTCGCGCAAGAACTTTCCTACTTTATCCTAAGTCTTAGTAATAGAACACTTAATATATATATTACACGATAAACCCTCAATGATGACAATATATCTTACTTAAAGAAAAGGAAAATTAAATAACCAACAAAAATCTCAAATACCTACTTTTATAAAAGAAACATCCGTCAAGATACAAGAGTGGAGAGAATGCCAACTACCCTGTCACTCCTTCATAAATTTCCCTCACCTTTTCCCTATTTTTTTAGCTCTCTACTGGAGGGTAGCAAATTGAGAGATCTTCACCTGAGTTGTGTGCGGAGAGTGAAGTGAGAAGATCTTTTTATAGAGTCCAATAACAGTTGTGAACGACATATAAAGTGAGAGTTTGTACGTACTTTGTATGTATAAAGTATACATATATAATTCGGTGCACATACGTGTGTTTGTGTGTATATGTTGTACATATTTACATGTAGATTATAAGCTTTATTATATGTATAGGCATACACTTTGTATTTATATGTATATTTATTACAAATATGTATACGTATAAATACAAAATGTATACATATACGTATAAACTTTGCATTTATATACGTACGTAAGAAGTATAAAGCGTCCCCGGGACCGGCCAGTAGCGACCGCGCGCCGGACCGAATCCGTTCCATTCCAACACAAAATCCGAAACGGAGTCTGCAAACCGTAATCCGAATCCGTTTCTCTCTCCCCTTTCAATTTCAAACCGCAGATAAATAGACCGGAGGAGAAGCCCCGCTGATATCACAAACCCACCAAGCTCCCATCGATCGCCTCCGTGATCACAAGAAGAAAATTCCCCGAGATCCGCCAAGACCTCGCTCGCCGCCGCCTCGCCGCTGGCGCCGCCATGATGGACCCGGAGATGATGCGGGTGGCGCAGGAGCAGATGAGACGGATGCCCCCCGCCGCGCTCGCCGCGATGCAGCAGCAGCTCATGTCCAACCCGAGCCTCCTCCGCTTCGCCACGGAGGGCATCAAGACCCTGACACCCGACGACCTCCGCCGCGCCGGGGAGCAGATGAGCCGGACGAGCGCCGAGGAGGTGCTCGGCATGTCCCGGAGGCTCGCCGCCGCCAGCCCGGAGGAGCTCGCCGCGACGATGAAGAACGCCCAGGCCGAGCAGCAGCGCGCGTCGTCCTACGCGGCGGTGTCCGGCGCCAGGGCGCTCAAGGACCAGGGCAACGCGCTCTTCAGGCTCGCCCGCCACGCCGACGCCGCCGCCAAGTACGCGCTCGCCGTCGACAACCTGCGGAGCGTCCCGTCGTCGGCGTCGCGGTCGCTGCGGGCGGTGTGCGGCGTCAACCTGATGGCGTGCCACCTCAAGACCGGGAGGCTCGCCGAGTGCGTGGAGCTAGGCTCCGAGGTGCTCGGCCTCGACCCGGGCAACGTCAAGGCGCACTACCGGAGAGGGCAGGCGTACAGGGAGCTCGGGAGGATGGAGGCGGCCGTGGCCGACCTGAGGAGAGCGCACGAGCTCTCCCCCGAGGAGGACGCCATCGCCGACGCTCTGCGAGACGCCGAAGAGAAGCTCGGGGCTCCCAGAGGCCTCGTCATTGAAGAAATCGTCGAAGAAGAAGAAGAAGCACAAGGTTCAGAGATACTACCAACCAGTGGGGCAACTTCGTCTTCAACCTCTGGACACAGTGTTCCATCGCCATCGCCATCGCCGTCTGCTGCTGCTGCGGCTGAGATGATGAACTCCATGGGGGACCCGGCGATGGGGAAGATGGTCGCGTCCGTGGTGCAGGGCATGGATCCGGAGACGGTGTCGATCATCGGGAAGCAGTTCGGGGTGGACCTGTCCAGGGACGACGCTGCCAGGTTGCAGGACGCCATGAAGAAGCTGTCTCCGGAGAACCTGGAGAAGGTGATGGGTTGGGTGAACCGGGCACGGCGCGCGGCGGAGGCCGCGAGGAAGGCCAAGGAGCTCCTCCTGGGCAGCAGGAGAGGCTGGCTGGTGCTCGCCATTGTCGTGCTCGTCCTCGCGTTCGTCCTTCATCACCTGCTCGGGTTCATCGGAGCGTGATGCGATGGTGGCCGATGGCCTGGCACTGCATGCTTAGTGCTAGTAGATGTAGATTTGAGTGGCTGTAATTTTTCTTATTCTTTTCTCGACGTAATAGTCGAGTATGAAATATTCGTCGAGTTCTTGTGTTTATGGAGCTGAAGGAATCGACTATTAGAATTGAGCTAGTATATTCAGTTTTTTTTTATCAGTTCTAACCTTGGTATATTCATGCAATTGCAAGGTGCCTCACATGCTTCAAAATAACGTCAACATAATCCTGAAACCAATAGTCTGGTGCTCCTCTGAAAAAAGTATGATGATATTCAGTCACTCGATATTTATCACGGTTTCGACATAAGAAATCTGAAATTCAAATGTAATATAAATGTAAACTTTAGCTATATTCATTGCAGTAGCCAGTGCCCAGTAGGGAGAAATCCTTACATCTGCTAGGGAAGCGCTAAACTAACTACATCATCCAAACGTCAGCTTCTCCAAGCTAGCGAATTTACAGGCCGTATTTTTATGTACTGATATAGTACAGCATAATACAAAGTGGAGGCGACAACCGCCTACAGATATACAGAAATTCCTCTCTTGTCAACAGCCTCTTTCCTCGTGGAGCCTTTCTATACTGTACAGTAAAATCAGATCGGTGTAGTAACAGAGTTACGACATGTTGCTGACATCTCTAACATTATATATCTACGATGTCATGGGAACAATTCTCCTGCTGAACATTCATCAGCACTCATGGATGACTGACGCTCAGAACCTCTTTGGGGAGCCGTAGGGGCTTTGGACCTTCAACTGGCTGATATCCTGCCAGGTATCCGAAATCGTGGGAATTCGTCTTGTCTCGTTCATCATGTAGCTTGATAGATTATAGGAAGTAGCACCATTGGAAAATGTTGGGTGTGGTGGGGATGGCAGGCAGCTCCAGTTGGATTGCTTAAACTGCCGCAATGGGCTTGAGCATGGGGACACCGGTAGAGACATGTTTGTTCTCACAACGGAAATAGGACTGCTGTAGGATAATACATAAGCATCAACAAGTTGAAAGAGAGTACAAAGTGAGGATAAATGCAAGAATCACAGTACCTGGCGGTGTGTGGTGAAGGAACGGCTGTGGAAAATCCGGTAAAATCTCTTGCACTCACTCCTATATCCTTTAGGGGAGTGATACTTTTCCTTGAGAACTCCCTGTTGGACTGCAACAAGGATGAAGACATGATAAGCGTCAGGACTCAGGATTCAGGAAAATAGAAACCATAAAAGAAGCAAGCAATGCCATTTTCCCCCTTAAAAGCCAACAATACTACATCGAACTCCATTCAAATAAAGTAGCAAAAGGGGCCCTTGCTCCATCAGCTTACAATTTTAACTAGACATACTCAAAAGGATCTTTGACTAAGCCAGTGCAACTGAGGAAGAATGTAAAAGCACTGGCCAGAAAACGAAAAGAAGGCTACTCCCTCCGCCCCTAAAATATACTCCCTCCGTTTCATAATGTAAGATTTTCTAGCATTACTCATATTCATATAAATATTAATGAATCTAGACATACGAATATGTCTACATTTATTAACATCTATATGAATATGAGCAATGCTAAAAAGTCTTACATTGTGAAACGGAGGAGGTAGCAAGTTTTAGCTATGAATCTGGAAAAACACTTGTCCAGATTCATAGCTAGAAATTGTTATATTCTGGGGTGGAGGTGGTACCATTTATTGGCCAAAGTGGTTTATGCGCATGTAAAGTACTCAACCCAGTGTGCTGTGGCTGCTTTTCTCATTGGACTTTGGAAAGGGCCCATGAGAATAAAGGCCTACGGAAAGCTGAATTCAGAATGATAAATATAAAAGTATACCGTTGTATGCGTCCCATCTGCTGGTGCAAACGCATTTCTCAGTGCACCAGATTTCGCAGCTCTTACTGCTGGATGGTCCTGAACAAAAGGGTGATCCATCAACTGAGTTGCAGTGAAGCGAGATGCAGGATCACGTTTTAAGCACATCTGCAAGAAGCTTTTTCCTTCCTCAGAAAAGCTGTCTGGGATTTCAGGTATCTCTTTACTGTTTGCGATCTTAAATATAGCAGCTACCTGCAAGATCAGATTGGATCAGCTTGGCATTCACAAGTTACTTGGAAAACTATAGCTACAAAGTGAAAGCATACCCCCTCGTATTTATGCCAAGGAGGTTTTGCCGTTGCCATTTCAATAATAGTACATCCCAAACTCCAAATGTCAACTGGTAGATGGTAACCTCTACCGTTCATTATAACCTGCATGTTACAATCATTAGGAGAATTCAGAATCATATAAAGATGATGATAAATACGGTATATAAAGGTTTACTGTTAGAAAAACAATTTACCTCAGGAGCCATCCAGTAAGGACTTCCTTTGAAAGAGCGTATTTCAGCAAAAGATGATATCTGTGTCAAACGTAAGTAATGAAATTAAAGGCTTAAAAGAGGAGGGGTGGGGGGGGGGGGGGATACAAGCTACAGTAGTATTGTGTATATTCTCTTGTAGTCGTGAACTAGCAATAATAGACATCAAAAGGACCCGAAAACTTCTGTAGATATATGTGCATGTACTAACGCAAAACACATCAACCAGACAACCATCAAACTTATCATCTGGGAATAGATATCAACTATCTTCAAACTTCCACAGAATCCTTTTCTACTTATGAGTAAGGAGAAGTAAATTAAATGTAGCTTCATGAAGGAAATGGAATTGGAATGTGCTTCTATGCCTTCCCAAAAAGGAAACAACATGGATGCTTAAGAAATTAAACCCGACAGATAAATTCAGCAGCATTTAGAAACAACAAAGTTATCTTTTAGGAAAACATTTCTCTTTTAGAATTATTATAAGATGCATTGGCAACATTTCAATGTTAAAGGTATTGAACCAAAAGGGATGTTGCGACCAAATTTTAAGACGATAAGACTACATGATGCTGCACACACAGGTCAGGGGATGGAAAAGAAAAAAAAAATGCATACATGCTTAGCCATGCCAAAGTCAGCAAGTTTGACTTCACCATTAGGGCCGACAAGTATGTTAGCACCTTTAATATCTCTGCGAAGAGAAACAGGATGAAGTGGTTAAGGTATTTCTTTTACTACCAAAGGAATGTAAAACAACTGTGGATAATCTGTACTACCTGTGGACAGTGTTCCTCCCATGCAAGTAGGCAAGACCAGAGAGAATTTGTCCAGTGTAATTACGGATCACAGGTTCCTTAAAAGGACCATACTCTCTAAGTAATTTATGAATTGAGCCCCCAGAAACAAACTCCAGATAAATTGAAAGTGCATCATCAGTCTGCATGGAAAAACATACAGAATTAGAAAGTATAAGCAACACAAAGTACTTTCTACTTTCTGAAGTGCTTCGAACAAAAGATGAGAACTAAACAAGAAAACCAGAGAATTTTCTTCTGAGAGGGAAAATAAAGAAGTAAAAAATGCAAACCAAGTGAGAGGAAATAACAGCAAAAATCTTATATTAGTAGCACAGCAGAAGAGGTGACAGGAAATCGAACAATTTAATTATCTAAATTCAAAAGATAGACTAAAAAGTAAAAATGAAATGCGTTACTACTCATACATAATAAACAATTAAATGCTGATGTTTTCTTCATCCTTCCAGACACGCTTACACTTATACATGTAACAACCTCTTGCAAGTTTCATTGATCAGGATAGTGATTTGTAAACGCGAACCAACCAAACTAAATGCTGTTAATTATCTGGATCTGGCTCTAGTCATCACAATAATCATTTTGCTTTAAGACACAGGCTTTTTTTTGTAATCTTCATACGTCAGTTACATCACAAGTCATGCATGTAACAGACAACATGGTAGTTACAAACATGTATTGAAGTTATATATAGTTGCACAGAGATAAATGCAATTGTTTATCAAGTAAAGCTTACCATCTCACTTCCATAGTACTGCACAATGTTTGGGTGCGAAAGTTGCCTAAGCATATCTATTTCCTGTTAATGCCCGAGTGAATTAATATGTCAGTGAGTCCATTGAACAAGAGACACAAATGCTGTTACTACTCATCAAAAGATATTCATACTGATTAAACTGAGAAATAACCTGATTCAATTGCTTGAGTCGTTCTTTTGAATGTGGATCATCCGAAATAACTTGGACCTCCTTAATCGCACAGAACTGCCCATTTTCACTGCATGATTCATCATAAACTAAGAATGCTACCACAAATTGCTATTGGACAAATTTAGGTAATACCACAACCTCACAGAATATACCAAATTCTTGTACAAATTGCTGTACATATCAAGACCTTGGCACCATAAAATTCAGCAAAATAACTGATGCCACTTAATCTCACTGTTGAGTTCATTACCCCAAATAATGGAATATGAAAATTTATCATATACTCCGCGAGGGATTATTGCTTTCAATGCGGAATCAATGCATCATATACAAAATTGTAATACCAAAATACAATAATG
Organism: Oryza sativa Japonica Group; assembly: GCF_034140825.1. Taxonomy (NCBI): domain Eukaryota; kingdom Viridiplantae; phylum Streptophyta; class Magnoliopsida; order Poales; family Poaceae; genus Oryza; species Oryza sativa. Next base: position 22,156,715 of record NC_089038.1, read on the forward strand.
CCAAACTATAGAAAGATTCCAATACCTGTTAAATCCAAGGTAAACCTGGCCAAATGTACCGCTCCCTAACAATTTGCCTTTTTTCCATTGTGATTCGGATTGCAAGCAAGTAGTGGGACCTAGAGGGTGAGGCGAGTAAGCAGTGGGAGATGGGGGAAGAGGTGAACAAGTAGCAGGACCTGGAGGAAGAGGTAAAGGATGAGGTGGGCTCTTCAATCCATCCATCATTTTTACTGGTGACCTTGGACTAAAACCAAATTCCCTTGAATTTACATTATTTACAGCAAAAGTATGGCCTTTCGGTCCAGGGGAGAGGCTTCTTGTTCTTGGAGCAAGAAAATCCTCGGGCAACATTCTGCCACGTGAACTAGTTTCGCTAGTTGACAGATCATCACAATGCAAATGAAGTTCTCCCATATTAGTGACAGGAACCTCGAAGAACTTCCGATGCTCCCGTGGCATGCTATAGGACATGAAATGATTGTCTTCATTTAGGATCTTATGTGAGTCAGATGGCATATTTCTTCCCCTGACAAAAGACGCCGGATCCGTAGACCTAGAAATTACACCAAGCAGCCAAGAATCATCAGATATTATATCAACACAAATTTTGAAATGAAATATATAAATACTGTAACAATGTGCTGTGGAACAATACGCTAATTTAAGTACCCCTAAACATAGGCACGTCATATGAATTTATATACTTCAAAAAGTTCTCAAATTGTCCAACTCAAAGAAGTTGTCAAATTAAGTTCAGAGCATAATGATTAACGAAAAGCACTGTACATTATTGTTGAGAGAACGTCAATGATTTAGCACAAGAACCAAATACACGTTTCAACAGAATGGTGACTCCAGGGCAACAAAAGAAACAACTATTCAGCCTTTTTAAAATTCTTTGTCCAACCATTAACACACCTTAGCGTCCCGAGTAATCCTGTGTGCAATACATATTTAGCAGAGAAAGAAAAATAAATGGCTTAGGATTCCCGAACTGGAAGTAATCTGAAACGACCATGGGAAAAGGTCAACTTGTAGAGTTGGTACGAAGCCACACTGTTCATTCATCACGTCCCCAACTCTGCACTTGACTAGGAACACTTAAAAGCAAGTAGCAAAGCCGAGTAAAGCCATTCACACGAAATTAGTGGGGAAAGTAACGCACGAAGCCTACATGCTACGCTTATCAGATCATGAAATTCCCCAAATTTTGATCACAATACCTATATATCTGGAATTGCACGTTGCACCCCCCGAGAAATAGAAATCGAACAGGCTGAGGTATTCCACGATCGCACACTTACCTACATACTTGCTGATCCGTCGCCTCGTCCGACGAATCATGCGAGCACACGCTCAACTCCTCCGACGAGGCGTCGCCGGCGACGCCGCCCACCACATCCCCGTTCTCCTCGAACCTTACAGGAGCCGGCTCCAACTCCGGCTCCTGCCCCTGCCCCTGCCCCCCCGGCCCCGCGTCACCCACGGGCACGGGGAGCTTGTACCCGACCTCCCCGAACCCCCCACCACACCGCCCGCCCCCATGCCGCGGCGCGGCGGCCGACGGCGAGTCGAGGCTGCGCGCCTTCTCCCTCGCCCGGGGGGTCACCGAGGGGGAGGCGGAGAGGTCAACGAGGTCGAGCGACTTGCGCGGGGACGACGCCGCGGAGGCCGCCCCTGCCCCGGGGGGCTTCCCCACGCCCTTCGCCTTCGACCTCGACTTCCGTGGCCACCACGCGGGCATCGCGCGCGCGATCAGCAGCACGCTGCGCCGGAGCAAAGCACCACACCACCTATCGTCCCCCTGCTGCCGCCGAGCTCAGGCGGCGGCGGCGGCGGCGCGGGGAAGCGAGGAGAGAGAGAGAGAGGAAGGCGCGAGGAAGGAGACGACGCGGCGGCGGCGACGCTTTTAGTCGGAGAGGAGGAGGAGGAGATATTTTTTTTTCCAATTATTTTCTTGTCTAAAAAACCCAAGCAAAAAATGCGGGGGATTGAGAGGTGTGCTCGCGCGCGCGAGTACTAGTGGTTGCTGCGAGCAAGTGGCGCTCAGGTGGGTCCCGAGCCAAGTAAATGCTTCTCACCGTCAAGCGGGGCTCCGCGTCCTCGAACCGTGGATGGCCCCACCTGCCAGTGACAGGTGGTGTGCGCGGCTAGCTGTAAGCGGAGTGCTACTACTACTACCAGCTCGCTCTCTCCTCTCCCGCCACTTGCGCGCGGCGGCTCTGCGAGGTGGGGCCAGCGCGTCTTTTTTTCTTTTTCTTTTTTTTTTTTGCGCTCGTGCGTGTGTTGGCTTTCGCCTTTTTTTCCTTTTTCACCGTGTGTGTCCCGTGCCGAATCTTCGCGGAACGCGGGTGGTGGTACTGGTAGTCTGGTAGACGGGTGCGGTGCGGTGCGCGCGTCGGGTTCGGGTCGGGAGGGAGGTTTGGTGACGCACGCCAAGCGGGGACGTGTTGAGCACACACCGGAGGAGTACACTGTACACAACGGCGGCTTGTAAAAGCAAGTTTAATAGCCAACTACTAGCTCCAATCCAACTATAGCCAATCTAATAGCTCATCCATATAATAGTTATATACTACACGATTAATACATGATCCCACATGTCATACACATACTGTGTCTTAGAGTCCGTGCTACAGCTGGTATAAATCTGTAGCCCGCTGCTTTTCTCTCTCCTTATTTTTCTTCTTAAAATATATTTGTAGCTAGCTTATAGCTTGCTATTGTACCTGATCTAATAACATCAAAAGCCGTTACCTATGTTCACCCTTTGTCTTATTAGAAAAAAACTAAGTAGTAGTATCATTTATTTGTTTTTGACTTGTTTTATCATTAAAGACACTTTAACATATGACTTGTATTGTATATGTACAATATTTTTTAATAAGACGAACAATTGTTCGAAAATAAGTAACATTATACTCTTAGAAAATGAGTAACAATTTTATTACGATGTCATGCAACTAATAATAAGTCATAGATATTTATTGTGGTGTTGCACAGATAACATCATTTGAACCTACGAGAGGATTACCTTTTAAAAAAATGGTAGCTACTTCAAAATTAAGATTAAATTAAATATGAATGTAGAGACATACTCCTGTACTCCTGTATGTTAAGACTTCATAATACAAGTAGCAACAAGCTAGTTGTAACTGTCCAATAGCTCATGTAATGTGTAATTATTTAATGTGGTTTGCAACTTTGCATTATTTATGGTCTTAAGCCAGAAATTGGAATGCCACGCCAATGGGATTGTCCCACCACTAGACCAATCAGACTAACATTTCCACACAATGATGCCATATTTCCATGTGCTAGAAAACTGCTACTACTCATTTTGCAATGGGAGTAATCAAACAGTGCAAGATCAGAGCATATCTTCTTAAACAACATTTTTCCAGGTTAGCTAATAAGTGAACTATTAGTGTATCTAAGTGGAATTTGCGTGTGGGTTGTGCTGTCCTAAACTCTATAAAAGTTTCAGTACATTGGTCCCAAAAGCATGTATGCGAGGAATCGTCGCTTTCAGACATGAAAGGGATTTGACAAAAATAAACCATGCCATTTATATATACTATGTGCTAAAGTCACCATCTCACTTTTCTTGCATGAAGTAACTATTTTAACTTTTTCATATCGTAGGAAACAATAAACAATATGTAGTACACACAGCATCAAATACACAGCAATAGGCATGTATCTGCAAAATACACTCTCCGTCCCCGAATCAAATCTTAGCTATAAATTCTTTATCCAGTTTTATAGTCAAGATTCAAATATTTTTAAGGACAAAGGGTGTAAAACCTTAGAAAAAATATCAAGGGATTACACGAGTTCTATAGTAGAACTCGTACATTAATTATGTGATCATTAACTTCGTTTAATTCCTTTCGTGGCCTAGAAACTGTAGGCAGAACGGCAGGAATCAAATCAATCTTTTTCACGCACAATAACCATAGATGGAGGCGTAATTCACGCCAAATCAATGCAAGCTCACATCACTTCGATCACTTCACAGTGAGCTAGCCTTATTTTTTTTAAAGAAACACAATGCAAACGCATACACCAATAACGAACACACAAATATCCTATCCTTAAGCACCTCACTCACCCCTAAAAACACAAACATACACCCTACTTTTATAAGCACACTGAAAGAATAGACCGATATATATTAAGATTAATGAAGTCATCACGGGTGTATCCTTGTCGACGGGTATGTCGCTTACCACTGAAATAATAATTAGTCAAAAATGCGGGCACCATGTCAAGTTTAGGACTTATCTGGATGGGCTAATTCCATCGCGAGAAATTTAACCAGATCAATTACGCTCATTTCCAGCTAGCCTTGATTTTGATTGATCTAACCTTAATGTTCGTCCATGACCAAACTGTTACTAGTACTTACTAGCTACACCCTTCGTAAAAAAATAATCCTAATTATAACCCTGATAATTAGCTACACCCTTGGTTTTTTATTATGCTAACTTCCTCAATCTCCAGCGCTCTGGACAGCGTTTGGCGGCAGCAAAATCCAAGAGAAAGGGCGCCAAAACTAGTGTTTAAGAATAATCAATTAATTAATCACATGATTTAGAGCTTAAGACGTACGTGAGGCAGATCGATCGAGAGCGACCGGTACACACACATGGCGCCCGATGTAACGTGCCAACCGCTGAGATTTAACTATATATGATCAATTCGAAATCTCCATTAATTCACATGGGCGAGATCACGACACTTATGTGATTAGTTCATTAGTTGATTATTTTTTGTTCATTCTCACTCGATCTTTTGATCAGGGGGCTAGCTCTGGCTAGCTGCCGCAGCATGCATGCATGCACATACACGCTTAAGTCAAACAGAGTTAGCTTAATTTCTAGGCTAAGTCATGATGGTTGAGAGGTTAATTAACCTTTTCTCTTTTTTGCGACTTTTCATTTTCATACCTATCATTGTCTCCAAACCGGCTAATTGTAGTTGTTAAGGCAATTTCCAGTCAACTCCCTTATTAGAAAATTGGTCCCGAATAATAATACTATGTTGACTTTAGCTGACAATTGTACACAACGCAAGAATGTCAGCGCTAATATGTCAGCTGTACACATGAACTGTATCATCACAGTACTGACATGTACACACAAGAAGCACGACACATTTGAAGAAATGTATTGTGGGCCTGTTGGACAGACCGAAATTTCGGCCCATCCAAATTTTGTAGGACGTAAACGGGTTCTCGTGGCCAGGCCATGTACGTGGATGCATGGGTCGGAATTGAGGCCCATCCAGAGGAGAGGGCCTGAACGAGCTAGCTCTGGACCGCGGTTAGCCTAGACATCTACGGCCCAAATGGTCACAACTCCCTTAACTACAGGGCGAATCTGATTCATATCCCTTAACAATTTTTTCTTGTGTGAATGATAAGTGGGTTCCACGTATATTTTTTTTAATTTTAATACCACATAAGCGTCACATCAACGCTACGTGTGTCAGGGTTATGGATACCACATACCTAATAGTAGTTGACTAAATCTCGGCAGGACCCACCACATACCATGTCCTATACGGAAACAACGTGCGGATATAGGAGGAGTTCCAGACAAGAAAGACAACCAGAGTTCTACATGAAAACGACAAGTACTACTCGGATTGTATCCATATTTGTTTCCCTAGTTCTACTTGAACAAGGGGACACCTATGGGTATAAATACAAGTCCCCCTAGGAGGAGAGGGGGACGAGGAACACCCAACACAATCGACATAGAAGCCACAACATAAAAGCCTACATACGCCAAGATACGCCGCCGGATATCGACTTCAGGGATAAGCACGGCTAGTACCCTACGGTGTCTCCGGATACTGTCAGGAGAGACGAAAGCCCTATCTTTGATCTCGCCGGGCACGGATTCGAGGAGAAAGGCTACCCTGTTGTCGACTACGAGTCAGATCGTCAGACTGCCATGTCGACAATAGTTAGATAGGCTACCCCAAATATTGTACTGGTGTGATTATCATGAATAAGAGCAATACCAGCTTCGGCCAATAGGATGTAGGGTTATTACCTGACAATTGAGGGGCCCGAACCTGTATAAAAATTCTCGTCTCCATCTCTTTTACCTCAGCCTCGCGTATACCCTAGTACCAACGATCCCCATGCCATGCAAATACCGTAGTTGAGACATCAAACGTCGACAGTGGCGCGCCAGGTAGAGGGATTTTGATGCTTCAGGATTTCGACGAGATGGGTTTAAGAGATGGACTCTCCGACAACAAGCTACTCGACGACTTCGGCTGTGGTGAGATCCAACCTAACCAGATCGGAACCATCATTGTCATCGACAACTTGGTCTATCGAGATCATCCAAGCCTCAAGCTCCGCGGCGTACCAAAAGATGTCAGATCGCATGATATCGAACGAGTACGCAACAAGGTAATTGGTAGATTGGTTTTTTAAATTGATCTACTAATTTCGTAGATACATCCAGCATGTATCTACAAAGGTACGCCGTATTCTATATACAATTTACCATACCTACTTTTCAAGATCATACAATATTGTCAGATCTATAATTTATTATGTTTACCTAGAGCATGTTTTTTATACAATATCTATTGTGCGAGTGTTTCCGGTGTTAGGCCGACAACGGTTTAATGCTGGGGGCTCGCTCTATTTTCTTCTGTATAAATCTTTCTTGTTTACGGTCTACATAATGCATAATATTTAATCTGCTTGTTATATTCTGATAATACTAGAAGATCCATGCACATTTTTGAGTACATACTCGATATTATCTGCTATATGTCTTGTCTTCTAGAAAATATTTTTCAGGAACAATTGAGCACTCGAGTAGGTTGTGGTCAAGTACACCGCATTATCGAAAACGATCTCGACAAATGCAGAGTCATCGCGCCCAACCTACCAATGAAGACCGACGACCTATCTCATAGCACCGGCCATGGCTGGACTACTCGAGAAAAGATTGTTAACGGATAATTCCTCGCGAATACCGTCGGCTTGATCACCCGACATGATTGCGAACGGACATCCGGATATGCTACGAGTTAGGTGTGTGAGTCATGCTGGCCACATGAGACGCACATGTAATAAACCAACTCTAGCACCTCTATTGGTGTTCGAGAGATAATTCTACACGTTCGCTGGTCCTCGAACCAGTGCGTAGCAATCTCTCGCACCGCACCTTCCATTGGTGTTCGAGAGATGATTCTACTCGCTCGCTGGTTTTCGAACCAGTACGTAGCAATCTCTCGCACCGCAACCTCCATTGGTGTTCGGGAGATAATTCTACTCGCTCGCTGGTTCTCGAACTAGTACGTAGTAATCTCTCGCACCGCAACCTCCATTGGTGTTCGAGAGATAATTCTACTCGCTCGCTGGTTCTCGAACCAGTACGTAGTAATCTCTCGCACCGCAATCTCCATTGGTGTTCGGGAGATAATTCTACTCGCTCGCTGGTTTTCGAACCAGTACGTAGTAATCTCTCGCACCGCAATCTCCATTGGTGTGCGAGAGATAATTCTACTCGCTCGCTGTTTTCGAACCAGTACGTAGCAATCTCTCGCACCGCAACTTCCATTGGTGTCCGAGAGATAACTCTACTCGCTCGCTGGTTCTCGAACCAGTATGTAGTAATCTCTCGCACCGTAACTTCCATTGGTGTTCGGGAGATAATTCTACTCGCTCGCTGGTTCTCGAACCAGTATGTAGTAATCTCTCGCACCGTAACTTCCATTGGTGTTCGGGAGATAATTCTACTCGCTCGCTGGTTCTCGAACTAGTAAAACGTAGCAATCTCTTGCACCTTAACTTCAGATGGTCGAGGTACGACTACAGCAATAACTCAGCGGTCCGCGCACCATGACTTCAGATGGTTGAGGAACAGCTACGACTGGTCTTCGACCGGCAGCGTAGCGGTCCTCCTACCACAACTCCAAATGATCGAGAGACACCTACTCACTGGTTCTCAACCAATCAATCGTAGCGATCTCTCGTACATTTACTTCTAGTGGTTGAGTTACGACTACACCTGGTCCTCGACCAGCGGTGTAGCGATACTCCCACTACTTCCACTTCTAGTGGTCGAGTTACGACTACTACCTGGTCCTCGACCAGCCATGTAGTGATACTCCCACTATTTCCACTTCTAGTGGTCGAGTTATGACTACTACCTGGTTCTCGACCAGCGGTGTAGCGATTCTCCCACTATTTCTACTTCAAGTGATCGAGTTACGACTACTACCTGGTTCTCGACCAGAGGTGTAGCGATTCTCCCACTATCTCTACCTCAACAAAGTTGATATCAGGTACATAATATCGCCAAGTGTTTTACCCAGAGATCCCTTACCACGATGACACCTAGCGTTGAAACCTATCCTACTGTCCCTTTATGCTGTCTTGACAAGGCCTCCGAGAAACCTAAGGGAACTTCGGCTGGGGACTCCCAGAGCCGATAAGGCCTTGTCGGATCCTGTAGAGACAAAAGACCATGTAAGATCTGGTCGTGTAAGAGTTCTTGCTGTGCGTATTAACCAAGCCGTGTAATCGGAAATGGATTTTCCAACTTCACGGCTGGGGGCTAGGATCAGTGCTTGTTCAACCAAGGCAGATCAAAGGTCTAAGAGCTTTATCTTCCGAGAGCGATTCTCCGGCGACAAGGCTGGGGGCTAGGGAGAGTGTATAACTCAACAAACTGACTGATCGAAATCGGTAAAAGAGTAGACGCTCATATACAAAACATTGGTCTGTAAGTTTAATTCATTTTCGGTTATTTCTATCTAATATTCTTTTCTGAGTATTGGTTTCAGGAAAATTCTATTCGGCATTATCGAAGACTCCATGTCTCTATGGCTCTATACCAAGATCGACTAAAGCGAGTACGACAAATGTTGACAAAGTTCCGTCGCAGACTCCGCGCCTTCTCGATCACTCGAGAACGGTTGGTGGATCTCGACAAGGAATACGGAATGAAGAGATGGTGTACCTGCTGAGATAAAATTTCTTGACTTCAATCCAAATTCTCGACTACAGCAAAACGGGAGACTTAGTCGTATGCTCTGTACTTTCTTGGTTGACATCGGAGATTGACTCAGACAAACCCGCACGAGACTGATGAAGGAAGTCTAACGTTATCTCTGAACACACCGAGAACGGTCACTTGAGCTCGATAACAGTTACTCCATGGTCAGTGGTCGAGAATATGAATTCGTTCATTTGCATTGAAGTCGGGGGCTACTGTCAGGGTTATGGATACCACATACCTAATAGTAGTTGACTAAATCTCGGCAGGATCCACCACATACCATATCCTATACGGAAACAACATGCAAATATAGGAGGAGTTCCGGACAAGGAAAGACAACCAGAGTTCTACATGGAAACGACAAGGACTACTCGGAATGTATCCATATTGGTTTCCCTAGTTCTACTTGAACAAGGGGACACCTATGGGTATAAATACATGCCCCCCTAGGAGGAGAGGAGGACGAGGAACACCCAACACAATCGACATAGAAGCCACAACATAAAAGCCTACATACGCCAAGACACGCCGCCGGATATCGACTTCAGGGATAAGCACGGCTAGTATCCTACGGTGTCTCCGGATACTGTCAGGAGAGACGAAAGCGCTATCTCTGATCTCGCCGGGCACGGATTCGAGGAGAAAGGCTACCCTGTTGTCGACTACGAGTCAGATCGTCAGACCGCCATGTCGACAATAGTTAGATAGGCTACCCCAAATATTGTACTGGTGTGATTATCATGAATAAGAGCAATACCGGCTTCGGCCAACAGGATATAGGGTTATTACCTAACAATTCAGGGGCCCGACCTGTATAAAAATCCTCGTCTCCATCTCTTTTACCTCAGTCTCGCGTATACCCTAGTACCAATGATCCCCATGCCATGCAAATACCGTAGTCGAGACATCAAACGTCGACAACGTGAAATGAAGACTAGATCAACACTGCCATGTAGGCGCCACGTCAGCGAAACAACCATCTAAAACCACAGAGGAAGTCAGATTCCACCGGTTTTAATAGTTAAGGGGTCGAGATATCTGGTATTGTGGTTCAGGGATACAAATCATATGGGATAATTTCGTTTCTACCCTCACTTTCTTCTCCAATATTGATTTTACTCCTACCTTTTAGGGTTTTCGTTTTTGCCCCCACTTTTTTTAACCGAACAATCCGTTTACCCCTGGTTTGGATGGAAGTTAGTGGGACCGAGTATATGGCAGTAAAAAACTAGAGAAGTAAAGGAAATAATTTTTTTTCGAATTTGTGTGTTACCTTTTTACCCCTAGCAAATATCTACTAACAGAGGAGAGAGTCTTCACGATTCCTCTTTCTTCTCGCGATTCTACCAAGCGGCGGCGGCAGCTAGGGTGGAACGCAGATCCAGTGATATTCTCTCGTGACATTCTCGGTGACATTGAGTCACTGACATGTGGGACCTACATGTGCCTGGACCCACATGGGCCCCACACGTCAGTGACTCAATGTCACGGGGAATGCAGCTCCTCCCACCGGCGAGCAGGGGAAGGGTAGGTGGCGGGGAGTGGCGGCTAGGTGGTGGGGAGCGGGTGGCTGCCTGGCGGCGGGGAGCGAGCGGCGGGGAGAGGGATAGGCGGCGGCGGGGAGAGGGCTAGGCGGCGGCGGCCGAGAGGGTGTTGGCCGAACGGTGGCTTCGCTTCCACCTTCGGCGTTCGTAGGCGGCGCTGCCGCTGCATCATCTGCCGACGCCGGCAACAAGGCGCCACCGCGGTGCAGGCTGGAGACGGACGAGGTGCTCAAGCTCCTCGTGCTGATCGGCAGGCCAAGCCAGGGAAGAAGAAGGGCAGTGCCAGCAGGCCAGCTGCCGTCGAGTTCGGGCCATTCGCGCCGCCCAAGCTGGTCATCTCCGGCCGGCAGCTGGGCTTCAGCCAGTTCGCCGGCTCGTCCTCCCACTCTCCCAGCCGTTCGAGGTGACGCCTACCACCCCAGATGTTCCTGACAACATCAAGAACAAGAAAACGAGGTTGAACCAAACAAGCTGCAGCTTGCTGCTCCAACCACGTCAGCTTATTACCAAATCTTTACTCCTGTTGGGATTTGGGAAGAATGGCACAATAATCTTGATTTACTTCACCCTTATTATGCGTTTATATGTAAACTGGAGGATAATTGGGGGCAAAAACACAATGAGTGAATAAATATGGGAGAGGGGGTATAAATGTCCTTTTGATAAAAAGTTAACACCGTTAACTGCTCCATCTAAAATAGGGGCAAAAAGATTGTTCGGTTCAAAAAAGTGTGGGTAAAAACGAAAACCCTTAAAAGTAGGGGTAAAATTAATATTGGAGATGAAAGTAAGGGAATAAACGAAATTGGCTCAAATCATATTCGCACTCTAGTTAAGAGAGTCAAAGTGAACTTATACCATTTAAAATAGTTATTGGGCCGAGTTCATGGCCCAAATCTCGATGCAATGGTCGGGCAGGCTTTAATTTGTAGTTTGTATTACATGCGGTGTGTATTAGGCAGGGTTTACCTTACCGCCGATAACCGCGCGGTTACCGGGCTTACCGCGGGGGTACGGTAATATAAATACCGCGGTAACCTCCTTTAATTCAAATAAATTTAAAAAATAATTTGAATTTTTGATAAATTTTGCACGGTTTTGTACGGTTTTTTACGGTTACCGTGGTTATCGCGCGGTAACTGTGCTTACCGCCGGGGCGCGGTAACCCTACCGCGCCCCGGCGATTTGGGAAACCTCGGTATTAGGTAGGCATTGTTATCTTCACTGGTGGAGAAACCATCTTTGGTCGGTCGACCAGATTTTACAATAGTCCCGGTTGTATTAAAAACCAGGACTAAAAATATCTTTAGTCCCGGTTTAAAAGCTACAGGATACTTTTCAATCTTTAGTACCGGTTGGTGTTACCAACCGGGACTAAAGATCTATTTGTAGTCCTGATTGATAACATCAACCGGGAAAAAAGATCGCCATACGCTTTACTCCCGGTTGGTAACACCAACCGGGACTAAAGATCTATTTATAGTCCCGGTTGGTAAAACCAACCGGGAGTAAAGATCGACGCGGAGATCGGAGAGGTGTGCACGATCGGATCGAGGTACCTCCTCCTCTCCTTTAACTCCTCTCTCCTCCTCAACCTTATCTCCTCCTCTCATTTTTAACTCATCTCTTCAACCTTATCTCCTTTTCTCATTCTTATCTCTATTCCTCTCCTCTTCTTCTCCTCTCCTTCTCCTCTCTACTGCCAAGCCGGCGCGAGGGCAGCGGGTCGCGGAGGGCCGGCCGGCCGGCGCGGTGCGCGGTGAGGCGGCGGCTTGTGGCGGCGGCCGGCGGGGCGCGGAGGGCCGGCCGGCCGGCGCGGCGGCGGGGCGCGGTGGGCCGGCATGGCGGTGCGGTGGCGGCCGCACGGCGGCGCGGCGGCAGCTGGCGGCGGGGCGCTGAGGGAGGGCCGGTCGGCCGGCCGGCCGGCGCGGCGGTGGTGGGCGGCCGCGCGGCGGCGGGGCACGGAGGGAGGGCCGAGGGCCGGCCGGCCGGCCGGCGCGGCGGCGGTGCCTCGCCGCGCGTCTTCTCCTTTTTTTTTTCTTTTTCTTTTTTTTTGAAGAATATGAGATTGTTGTGTGAATGTATTTGATTGGATCTGTGATTGTTGTGTGATGTATTTGATTTGTGTGTGATATGAATATGTGATGAATTTTGTAGAAGTTGTGATGTAATTTTTTTAAAAAATTTTGTGATGTATTTGAGTATTTGAGATGATCGATTTGTGGATTTGGAGGCAATTTGAGGATGATTGATTTGGGATTTTGGGGATGGAATGGGGTGAAATCAATATATTTAAAAATAATGAAGAAAAGAAAATAATAAAGAGGAACCGGAAAGAGCAACCGGATTAGCCTCTTTAGTCCCGGTTGGTAACTGCTTTATCTTTAGTCCCGGTTGTTACCAACCGGGACTAAAAATGAATTTTTACTCCCGGTTTTTTACCCGGGTCTAAAGATAGCGATCTTTAGTCCCGGATTCGTAGTCCCGGTTCGAAAACCGGGACTATAGAGGGATTACGAACCGATAGTAATAACCCTTTCTCCACCGGTGCTTGTTTATACCAAAAATGACCATCCTTCCGTTGAGAGCATAACATTAGTACAAGTTTATGCTTAGGATACCAGCTGAGTAAGGTGGTATAATTAGTGTGGAACCTAGAGCAATTCAGGTAGTAAAAATGGCTGATATTTATATAAGAAAATTCGAGCAGCACAAACAAACAAACAAACAATCCAACCAACCATTTATTTCAATCCAATGAAAATACAAACAAAGAATGAATGTAAATAATTACAAATCAAAGATCGATCGACCAGCTCTCTCGCGCACGACATGATTAAGTTCATACACGCACACATTTAGTTGTGCTAATTAATTAAGATTAAGATATACGAGTAGTACTACAAATAACCGGGTTTTGCTCATGCTTGGACGAATTAATGATCGGAGGCCCCAGTTCTCCTTAATTCGCTTAATTACGACGTCGTGTGTTCGTGGTCGTGCCTGACGATGTGCTCGTGGACCTCGACCTCGTCGGTGATGTCGACAACGTTCTGCCCGTCCACCACATGCGCCACTGCGTGGACGTGATGGGATGAAGACACCTCCACGTCGTCCACCACCACCGCCGCCGCCGCCGTCTCCTCCTCCGCCTCCCTCCTTCGCCGCGCCCGCGCCAGCAGGAACAGCCCGGCGACCAGGCCCAGGAACAGCAGACCGGCGATCGGGACCACCACTGCTATCACCACGACGTGCCTCGACGGCGGCGGCGGCGCCGGCGAGGGGTAGTAGTAAGGCGTCGGCGTCACCGGCGGTGGCGGATAGTAAGGCGGAACGCCGCCATGCCCGCCAGGCGTCGTCGACGGCGCGGGGGCAGGAGTGGGCGGGTGGTGGTGATGAGGGTGATGCGGCGGAATGTAAGGCCCAGGCGCCGGCGCCGGAGCAGGAGTATGCGGCGGGTGGTAATTAGGGGGATGATCATACCATTGCTGCGGCGCCGGCGATGGTGGTAGCAGGTGAGGTGGGACGTATGGTGGCGGTGGCGGCGGCGGCGGCGGCGGCGGAAGAAGGTGCGCTGAGCTGCATGGCGGCCGCGCACGAGTGGCCGGCGGCGGCGGCGGCGGCTCGACGCGCCAAAACGACTCGGATTGTCGTTTGCCTTTAGCCATATCTGTTTGAGCTGAAGGGCATAGTGTACTCTGCTTGGGTATATATACGTGAGCTAGGGTTTGTTGCTCACTTAAACAATTACGAGTACTAGAAACGTAACGTAGTATATATATAAATCGACATATGTGATTAGATCTATTCAGATCACATGCATTCTGCTTGTGCTAGTAGCTTGGTCCTAATAATGTTCATATGCAACGTGATACGTATGCATGCAAGCAACTCTCGTTAATTACTCAATCGTCTGTTACGAAACTGTACTACATGTAGTAGTACTACTTAAGTTTCTTCTGAAGACCTAATTAGTATGTATCGCTCAAGATCAAGATTAAGTTAATATGTTGGCAATGCCGTACTTCACAGAGGGGCAGAGAGAGATAATGTGCGATTGTGCGTCATCACATTATAACTGAGGTTGCATTGCATATGCCACTTCCAGGTTGGTTTTTCATAAACAACAAAATTATAGCTAGGTCGCCTCTACCATACATAGTACACATAAACAAATATCTTTTGGGGAACATATACACAAATTAAGCAAACTTAAATTTATGTGATGAATAATACTAACTGTGTGCGGTGCCAAGTTGGGGTATCACAACTGACAACTTCAGTTGTCATGAGTCTATCCCTTAACTCGTACTCTCTCTCGGTTGATAATACTTATCGTTTTAAGGCAGTAAGCTAAGGATAGACGAAATCCAGTAAGACATTGATTTTGCAAACCACTAGTTTATATTTAATTTTCTCGATCCCCTTCCGACGGACTAAGAATACGAGAAAGTTACCAGCTGAGATGGGCACGGTCTCCAAAAAACAACATTGACCATTCTTTTTTTATTATAGTATATATAAAAGTGTTAATAAATACTTCCTCCGTTTCACAATGTAAGACTTTCTAGCATTGCCCACATTCATTTATATTTATATGTTAATGAATCTAGGCATATGTATGTGTTTAGATTCATTAACATCTACTCCCTCCATTTCAAAATGTTTGACACGGTTGACTTTTTAGCACATGTTTGACTGTTCGTCTTATTAAAAAAATTCTGAAATATGTAAAACTATATGTGTATATGAAAGTATATTTAACAATAATGAATCAAATGATATGAAAAGAATAAATAATTACTTAATTTTTTTAATAAGACGAATGGTCAAACACGTACTAAAAAGTCAACGGTGTCAAACATTTTGAAACGGATAGAGTATATATATGGGCAATGCTAGAAAGTCTTACATTATAAAATGGAGGGAGTATATGATCTTATTAAAGTACCTTTTAAGACTAATCTATACATGTAGTCACCATATTTGAAAGATAAATATTTTAAAAATGATTTGTAATAAAAGATTTTAAAGTTTAATCTCACCCTTATATAAAACGATAAGTATTATCAGACCGAAGAGATTACATGGTATAAGCATGTAGATCAACTTATTTTGCATGAAGGGATTAATTGATAAATAGCTACGAGAACAATTGTTCGACACGATCATACACGCAAGATGTATAGGGATCAAGCGTGTATGATCGTGTTAAAGCTACTTATATATCGAAATAAATGAATCTGTGACTTATTTTGGCTTAAAAATAGGTTCGAGGGATTAACCACTTACACGTACTTGTCGCACGTGAATCAGTCGGGAATTCCTAATCAGAAAAAACACGAGCAGCCAAAGGCCAAATCTGAGTGGTGGGCTTCTAGGAGTAGCTAGCTAGGCTGGCCCATTGCCCATCAGCCCATGAGGGGCATATCAAATTTATTTTTGGAAAGTCTCTATACCAAATATTTTCTATTCACTAAGTTTCTATGTAGAAAAAAGTTTATATTGAAAATTTTCGGTTTTCTATATATTTATCAATAAATTTTCTCTCAAAAATCTATTATATTTAAGTACAATATGATTGTAGTTTAATTATTATGTTGTGAATTGCATGCAACTTGTATGCAAGGTTTACATAATTTTTACCTGTTAGATTTACTTTAAGATTTGAGACAAGCGGGAAAGGAAAAATAATCACAACTTGCAGATGGGTGAGGGGATTCAGTCATGGGACCTTCACTTTTCATAAATAGTGTGTTACCGTGGGAATTTTAAAAGTTACATGCAAGTTATAATTTAATCACATCACGATTATTACACTATGCTTATATCTAATAAATTTATCGATAACTAGCTTGTGTCAGGTCTTAACAGTTATGACGCCATAAACTATTTTGTTTTTGTCTTCTATGTAGGTTTTTTCCGATTTTTCTTCATTTAACTGTGCAGTTCTATGTTTTCGGCCTAGTTTCTCTAATAAATTAGGTGATATCCTTTTCTTCTTGGTATAAAACAGGAACCCTGTCCTCCTTCTCGTGGTTTACCTAAAAAGAAAAAATAAACTATCCATAAATGTATAAATAGTCCCATCAGACTATCTATATACTCCCTCCTTCCAAAAATCTGAGACCTATTTCATTTTTTGGTTTCTCCAAAACTCTGAGTCCTATTTGTAGTCACTATGTGCTAAATTAAATTGTTGATCGGAAATCAATAAGTTATTCTAGTACTTATTGGTTGCATGTTCATTGGTTTTGCCACATGGTGAGTGAGTTAGTTGTTTCTTGGTTTCTTGGTCTCAGATTTTTGGAAGGAGGGAGTATTTAGCAACCCCAAAGATTTTTATTTTTCAAATAAAGAACGACTAGCCCGCCGCGTACCGGAATTGCTACTGGGCGATCGCTCGCCCAGGGCGATCAGATCCGATCCCCCTCCCCTCTCCTCCACGTGGGTTCCTTTTTTGGCACCGCATTACTTTCCTATTTTAGTAAATTTATGCACCTAAAGTTTGTACACCTCAAGTTTACATATCTAAAGTTTATACACCTAAAGTTTAGAGACCCAAAGTTTATAAGTCAAAAGTTTATATATCCGATTCAAATTTGAATTTGAATTCAAATATTTTTTATATATAGTATTTCTATACATCTAAAGTTTATACACCTAAAATTTATAGACCCAAAGTTTATAATTCAAAAGTTTATATACCCGATTCAAATTTGAATTTGAATTATATCCGATTCAAATTTGAACTTGAATTCAAATATTTTTTATATATAGTATTTCTATACATCTAAAGTTTATACACCTAAAGTATAAGTCAAAAGTATACATACCCGTTTCAAATTTGAATTTAAATTCAAATATTTTAATATATAGTATTTTCTATACATAATTTTTTTAACTTTTGTTTGTTTATATTTTTAAATTTATTGTGTAGTAGGAAGAGAAGAAGGGGAGGAGGAAAGGAGAGAGTAAAGTATGGCTGTATGGGGGGAGGGGGGTAGTTCCAATGGGCGATCGATTGCCCTACCTACCTGGTAGCGATCGGGTAGCCCCCCCTCCTCCCCCTCCCTCCCTCCACCTGGTTTCCTTTTTTGGCACCGCATTACTTTCCTATTTTAGTAAATTTATGCATCTAAAGTTTATACACCTCAAGTTTACACATCTAAAGTTTAGAGACCAAATTAAAGTTTATTAGTCAAAAGTTTATATATCCGATTCAAATTTAAATTTGAATTCAAATATTTTTTTATATATAGTATTTCTATACATCTAAAGTTTATACACCTAAAGTTTATAGACCTAAAGTTTATAAGTCAAAAGTTTATATATCCGATTCAAATTTGAATTTGAATTATATCCGATTTAAATTTGAATTTGAATTCAAATATCCTATTCAAATTTATAGTATTTCTATACATCAAAAGTTTATACACCTAAAGTTTATAGTCCTAAAGTTTATATACCCAATTCAAATTTGAATTTGAATTCAAATATTTTCTATATATAGTATTTCTATACATCTAAAATTTATACACCTAAAATTTATAGACCCAAAGTTTATAAGTCAAAAGTTTACATACCCGATTCAAATTTGAATTTGAATTCAAAATTTTTATATATAGTATTTCTATACATAAATTTTTCTAACTTTTGTTTTTTAAAAAATTTTGTGTGATGTACTGTAGTAGAAAGAGAAAAAGGGGAGGAGAAAGGGGGGAAAGGAGGGAGGAGTATACAGTATAGGAGAGGGGCAGGGGGTGATCGCTGGGCGGATGGAGGAGCGATCACCCGTCCAATAGGATTTCCGGTTGAACGGAGGCCCGCCGCGTACTGCGCTTATGCAAAAGCATAAGTGCCATCACGATGGATACTTCCTGTATACGCGCATGCCTCCGGCCGGAACTAAATTTCCATGCACACGCACGGTTTAACTAACTATTCTGCCATAATAACTAATTAAGACAATCAAGCTCTGTTCATGTTTGGACGAATAATCGGATACGAGTCGCGCCATTATTAATTCATGCAGACCAGCACTGCACACAGTACTGGTCATCCTTCCCTTTCGACGACGTCGCGTACGTTGGTGGTCGTGGCGGACGATGCGCTCGTGTACGTCGATCGGTGACGTCGGGCACCTTGCAGCATCTCCTCCGACGGCCCGGCCACCACGTACTCCGGATGCACGGGGTGGGCGACCTCCAGGGACAGAGCTAGAAGAAAATGAAGGGAGGTTCCACTCGCTTGTAAACTAACTTTAGTTTAATACGGGTGTCTAACTTTAAACTAACGGGATATATATAGTGAAAATAGATAAACTATAGGAAAAAAAAATTTTAACCGGGTTCCTGGGTACCCCTAGCTATACTAGCTCCGCCCTTGGCGACCTCCACCGTCTCCTCCTCCCTCCGCCGCCGCGCACGCGACAGCAGGAACAACCCGGTCGGCGAGGAGGCCGAGGAACACCAGCCCGACGATCGGGACAACCACTATCACCACGATGTTCCTCGACGGCAATGGCGGGGGGTGGGTTATATATATGGGAATTGCTAACCATGTCTACATGAAATCCATTTCAAAATCCTGCTTTATCACTAAATATGCTTCATGATTCGTGTTCCAGATACTTCTTCTTCAACTCCAGCGTTCTTCTCTTCTTGTCAGATGTCAGCGATAACCCAAACTCTGGTGGAGGGCCGGCGAATTAGGATCTTGGACTGGGGAGGGGTTCGCTAGCTTTAGAGGGATGGTCGTGGGAGCCAGCAGCCCGACGATGGGCAGTGGATCGGGCGAATGGTGAGGCGTCGCCGCCACTGAAGCTGCAGAGTCGGAAGCAGGTGGCGGGCCGATAATGACAATGGGGCCAAAGCGGAAGGACTATTAGGAGTAGTCGACCGGTAGTGGCGAATCCGATGACAGCCGGAGAGCTACCGCCTGCCAGAGAAGGGGAAGATGGAGGTGCCGGGGCAGCTCGTCGCCACCGGCTTGAGGTAAAGGAGAGGGAGGGGGGAGGAAGGTAGCCGGGGGGTGCTCGTTGGGGTCGTTGACGGCTTCGAGCCAGCCGGCGAAGCTAGGTGGCGGCGCAAATTGCACTCTCGTGCTACTGAGCGGCGACGGCGTGAGGGAGTTGAGAGAGAGGATGAGGAGAAAGTTTTTAGGGTATGGTTGCCCTGCATGTATCTTGGATTAATCGGGTGATCCAAAATTTACAAGATTTTTCTAAGGGTTTTTTTTGTCAAATGATATATAGATAGTAAGCATCTACAATGTATACCATAAGGGGGGTCTTAAGCCTTTAGAGTGGACAGTATACATTGTGAAAGTAGTCTTTATAGGTGACCTTATGATGAGCTAGTATTAGGTATATGAGGACTACTCATAAGGAATAAACAATTCATCTCTATTCTCTCTCCTGCTCACTTGCTCAAAACTCTCTCCTACATGCTAGCATTAGGTGATATTTTTTTATCTGTAGGGCCCACCTTATTTTCTAACTAGTCCATTAACATTGTGGGGTGTGTACCACAACTAATATCACCTACTGTGGGACCCATCTATATAGACCACTTGGTGTCTATACATTGCTCATGCCCTAAGAGCAGGTATAATAACAAGCTGTAAGCCGACTAAATACTGAGGTGGATGAGAGAAGAGAGGAGAGAGAGGATAAGCGGGCTATAAACTTACAACCAGTTTGGACACAAGAACCAAGAAACTCTGTAAGAGAAACAAGTGGACCATGTATTAATTGTAAAGGGCTAACTATTATATGGGTGGATTGAGAGAAGACTGCAAAGTACCTTACAGGCGACTTGTCGGCTGTATTATTATCATTGCTCTAAGGCGGCAGAGGAAGGGGAGGAGGCAAACGTCATGCCCAGGCGCAGCAGAGGGAGGGCGACGCGTCTGCGAATTTTTCTTTGGCCATCCACAGAATTCAGAGGCTAGCTAGTAATAAAGCGTA
This sequence comes from Oryza sativa Japonica Group, assembly GCF_034140825.1. Taxonomy (NCBI): domain Eukaryota; kingdom Viridiplantae; phylum Streptophyta; class Magnoliopsida; order Poales; family Poaceae; genus Oryza; species Oryza sativa. The sequence continues at coordinate 22,177,273 of NC_089038.1, forward strand.
CGATGCCGCGAGCTTAGTGTTATAACTAGAGTAGTAGCTTGGTAGCTCATCTCTTATCTGTTTTTATTTTTTTTAAACCATCTCTTATTTGTTTGAGCAGACATATAGCAGAAATGCTATCCAGAGCGATCGATTTGCCCCCCTCCTCCCCCTCCCTTCCTCCACCTGGTTTTCTTTTTTTGGCACCATATTACTTTCCTATTTTAGTAAATTTATACACCTAAAGTTTATACACCACAAGTTTACACATCTAAAGTTTAGAGACCAAAAGTTTATAAGTCAAAAATTTATATATCCGATTCAAATTTGAATTTGAATTCAAATATTTTTTATATATAGTATTTCTATACATCTAAAGTTTATACACCTAAAGTTTATAGACCTAAAGTTTATATATCCGATTCAAATTTGAATTTGAATTCAAATATTTTTCATATATAGTATTTCTATACATCTAAAGTTTATATAACTAAAGTTTATATACCCGATTTAAATTTGAATTTGAATTATATCCGATTTAAATTTGAATTTGAATTCAAATAATTCAAATATTTTCTATATATAGTATTTCTATACATTATACACCTAAAGTTTATAGATACAAAGTTTATAAGTCAAAAGTTTACATACCCGATTCAAATTTGAATTTGAATTCAAATTTATTATACATAAATTTTTTAATTTTTTTTGGTGTACTGTAATAGAAAGAGAAGAAGGGGAGGAGTCCCTATAGGAGCCGCGGGGGGGGGGGGGACTGATCGCTAGGCGATCGATCGCCCATTAGGCCGACCCGACATATAGGATATATGCTGGTACGGTAAGTAGCCATACGCGTGAGCTAACTAGATTTTGGTGCTAATTAACTTAAAAGATTACACGTAGGCCAGAGTATATATAAAGTCATTCAGTTATAGTCAGACCACATGCATTCTGAATTTCTGATGTTGCTTGGTCCTAGCTATTATGTGTCATACATATATGCAATGTGATACATGCAAGTAAGCGACTCTTATTGTTAATTTTTTGAACTTAATTTCTGTTAGATTATGTATTAGGTAGCTACAAAGATGTGCTTGATCACCAGGTAAGTTTCTCCCTGTAAAACTAAATATATATATGGATCGATCGCCCAAGAAGATTAAGTTTGTTTGGATATATAATTGAGCACACAACGTATACATGGAGACCAGAGCTACCTAGATAGAGGGGAGAGCGTGCGATCACATTAACTGAGCTTGCCAGGTTGGTCTTTTACAAGTTATAAACAACCACCAATTAAGCTAAGCTAGGTCTAGCTCGATCTTACCAGGCATATGCATACATAAGCAACCTAATTTGTGTGATGACAAAACAGTGTGTCAACTTGGGATTTAATTAGCTATCACAAATGACAACTGTATTGAGTGTGTGCTAATTAATTAACTACGCAGTCAAACATGTTTTGCGTGAAGGGATATCTTGCTAACTATAGCTAGGAACAATTTTTTTTTTTTGAGAATTTATAGCTAGGAACAATTGTTCGACCATACATGCAGTCATATTCATATTAATATATACTACTGTAAACTTCAAGAGTACTTGTCAAGAAAAAAATAAACTGCAAGATTAGTATAGGGCATATGTGAAAGATTGCAAAATGAAGCTACCTTAGACCTTGTTCGGTTTAGAGAGGATTGAAGAGAATTGGAGAGAATTGAGGGGGAATAATTCTACACTACAATAGATGTGAAATGAATACCCTCCAATCCCTCCCTCATAGAGATTAACTAAACAAGGCCTTAGTGGGATATGTTTGGATAGAAGATGTTTTGTCCTTTTTTAAAGTTGTTTGGTTGAAGGGCAGGTGTGGAATATGGCCATATAGGGAATATTTTCTAAAGATGCTAGTTATATATTTGCATCCGCCAAATCGGATTTGAAAATACTTATAATGCATATGCTTCTTCTTAATGTTCTATTTGTACATGCAAAGACTCTTTTCGTCTAATATATTGGCGTACAATTCTTTTGTGTGTTCGCGAAAAAAAATCATATACATGCAAACAAGTATATAAGGTGAGAGCTTATTTACCAAGGGGTATTGTCACCATTTCATCCAAAATGTGATTATAATAGCTCATCCATCCTAAAAGAAATGGCTACAACCGAAAATAGAAAATAGAAAATTGGATAACCAAAGTACATATATATCCCTAAAAATATGGATGGTACTATCCCAATAACACACCTTAGTAATAGGTACTCCTGCATATTTACAGTTGAACATGCATATATGGGATGCTAATTAAGCTTAGTTAGTTGTCTATCTCTCTTAATTATCTGATGACTGTCACATCCTGATTTTTGTTTCAGGATTTATAAATTATTTAATAAATTATTATTAGAATTTATATTAAATGATCTTTAGTTTACAAGTGAAGTTAAATGTGGGAAATAAAATTTCCTAAATATAAAGCATGGATGTATTTAATTTTTATTAAATTCTCCATGATTAAGTATACTCTCTGAAATTTTCTCAGATTTTTCGGAGCTCAATTCCTAAATGATACAAAGAACAGTTCAGTAATTATTTGATCATTAATGATCTAATTATAATTGTTAAGTGCTTTTCTTGTTTAAAATCCTTAAATTATAAATTATTGTTCAAAAGGAATTATTAGAAATGATCTTAAAAGCCTAAAAAAGAAGATCTAATTTTAATTTGCTAAATCTCAATATAAAATTGGGCTAGATAAAATTTTGTTAAATACTTTGCTTAATTATATAAATCCTAGATTTTTCTGGGATTTATTTGAGCTAAGGAAGTATTTTTAATAAATGGAATTGCATTTAAGGAATAATTTAAATTGAAAAGGTTTTTAAAAGTCTCTTTTGGCTTTGGGCCGAAAGTCGGCCCAAAACCTTCTCTCTCTCCCCGGCCCAAGTCGGCCCAGTCCGCAGCCGAGCCGTCCGCCCGCGCGAGCGCGCTCGTGCCGCTGACAGGTGGGTCCCGCCTGTCGGAGTCGTCGTCTTCCTCCGGCCGAAACCCTAGAGCTGCGCCGCCGCCGCCGCTTTCCAAATTCGGCCGATCCTTTCCGTTTCCGGTGAAATTGGTAGAGGGGAAAGAATCCCCTTGATCTCCTCTATCTTTTCCTCTATAGAAACTTTGTCTAATTTCCTTTGGAAATAGGCGGATTCAAGTTTGATTCGGATTCGTGTTTCCCCAATCTTTCCTTCCGACGCCGGCCGCCGTGGGCCTTCGCCGCCGCCTCCTTGCCCCTATAAAAGGATCCCCGGTGTCTCCTCTACCCGTCACCACCCTCGCCTTCGTCTCTCGCCGTCGGAAGCGCCCTAGCGCCGTGTAACCTTGTGCCGTTGTCGTCGCCGCCGCTCCAGCCATGCTTCGCCGTCGCTCCAGTCGTCGCCGTCGCTCGGGGAGGTCGCCATCGTGGTCGCCAAGTCGCCGCCGTCCTCGTCCGCCCCTTCGCCGTCGCTGTAGACTGCCGGAGCACCGCCGTCGTCATCAAGCCGAAGGTCTCCGCCGCTTCGACCTCGTCGCCGCCGCCGTCCGTTCACCTTCCTCCGCCGTTGCTTTGGTCATCGGTAAGTTCGCCGCGTCGCGCTCTACGTCCTGGTGCCCTCCGTTCGTGCCGAAGCGCCGTCGTTCGCCGGCGAGCTTGCGCGCCCGAGCCGCCGAGCCGCCGACGGAGATGACGTCACCGCTGACGTCATCAGGGTCCGTCTGCCGTGAGCCGCCGTAGACCCGATCGATCTCGGCCGTCCGTTTTGGATGGATCGATCTCAGCCGTTCGTTTCTGTGAGCCGCCGCCGTGCACCCGGTCCACCGCAAACCCTAGCCGCTGACGCAATAATTCCCTTTTCCTTTTAAAAAATAATTCATTATTGCGTCATAATTCAATTAAAATCCATATAAGTGTTTTAATCCGATTTAATCTTTAAAAATTCATATCTAATTCATTGTAACTCAGTTAATGTGGTTCAAGTTGCAAAAGTTGTATAAAATAAAGATCTACATATTAAAATTATCCATAAATTGAATTAAATTTATTTAATTCTTTTTAAATGGGCTTTAATTAGATTTAATCTAGTAAAATTCATAATAAATTCATTTGAAGTCAGAATGAGGCCGTTCAAGTCTCATAATTCATCTAAAATTATGATCTACATGTTTGTTTATTTTTATGTACTGTTTATTTGGTTTTTATTAGTCTTTTTCTTCGTTTTGCTTGTTAGCTTGTCGTTTCCGTCGTTGCGAAGGTTCGTGAGTGCGTCGGAAGTGATCAAGAAGATTAATTGAAGACCGATTATTGCAAGGCAAGTCACACAGATCCTAAACACAATCGTTTGAGCATGTTGATCCTATATTTAAATTCTCTATTTATTTCAACTGTGCATTTATTTTCGAATGTCACTGGGTGGTGTGAACCTATTCCTTCGTTATGGCCTGTTTGCATTGATTACTTTATTCCTTGATACCTTGGGTTATTATAACTTGGCTAGTTGAGCTATATATATTGGTTCAGCTAGATATTAGATATGATTGCTTAGCCATGCTTAGAAACATTAGCACACTATTGGGATAACTTATGACTCATTATTATTTAATGATGGTTTAATGATAGTTCACGATGGCCAATCGTGATTGGTTAATTAATTACTTGCCAACTAAAACTGGATAATGGTGGGTTGTGAGCACATGGTTTTGAGAGTCGTGCTCATGACAATTAAGGACCGGTTCACGAGCTACTATTGTGAAACATTAACCGTGCCAACCACAAGCCAGCGTGGGCAACGGCTTTACCTTTTGTATAGCATGGTTCATTGCGGAGCACCAGACTGAGAAGTGGCGGAGATAAGCCCACGGGGGGTCGCTGGGGAGTCCATGCCTTGTTTATAAGGGGGTGATTATGATCCAGGAAAGGTGCGCTGTGGTGGATTGTGTTGTGCAAGGGGTATTGTCACAGCTCCTTTCTGAGGTACCGTGGTGGTATTGAGGCACATGGTGACATGTTGTGGGGCTGTGTCTTGTGGGTACAGTGGTACACCTCTGGCCAGAGTAAAACTATTCGAATAGCCGTGCCCGCGGTTATGGGCGGGTTGAGCAATGTTTTTCGTGATTAGTCTCACACCTCTCACAATAATTATGGATGTTATACCTGATAATAATTTGCTTAGCTCCTGGTTTGAAGTTAGATCTGTGCAGCCGGGTATGGTTGTTCAGGATGGTTGGGCCTGTGCAGCATGGGTGTGTTGTTCAGTGTTGATTAAAATTTCTGATTAATTACTCCATTGTTTTACTTCTCTTAAATGTTTTGCTAAATGCTGCTTTTGCAAATGAGCCAATATTATGCCATCCTTTGGTATCCTTGTGCACTTGCATATTTGTTGTGTGGCTTGCTGAGTATGTCATATGCTCACCTTGCAATAATCAATCAACCTCAGTTGAAGAAAAAGGATCCAGAAGGAGAAGACGTTTGGCTTATACCCCAGTTGAGCTGCCTGTGAGAGTGGAGCCGGAGCCTCGCTAGATTTTATTTTCCGCTGTAGTTTTCTTCATGTTGAGGACTAAGTGCCTCTTAAGTAAGTATTTATCGTTTTAGTTAATTTGATGAATCTGTATATTAAATTGTCAGTTTGTGTACCTCGGCTGATTCCTGGACGAGGATTTTATGCACAAATAAGTTCGGAAATTACTAGTGAATTTCCGGGCGTGACAATGACGTACGTGAGGCTTTATATTTTAGTCTACTACAGTATATTGCCTTCCCGCAAAAAATTTCGCTGCTGGGAGCTTTGCCTTCAAAATTTTCTGTGGGACCTACTTTGGTTGCCACTGTGGCGCCAATATTTTCACAATAGAGCTGATGTGGCATAAGTTTCCTAGGTTGCATATTGTAACTATATGTGTCGGAGATATGGGCCCGAGGGTATGTGAAATAGAGGAGAGTTACTTTTCCTCCGGGAGTGTGGCTTGGCCAGTTGGCCCCACTCACGCGCCACGCAAATCGTAGAAGCGGCGGGGAGGGCCTTGGGGTATGACGTTACCCCCTCGGGCTCTACCTCGCCTTCGCCCCGAGGCCCTCGCCCGGCCGCCACGCGGCGGAGGGGAGCGCAGGCTGAGCAGCCATAAATGCGCAGCGCCCCAACTGTCCCTCGCTGCATTTAATGTAGTCAGGGCAGACGTGCGGCGCGCCTAGCTAACCCCTGTTCGTCGGATGTGACCGGTCTGTGACCGGCCCGTTTCCATCACATCCGATGGATAGGGCGGTCATATCACCACGTCGCCCTTGTCCCCGGCGGAGTGGGGGTAGGTGTGACCCGTCACATCCGGGCGTCACTCTAGGAAGGGCTGTTGCATGTCATCGATCATTTATGAGGGAATGACCGGGCTATCCCCCAGGTCAGGCGGGGGACGGCGCCGGGTTCCGCTCAAAAATTGGTTATTGTTAGCTTCTGGGAGAAGGCACGTTTTGAAGCCCAAAAAAGGTGAAGTGGGGGCACCCCCCCTCCCCCGTGGAGAGTGGGTAGAGTCGGCACGTGTGGTATCCCCTTAAGGCTATAAAAGGAGGACCTTGCCAAAAAAAAAGGACGAAAAGAAATGAAGGTTGGAACTTCAGAAGAGAGGAAGCAAGTATGCTCTCTGAAGTGAAGAAACCTTTGTAACTTCATCCGTAATTCCAAACACAGGAGTAGGGTGTTACGCTCCATTGCGGCCCGAACCTGTATAATCCGATTGTGTGCAAGCTCGCTGATAATCTTAGGGACGAACAAGCGAATTTTGAGAGACGAGCCTCCGCCCCCGGCCGAACTCACGAAAGCGGGGTCTCACGACTCCCTGCCATTAAGGGTTTTCCCTCGACAATAGGGGACATAAATCTTCCCTCGAGTTCTCTATAGTCACCCTAGGGATTCTTATTATCCCTTGAGTTCTAATTTAAACTCTAGGGAAGCTATTGAATTCTAGTAGTGTAGGCTTATAGCTGACGTATGCACACGCTAGCTGCACCAGGTGAAAACGGTGATGGAAATTCCCGATCGATCAAGTATCGTTTTCGTATAAGGGATACCGTTTTCGGTCGTACCATTTTTCACTATTTTTAAATTTTGTTTTCTCTAATTTCTTTCTGCATCGTATTAATGTCGATACGGAGTAATTTAAATAATAAATATGGTCAATTACCGACCGATCGAGTGTTGTTTCCGAAGATATGCTACTGATACCGATTCCGACCGTTTTCACCCTGGTGCACGTACGCGCATTTGTTTGTCATGTCAACCACTACTATTTTTGTAGCTATGACACAAAGAATTGCAGATAAGCATAACGAGGGATCGGAAAGTGTTCTTTTGGTCGGGAATATACGTCCCATTGTTTCTTACATGTCATTTAATATGTATAAAAGATAAAAACAATAATAATGATTAATTTTGCAATGATGATGAAATAAAACAGAAAGAGAAAGTTCCTTGTGCTCTCTCCGCTTCAGATTATAAGTTGTTTTGACTTTGGTAAAAGTCAAAATACCTTAAATTTAACTATGTTTGTTAACAAATATAACAATATTTATAACACCAAATTAGTTTCATCAAATCTATAATTGAATATATTTTCATAATATATTTGTCTCGAGTTGAAAATGTTTACTACCTTTTTCTATAAATTTAAAATAATTTAATTTTAATCAAAGTCAAAACGATTTATATTCTGAAACAGAGCTAGTATCACTTTTCAAGGGACAAAGAATGCGAACTTTTTACATTTATCAGAAAACTTATCATTTTGCAAGGGACAAAGAATGACAACTCTTTAGTTTGATCAGAAAACTATGATAAAATCGAGTAGGCGGAAGTAAAGTTCATAAATACACACGCACACGCACGCAACACAACCGACAAACCGGTATGAAATTTCCATGCAAATACATACATACATATATATATATATATATATATATATATATATATATATATATATATATATATATATATATATATATATATAGGACACTCATATGGGGCACCATGGTTTCAAATGCACAAAATCACTTAAATTTTTCAAAATTTTCAAATTGTGAGTATATACCTAGTTATAAGAATTCGATTCATACCTATACCTATCAACAAAACAACTCAAATTTAACTTTATTTCACAATCCATGATTACATACCTAACTAATTATATGTATGGATGCTATATACCTAGAATCAAAATCTAACAAAAACAAGTTCAAATTCAGTTCAAACTTGCTTTCAACTAGTTAGTAAAGTAGTTAATATTAATACCTAAATAATTGAAAAAGTTTCATGCTCATTTGAATTGGGTATATACTCAATTTCAACAATGGTGCCCGGGCACCATGGAGCACCAAACAAATTTACTATATATATATATATATATATATATATATATATATATATATATATATATATATATATATATATATATATATATATATACACACACACACACACACACACACACACTCTTACATATATATCCACACAGTTTAACTAACAATTCTGCTAATTAATTAATTGAGACAAATCAGGTTTCTGTTCATGCTTGGATCGACGAAGAGACTGACAGACTGACAGTATCAGAGACCATGGCATCGATCCATGGTCATCCTTCCCTTTCGACGACGTCATGGCGTTCGTGCTCGTGCTCGTGGCGGACGATGTGCTCGTGGACGTCGACCTCGTCGGTGACGTCGAGCACCTTGAGCATCTCCCCCGACGGCCCGGCCACCACGTGCTCCTCCGCGCGCACGTGGTGGGCGACCTCCACGTCGTCCACCTCCTCCATCGTCTCCTCCTCCGCCGCCTCCGCCCTCCGCCGCCGCCGCGCCCGCGCCAGCAGGAACAGCCCCGCGAGGAGGCCGAGGAACAGCAGCCCGGCGATCGGGACGACCACTATCACCACGATGTTGTTCGGCGGCGGCGGCGGCGGCGGTGGCGGCGGCGGTGGTGGCGGCGGCGGCGGTGGCGGTGGCGGCGGTGGAGGCGGAGGCGGTGGCGGTGGCGGTGGCGGTGGAGGTGGAGGAGGAGGTGGAGGTGGCGGCGGTGGTGGAGGCGGGCAGTGTGGTGGCGGCGGGTCGACGCGCCAAAACGATACGAATTCGGAATTGCCTCTAGCCATTCGCGCGCAAATTCAATTCAGAGAGACAGTAGTGAAGCGTGTAGGCCTGATCTGTAACTGTTTCAGCTAGCTTAGTATGCTTGTTGGGTAGTACTAACTAAGTTGGTATACGTAGTAGATATATACCTGAGCTAATGGCTTGCTGCTAGCTTAAAAGATTGCAAGTAGATCGAAGAGTGTACACAAATTAAATCCATATATAGTTATTAGTCAGACTCAGATAAACACATGCATTCTGCATTTCTGCTTGCTTGGTGTGCTTGGTCCTAACTTGCCTGTTACTACTCCCACGTCATATGCAACGTGATACACAAGCAACTCGTTAGTTATAATTTGATGGGGATGGATTCTAAACTCTCGAATGATGTTCTATTGTTTTTTAATATGCCATTTAAATAGCTAGAAAAAATAAAAAACATATTAATATATGATATATCACTGTGCAAGCATACAAGTTCAAATAATTTAACTTTTACAAGGTAAAAAAACAAAAATATTTTTCATTTATAATATATGATACCATTGACTTTTTAACATATATTAAACTATTCATCTTATTCAAAATTCTTGTGTTAATTAAAAAAATATAACTCATGTTTAAAAAACTATTAATGTAAAGTATGTCACAACTAAATAGATTGATGGTTACTTTTTTTAAAATAAGTTGAATGACAAAAATATCTTAAAAAGTCAACGACATCATATATTAAAGAACATGCGGATTATGACTATAAATATATACATACTAGAGTTTAATTTGTTGTTCTTCAACTTTTACAATTTAATTTTAAACTTGTATATCTGTGAAGTTGTGAACTATTACATCACATAATATTAATAATCTATCTTATCAAAAAGTTTATTTTTTTTCATAACTGTTTGAATAAGATGCAAGAAATAAGGAGATGTCCCCTCGAAAGATTAAAATTATTTTTCAATTGTTGGATAATATATTACCTACGAAAATGTACTTCACCAGGTAAGTTTCTCTGCAAACCTAAAGATATCGATTGCCCAATAAGATTAAGTTTGTTGGCTAATTCAACACACATATGAGATGGTGTCTAATTGGCTATACATACTAATTGTGCACTTGTACACACTAGCTTACAGTATACAAATACATGAAGATTAGCTAGAGTTTGCTTAGATAGAGGGGGATAGAGCGTGAGATTACATTAATTGAGCTTGCAAAGTTGGTCTTTTATAAACAATAAGAAAAGCTAGTAGCAAGCTATTACTTAGTTCTATCATGCATTCATATATCAGCATATACACGAACTACTTATTTTTTTGTGATGAGCATACGTATTTTGCCAACTTGGGGGTTAATTACTATCACAAATGAGATGTGGCAACTGTCATGACTCATGAGTTTATAACTCGTATAAGTTGTAAAAGTATGTGGTAAGTAGGTCAACTTGTTTTGCGTGAAGGGATAGCTCACTAGCTAGCTAAGAACAATTGTTCGGTCATATACTTATATATACATATGCAATATATATATATAGTCATATACTCCCTCCGTATTTTAATGTATGACGCTGTTAACTTTTTAATCAACGTTTGACCACTTGTCTTATTCAAATTTTTTATGCAAATATAAAAATACTTATGTCATGCTTAAAGAATATTTGATGATAAATCAAGTCATAATAAAATAAATTATAATTACATAAATTTTTCGAATAAGACGAAAGGTCAAACGTTTATTAAAAAGTCAACGGCGTCATACATTAAAATACGGAGGGAGTATATTATAAACTGAGAGTACTTCTCTCAAGAAAAAATAAAGTGCACAGTACAGAACATGTGCAATATTGGGGAAGCTACCTACATTAGTTAGGATACTAGTACAGAACAACTAATTAAGTAAGATAAACAGTTATTTGTCAGCTTCTCTGATCATCAGGCGGCTCGATCGGCTGATGTAGGCACACGCACATTGTTTGTCAGGTCAACTATTTTGGTACAAAACAGAAGCAATTGTAATTAGATAGTCTGGTCAATTATCTTTAGTATTTTTTGGAATGTCTTAAGATCCAGTTGCCAATTGAAGAGAATGAAGATTGGGCCGGGAATTTAATTCCATCCCTTATTAAGTTGACATGCATGCATGCACCCTAGCTATCCATATGGCCTGAATAAATAAATTTGTTTCATTCTTTTACTTCAGTATATATATGATATATACACTTGCATGCATGGTTAATAAGAAAATTAATTTTAACTAAATTTACAATGGTATATGTAACAATCGGTTCCTTCAAGCTAGCGTTCGCGCTTGGATTCACACCCACACTTATTACGACCGGAGAAAGCCAGCGCACATGCGTTATTGATCAACGCAGCATATATATCGTTCGCGATATATGCAAGATCGAAATTAACATAGCCACTTTCATAGACAATAACGTAACAATTAATTAATCATGCTTGGGAATTTAATTTACTGGATTGTTGGAGAACGACCAAGCTAAGCACGCGCGCGTAAGTACACATATGAAAGATACACCGTTACAGTACACATGCAAGCCACCCACAGTTACACACCCATTAAGGGCCCCTTTAAATCGCAGGGTAGAAAAAATGGAGGAATAGAAAAAACATATGATTCTGACAGGAATTGAAGTGTAAAACAGATGATTGCAAAATACAGGAAAAACACAGGAATGGTCGTTTGATTGGAGCGCAGGAAAAACGTAGGAATCGGATGAGAGAGATAGACTCAAAGGAAATTTTTCAAGAGGTTGGAGCTCTTGCTAAATTTCCTCCAAAATCTACATGCAATGTGTCATTCCATAGGAATTTCATAGGATTTGGAAATCTTCAATCCTTTGATTCAAAGGGCCAAATAGGAAAATTTCCTATAGAATTTAAATCCTATGAAATTCCTATATAAATCCTTTGATTCAAAGGGGCCCTAATTTGTTGCATGTTTTCTAACACAACTACACAAGGATAGATCATACTACTAGTTAAGTTAGTTAAGTTTATATATGCATGAGATAAAGATAAGGTATATCTATATATATGTAGGTTTGATCGGTATAGCTGGCTGCGGTTGCAGCTGTGCTGTAATTCTGTACCTACAGTATCAACAGTATATTTTTGAATATATTGGAGCTGTTGCAGTGCTGCGGCTGCGCAGCCGCAACAAAGCTGAACCGATTAGCCGCAACAAAGCTGAACCGATTATCCCCTGTATATTTTTCTTGATGTAGGAGTATATATACCATTTGGTTTGTTATGTTTTATGTTGCTGTTGACTTTTTTTTATCACAGAGAAGTCTCGTCTCATGAAGCTAAGGTTTCATGTACGGTTTTAGAATTTGCGGTGGGAACCGTGATGCTATCATCAACTATGATTATCCGATAGTTCAAGTACAGTTGATATAGTTAAAGCACAATTAAAATATGGTGTTTTTTGATGGAATCTTTGGCGTCAGCTTATAGGTTTTCTGGTTTTTTTTTATTTCTTGTTTGACGGAATGTGAAAGATTACCCTTTGAGAGGAAGAATAAGTAACGGGTTATCAAAGCAACATCTTACTTAAGAAGTTACGTAATTACCACTTGTTCTGTTGTGATTTGTTTTATCACTAAAGCTTTTGAAGTGTGATTTTTTTTTTGCATGTTCACATAGAGTTGTTGAGTAATAAGATGAATGATTGAACGCATGTTTAAAAGTAAATAACGTCAAACATTATAACTGGAGGGAATATCCCTTTAGATTCAGCCTTTTCACCATGCATCCTAGAGCTTCTATCCAAATATTTAGGCATTTATGCATGAGTAATATTAGTGTTACTTGTAAAATTCTAGCAAGCTATATGGTAATGAATTAAATAATGAATCCACACCGTTATAATCTGGCTAACTAAATATTAATTGCTCCATTCCGATAGAAATAGATGATGTTTCAAGCGGTGAAATTGACTTGCACTTAGTAGTATTTGTCTATCGGAAACGACAAGTAATACTGCCCGGAGTGAGTGCATATATAATTAATTAAATGGTCTCTAGATTTTTCTCTCTGTAATTGCTGTAATCTATTATATTATTAAAGGAATAGAAAAAAAAGCATCCACATTCGGTCTCATGGCCTATAAATTCTCACATTAATCGGAGAAAAAGAAAAAACAGAGTCCATAGAGGAATACAATTTAATAATAGCTGAAATTCGGAATTAAGAATAAGAAATATAGGAAGGTAAGACTAGAGTCCATATCGGTATAAAATAGAACTAATAGAAATTTGAAATTAATAAATAAGAAAAAATAAATGTAGAGGTTAGAGTTCATCTAGAAATATAATTTAGAAATTAAAAAAATTCGAAATTAAAAAATATTGGATGAAGATTATAAAGTCCATATAGAAATAGAATTTAAAAATAATTAAAATTCGGAATTAAAAAAATAAGAAAAAATAAATGTAGAGGTTAGAGTCCATCTAGAAATATAATTTAGAAATTAAAAAAATTCGAAATTAAAAAATATATTGGATGAAGACTATAGAGTCCCTATAGAAATAGAATTTAAAAATAATTAAAATTCGGAATTAAAAAATATTGAAAGATAAGTTTAGAATCCATATATAGAAATACAATTTAGAAATAATAGAAATTAGGAATTAAAATAAGGAATATTGGAAGAAGAGTATATAATCCATACAAGAATTTAAAATTCACAATAAAACTAATAAAATTAAAGTAGAATTTGGAGTACTAAAATTAGAAATTTAAAAAAGGAATATTGGAAGTTCGTTCTCATCAGACACGCAAAATTATATTGTCATTTTAATATATTTGAATAATACATTGAGAAAACATATATATTATTATAAGATAGAAAATATAATGATGCTAGCCGCGCAATCTGCACGGGCCACCATGCTAGTTTTAAAAATTCAAGTTTGTAAAATTCTCGGTCGTTAATCGCCAAAGTGATATGACTGATTTTAAAAAGTGAGAAAAAATATTGATAATCTCCTTTAACACTGGAGATAGTATTAACCTAAAAATGTATATTTTTTTATAAACACTCAAGAATTAATCCAGCAATTGACACATTTTTTTTCTTTTCGACAAATCTTTCCAATGCGCTCTCTTCAATCTTAGTAGTTTTAGAGTCCATCCTCACTTAGAGCCATCTATGGTCGTTAGCTGGCGTTGCTTTTTTGGGGTTTCTTGTGAGGGTAGTGTGGCTCTGTCCCATACCCGCTGATTGGAGTTGTATTTAGCCGTCGTAGTAGTCTCTTCCTCTTTTCCTTGGTTTTTCTTGATTTTGTCTTTTCTCCCTCCCCTTTAGTATAAGTTGGTCTGGCTGATTCCATTGTTTAAACAAAAACTTTTTTCTTCTAATATATTGACATGTAATTGTTTTGCACGTTCGTGAAAACAAATCATTTCAATGGAAGGATAATAATTCATTCATATCAGATAATTAAGAATACAAATTTTACATATAACTACCAACAAAAGTACATAATCCACCACACAATTAAATCACAAGCAATTCAGCATCGACACACAATTGCCAAACACCTTTTCACCATGCAAAGCCATCCATCCACCCATATGAATGCACCTGCATGCAACTAGCTTAATTAGCTAGCTAATTAAGCACACTGATCAATGAGAGCGATCATTCATGATCATGGTGATCTCGCCGAGCCGACGCCTCGGTGACCTTCACGACGTGCTCCTCCACCTTGATCTCGTCGTCGACGACCACCGCCCCGGCCGCCACCGCCTCCGCCACCACCGCGGCGGCGCCGCCACTTATACCGCCGCCGCCTCCGCCTCCGCAGCCGATGGCCCCACCGGCCGCCACGCCGGCGACCCCGGCCTCGCCGACGACGCCCTCCACGATGCGCACGTGCTCCGTCACCTTCACCTCCACGTCCTCCACCTCCTCCACCTTCGCTTCCTCCTCCTCCTCGTCGCGCCGCGCGCGCCGCCGCCTCCTGAAGACGACGAACAGCAGCGCGGCGAGGAGGCCGAGGCAGATGACGCCCACGATCGGGACCACGATGACGATCACCGTGACGTGCGTCGTAGGCGACGGCGGCGGCGGCGGAGGGGGCGGCGGAGTGACGTAGGATCGTTCGCCCTCCATTAAAGCTATATATATTTAAGAGAAATTTGGTTTTGTTCTTGATATGTGTGGCAGTTTGTGTGAGGGATTTATGGGATGGACATGGAGATTAGTCCACATTTGAGCTACTTTTATAGCTTGGGAGAGCAAGAGGTTGACACTTGACACTTACAGTTTTTAGTCTCAATCCAGGGCTTGGTCCAACAAGCAAGAGCATGCATGTACACTATGTGAAGTGCAAGAAGCAACCCCATTGCGTTAGAGATGCTGTTAATTATGACCTTAATTTTCTTTTCTTTTCTTTTCTATTGTCCATGATGGAGAGGTGCAGATGACATGTAGACATTTTCTGAGTGTACACAAAAACCATGGAGGAGTGGTAGCTAGCTAGACTAAATAACTGCAAGTGTGGCTTAATCAATACTACCATTACTAATTAACATTAGCTGGTATGGTTGTTGAGTGAAGATGGACTTTACTTGGCAGCACATTCAGTGCTGGAACAAGCAATCCATTATCATCATATTGTCGTTGAGAAGAGATAAGTATAAGACAAGTGGAATGTAAAATAGCTTCTGGGAAATTAAACAACGAACGAACTACGAACCCATGAAATGCATGTAACTAAACTTCAGGTGTCATCTGTTAATTTTCTAACGGTTAGTGGAGAGGTTATTCACATTAGGAGGAGGAGAAAAACTCATCTCGTCGATCACTGAATGTAACTGTTGGGTGTTGGCACTTGCTATAACAAACGTTTTTTCAGATATAGCTACTGCACACACACAATGGCAGAGCACCTTTTACCTATGATACAAAATTACAACAGATGGCTACAAAAATTTACTCAAAAGAGGCATCTGATCAGTCAGCAGTCAGAATGCACCCTGACCAACTTCAGTGACTCAAATGGCGTCTGCAGCCGCCACTCCCTCTGCTTCTTGCTCAGGGGCCTTCCCTTGCCGGCCTGCTGCCTGTTGATCTTCACATCAGCTATACCCCAGGTGCACTCGCACAGGTCCATGTCGTAGGAGATGAGCCTGAAAACTCCATCGCCTTCCTGAGGCGTCATCCCTTCTCCGCCGTCGCTTGTAATGGTGTACCTGACATACATGGCCCGTTCTTTGAAGCGTTCAAGATCATCAGGGATGCGGATAACCCTCTCCACACCAGGGGATGACACCTTCAGAGTGATCAATGGAAGTATGCCTTATCACTAAGTACAACATAAACAATTACGAATTTATTGAAGGTTGTTAGCTTCTTCCAGAGATCATCTGGAGAAGGCATTAACTAATTCTGGATATGGTTAGTGAGACCTAGAGGGACAACACATACCTCCAAGGATATGTTTTGTGGTATCCTGCCTGCTGACTCTGCATCATCAATCTTTGCACGGTATGCAATTGTGAACGCTTCGATATCATCTATGGTTGGAGAACCATACCTAATAGCATGTGGTTCATGAGAAATTTTAGATCAATGGTGCTAAACTGAGAACAAAGCTACCAAAAAGAGGAAAAAAAAAACCTTTGACCTCAGTGATATATGCAACTAACTCATAACATGTTATATCTTTGAAAAACATGGTTGGACATACACAATAAAAACTGTAAATACCGCATATTGTTGCATAGATACTGATATTGATATATACCTGGTTGACATCTTCTCAATGCGTACTCTGATGGTTAAATTAGCAGCTGTCTTGAAAGCATAAATTTTTAAGTCTCCATCAAATGAATTTGAGACCTCCTCTGCCAAAGCCAATGCTTCCTTATCCCACCATGTGCCAGCAAGTGATATTCCGCCACCAGCACCTCCATCCCCAACCTCCAGTTACCAATGAAAATGTATGGCTATTGGTCAATGTTTTTTTAGGACCTCCATCTTCCAATGTTCTCTGGTAAAGGTTGCATTTTTCAACAGGTAAAAGTATCACTTACATAAAGATCTTGTTCATCATCACTCTCAAAATCATCTTCAAAAGAATAGTCATCATCATCATCCTCGTTATCATCCAATAGATCTGCATGTTTTGAGGGGTACAGTTACTTTTTTAAAATAGCTAATACTACATGGTAGGTCAATGGACTGGAACTTTTCATGATAGCTGAGGGTGTATATTAGCAGGTTTAGCAAGCAAGGATGCTTCTGTTGAAAGATTGAGTACTGTGTAAATAAACTCAGCAAGACGTTAACTATTCGGTTATTCTACAGCTCAAATTAATTATTGCACATGCTAACTGTTTGTAATTAGAAATATCAAGGTGAACTAACAATGGGCTATGAAAGCAAGGAATCCTATCTGTTCAAGAATCATAGACCGAAATGAGGAGGTCAATTTTGGGACGATAGCCGATTTGGCAAGCTATGTCCAATTAATTGCATCAGGACTCAGAACCACGGACCTCTCGAATTAACGGAATGAGTTCGCACACATATTGCAGCATTATTTATGGCCTCTGTCTACATATAATCTACTCGAGTAGCTGGCCTTAAATATAATCTAGTATTCAGAATGCATGCCCATATGAACATCCAGGATTCCAGACCGAATGATGAAAGAAATGTAGGCTAAATGCAGAGACCCAAACAGCCCCCCCCCCCTCCCCCCCTCTGCCCAGTACTGAAAGATTCCCACAAACAAAACAAAGAGATATAACCAGAATTTGCCAGCCATACCATCATCATCAACATCCTCCTCCTCCTCATCATCATCGTCTTCACCCTCCATCTCATCAACAAAATCATCACCCTCCTCCTCATCAGGCGGCTCCTCACTTCCCCCCTTCCTTTTTTTCTTGGCGAACGGCACCACCGCTGAGGCATTTCGACAAACAACCAGCGGGCATGACGAGCACGCCGCAAAAGCAACGCGGCGGCGAGAAGCCCAAGAACTGAGAAAGAGCGGAGTCCTCGGCGATCTGATGCGTTCCCAGGATGACGGGAGTCCGCGAATCACTCCTCCCGCGACCAAATCCATCGCAGAATTATCGATTTCGCGCGCGCGCCAGTGTGTGTATGCGAGTAACCAAGCGGCATGGAATGGAAGCAGCCGTTCTTATCAGACTTATCGGTAAGCTACAGAGTGCACAAACCAAAGGAGAAAGCGCATTTTGCAAAATACGCCTTCGGAATACGAAACCGCTTTCCCATATCCCGAGTAGTTAAACGCAATCTGGGTGCGTGACCCGTGTCGACGACGACGACGACCACCGCCTCTCTCTCCGACGCGGCGGCGGCGCCGGCGCCGGCGCCGGAATGCCGCGCTCCCTCGGCTACGGCCACGGCCACGGCCACGAACTCCGCCGCCGCCGCCTCCTCCCCGTCGCCTCCGCGGCGGCGGTGCTCCTGCTCCTCGCGCTGCTCATCATCCTCCCCTCCACGCCGCCGGGAGGGCCCCGCGCGTCGTCGGACCCCGCCTCGCTCCTCCGCGCGGCCATCGCGGCGCACCCGGAGCCGGGATCCTACGCGCGGCCCTGCGCCGACCACCTGTCCCTCTCCCTCCACCGCCTCCGCGCCGCGGCCGCCTCCCTCGACTCCGGCGACCACCCCGCCGCGCTCCACCTCGCCTCCGCCTCGCTCCAGTACCAGTACGACTGCTCCCACCTCCTCTCCCTCCCGGCCTTCCCCTCCCACCCCATCACCTCCCGCTTCCTCGCTTCCCTCGCCCCGCCGCGACCCGGCGCCGCCGCCACCACCAAACCCTCCTCCGCCAACGCCTACGCCGCCGCCTTTCCGGCGACCCTCCGCGCGCACGCCACCGTCTGCAACGCAAGCCCATCAGCGACGACGCAGCGGTCCGATTACTCCACCGTGCAAGCCGCCATTGACGCGGCGCCGAACCACACCGCGGGGCATTTCGTCATCAAGGTGGCTGCAGGTATATACAAGGAGAATGTGGTAATTCCGTATGAGAAGACCAACATTTTGCTGGTGGGTGATGGGATTGGTGCTACCGTGATCACTGCCTCGCGGAGTGTGGGGATTGATGGGATTGGTACCTATGAAACTGCAACTGTTGCCGTCATCGGTGATGGTTTCCGGGCAAAGGATATAACATTCGAGAACGGCGCGGGTGCGGGAGCTCATCAGGCGGTGGCATTCCGGTCAGACAGTGACCGGTCGGTGCTGGAGAACGTCGAGTTCCGCGGCCACCAGGACACACTGTATGCTCGCACGATGCGGCAGCTGTATCGCCGGTGCCGTATCACGGGGACGGTCGATTTCATATTCGGGAATTCAGCGGCGGTGTTTGAGGAATGCGTGATCAAGACGGTGCCACGGGCAGAGGGAGCTCGAAAGAGCGCGCGCAATGTGGTGGCGGCAAATGGGAGGATTGATCCAGGGCAGACAACGGGGTTTGTGTTCTGGAATTGCACACTTGATGGGAGCAAAGAGTTCTTAGCGTTGTTTCGGGCAAAGCCGGAGTCTTATCGGCTGTATTTGGGGCGCCCATGGAAGGAGTATGCAATTACAGTGTATGCCGGATGTTATTTGGGGAAGGTTGTCAGGCCAGTGGGATGGCTTCCTTGGCGTGGGGAATTCGCACTCAGGACGCTATACTATGGGGAGTTTGACAGTCGAGGGCCTGGTGCAAATCACACGGCAAGGGTTGAGTGGAGCAGCCAGGCACCAGAACAATTTGTAGGAGTCTACTCAGTAGAGAACTTTATTCAGGGGCATGAATGGATTGCATACTAACTACAATGTGAAGTGAAATTATTATATCAGTGTTTCTTGGTGGCAGTTCTACATCACAATTTTGAAAATTATCTTGAGACTACAAGATGCTCCAAAGGATCTGATGCCAACTGTATTGACACGGTACATAGGCCAACTGATGTGGTTTCTTTTGTGTTTAGTTGTACCTTAGTTTTGTTTTAATGTTTGGTTGCGCTTTTGGGCTAGTGTCTGGTTACAGATTTTGTAATTGCGTTAATTCTTTTGTAGAATACATATCAAAAAATGGTTTGCTGCGGAATATTTTACAAGCTTATTTATGTTTTGCTCCTGCAATATAATTAGTTTGTGGTTGCCTCTGCATTTTTTTTGCTGAGATTTGTTCATCAATATTATCACTTTCAAGTACAAAGGCAAGGACCAATTTGTGCCTTTGCAAACCTTCGATGTGTTTTTCTTCCAAGAGCTCCATCGGTTGGACTAATAAGCCAAAACAAAAACTAAAAAAAAATAAATTTAATTTAATTTTGAAGTTAATTTTAAGATATTTTCAACGTAGTACTTTTTGGATATTGGCTTTTAAGTCGCTAAGAATACCTATACAAAAGTTTTACCTATAAATTAATTTTTATTCCCTAATAAGCCGTTTTGGTTTATTAGGGAATGTGGGCAACCAATCAGACTGCAAGTACTGGATGAAAACCAACCATTCCTTCTGTCCATATATCCTGTAGTAGTAATATAGTAACATTGTTTCACCTATTCCCAGATTACTTGCAGTGGTTTGCACCCTAATTGCCTTCTTCCTTTACTGAAGTGCTGCATGATCAGTGTAAGGCCTGCTTTTGTACTAAATTTCTGGGGGTCTGAACTCTCAAATGTTTTTTTAAACAGTTTATGAGTACGGCTTGTCTCCATTGCCTCTGGCCTTCTTCAGCTCTCCTGCTTGGGAGGATCCGGTGCAGTTGCTAGTGTAACTGCAACTTAAGCAGTTGCGCTAGGATCACAGGATAAGAAATCAAGGGTCCAGATCAATGCATCACTGTAGCACCTATTTGTTGTAGCAAAAATTATAATTTTCGTGTCTTTGTAGCAGCGAATCTGATCTGTTTGATGAAAATACAGATGGCCTAGATTGCTTTCAGTTTTGTGCAGTTGTAATACCAACGGCACCTGATCTAAGGGGCTTCAAAAGTTCGATGTGGCGGTTAACTGAATCTTGCTTGCGTGAGTTTTGTAGAATCACAGTAGCTGAAGATAATTCTTGCGCAAGCAAATGCACGTGAATTTGGCTTCCAATCAAATTCTTCAGAAGCTGAAGCTTCCATGGAGAGAGAAGTGACAGGCTTTCAGCAACGAGATGAGCAAATTTTGACAGCTTCCAAGCAATAGCCAATCTCACACGAATCCACAACCAATTCAACTCACACCCTGTTAGAGAAAGGGTAGGAACAATCAAATGGTTTTCAGCAATTAACTTTGCTTGATCTTTGCACTCTATTTATCACTATTGGATGGTCAAAATGCTGAATTTGACATTTTGTGTAAACAGCAATAGGTTGTCATTTTGTTCTGACCTTGAAGCATTTAAGCAAATTGCTTTGTTGAAGGATGCCACACTGTCAGCCATGACTAAGATGTATTGCATGAATATAGTTTTCGGTGTTATCATTGTCGGGCAAGGAATGGGGTTCTTTCAGCATTATATAATGTGCCTGATGAATCAGTTAAAAAAGTTTGGGTGCTACCTAGTAAAAGAAGCTTATCCATTTGTATTTGTACTTTTACCTTATTAGTAGCAATAGCAATATGATTATATTTGTACCGCTATTAAGTACAAGACATACTTGTGAAATGTTCAGCATGACATCTTGGCCAACTCTCACCGAAACATGTCTGTTAATATGCATTCTGGAGCCAAAGTTTAGGGAGAGTTTGTTCTAAACTAAGTCAGACATGAGTTCCTTAACAAAGCTGAATACAATAGAAGTCAGTCATCGACACAAAACATCCAAATATGACATAGTAATTGCAGCTGTTCTAATTTCTAAAATGAAATCAGACCTGACTGAATTAACCTTAAGTACAGGGTCTGAACAATCAAATTGATGCTCAATAGAAGTATGCAACACATCAAGGGGAAAGGAATCTCTCACCTCGTATGGCACAGAAATGTACACTACAATAGCAGATGCAAATTGTTCTATACTGAAGAACAGTGTATCACAAACAAATTGTTTCTTTCTCCAAGTACAGAACAGCTCTGACCGGCACATATATATATATATATATATATATATATATATATATATATATATATATATATATATATATATATATATATATATATATATATATATATATATATATATATATATATATATATATATATATATATATATATATATATATATATATATATATATATATATATATATATATATATATATATATATATATATATATATATATATATATATATACCATGGTAATAACAGTTTACAATGTCCAGTAGATTGAGAACATTTATCTTTAAAAAAAAACAGAGAGAGAACATTGTTTTCACTAATAATTTCAAGTTTCCTAGTACAGAGATGCCAAATCACACTGAAAAAACATATATTGATCATGTGATATACACCGTTACAAAAAAACAATCTCACTAATGTAAATGTGGTCTTAGTCAGGATTCAGGAAGAATACATCACATTTCACAAGTAGTTATTTTGTCAGTTCAGACTTCAGAGCCGAGGCAATGAAAGAAGGTTGTATAGTCCAAGGTTCGTATATCCTTCGAGCTATTGGGTCCAAGGAAGCTGCCCAGGGTAAGGCACCAGACCACAGTATGAGAACAGACCCTTCAGCTCAGGGCAACCATTCGGATATGGAATGGCACGGTGAAATGGATCCCTCTTAAGCCTCTTCATATGAAGAGAACCTAAGCATCCATAAGGATCTTCCTGGAACTGAGATCTAACAGCGGCTTCACCCTTGACAGCAGACTCCCTTGCAGTCAGTGTAGCAGGGGTACCTAAGAAGAAGAATCTCCCTTCAGGGAATCCAAGAGCAGATCTGTGCAATTGCGCAAACCTTTCCTCCTTAAAATCATAGCTTACAACCTAAGAAAAGAAATGTTGAGATGCAGATTAGTGAATGGCATCAATAAGTTTGAAATACATAATCCAGCCAACAGGGTTACTAATTGCGTAATGATAAATCCTAATAGGAGGTTTTGAGAACAAAGTATAGCAAGACAAGAAATCTTACAGTTATATTTTGCGGGTAACTTCCAGTGAGTTCTCTAAACCGGCAAACGCTAAATAGGAGGTTTTCAAAACTATCACGTGCATGCTCCTCGGTGAGTGCCCGTCTCCTTACACTTTCATCATTTCCTGTGCATATACAAGCAAACTATAAGTAGTTACAGAGGATAGTCATTAAGTCGTTTAGTCATCAGTGATAGCAAATTCAATTTGATGCTAATATTACTACACTCCAATAAGTAAATACCATCAACTTCAGAGATCATTTACTTATATGAGCATATATATTTTCATTATCCATCTTCCTGAGATTCTATACTCATACACTGAAACTTTATTTTTATCATAACCAGAGAATTCTAAGTTTCAAGGAATTGCTCAGTGACCTGCAGAAAATATGAATAAACTATTTCCTTTTTTATTTCCCACTTCCAAAGCATTAGCACGGCATTTCTTTGTTAAGGCTTTTATATATATGTTCCCACGCATATGTGTCTAAACATAAATGTAAGTCCTTTACTCATTGAAAAGAATTATGATTGTTTTGCTCTTTTTCAGAGCAACTGAGAATTTAGTGGTTAGAACTAATATCTAATTGTACATCTAACAATGCTATGATTAGACCAATAAGCAAAAGAACAATTGGCAATGCAGTTTCAAATTCCAGTGTGTCAATAAAACTAGTATTGCGGCGACCCGATGAAAACCATTAAAGCAGCCAAACTCACCAAACCAGCCTTTCGAATCCGCGATAGTCCAGTAGCTCTGAGCCTCGCTCCTCGGCCCCGCATCTTTCCTCGTCTCGCCGCCGCTGAACAGCAGAAGCGCCTTCTCATCCCTCGCGGCGATACCCACGCCTTCCTTGATATGCGCCAAGAACGTGGCCGCCTGACCGGGGTGCTTCTGATACGGCTCCAAGAACCAAGAGTCCTCGCGATCAATCTTCCCGCAGCTCTCGCTCGTGTAAATCGAATGCCCGGCCACCATCACAAGGTTGCGGAGCTCCGGGAGCGGATACTCCCCGACCTCACCCGAAGAACCCCGCATCATCCTGAACCGGGTCTCGTACACCGACAGGAGGATCAGCACGCTGAGCCCGAAGGACAGCAGGATGAAGGCGACCGCGACGGGGTGCGCCTCGTAGAAGTACCGGATCTTCATCAGCGTGGAGGTGAGCAAACCGGGGGCGTCGTGGTTCTTGGGCTTGCGTAAGCCCTTGCGGGCGATCCCGGACTCGAGATCGAAGTCCGCCCTAGGGTAGCGGAACGACTTGGGGCTCCCGCCCGGACCGAATCCCTGGCTGTTCATCGCGCCCCACCGGCTCGATCCGAGTCTTCCTCCCGATCCAGGTCTCGCCGGCGCATGAAGCGGCGCCGGAGCGAGGGAGGGAGGGAGGGAGAGAGAGGGCTACGAGGCAGGAATGGGGTATACCTCCGGTTCGATTCGAGCAGAGAGGCTCGCCGGCGGGGCGAGGAGGCCGCACAGGGAAGGAGGCCGGGCTCCGGCAAGGAGAGGAGCCGTCCACACCGCCGTGCGTGCGTGCGCGCCTCCGCGCCCCCGCGTCGGCCGCCGGCGGATGGAGAGGGGATCAGGATCGCCTGCCTTAACGGGGGAAGAGAGCAGAGGCGAGGAGAGGAAACTGGGAATGGGATGGGAGATGGGATGAGATATTTAACTATTTGTTGTTATTTAACATTTATCATTGAACTCACATATAATTTCATCTCGCGTGTTATTACGAGAGTTTACAATGATAACAATAAAACTAGCTTAAACAACATATGTTATATAAGTTGATGCGATTTAAATTTAAATAGTATGCAGAATGATGATTTAAATATAAAATAAGATGATGTGGTTTTATGAGAGAAAAAAAAGAAAAATAATTTAGACCATATATTTAAAGGTTAAAAAAATTTGAGATGATATGTCTTAATGAGAGAAGAAAAGAATAGGGATAATTTAAATCATAGATTAATCATCTGACCAAAAATAATTGATGAGATATGACTTAATGAGAGAAAAGAAAAAAAAAACCTGAACTAAGTGAGGATGAAATATATATATGCATATAGGATACTAAAAAATGATGAATAAATATAGAAATATTATGTGAATTATGTGGGATGATTTTACATACTTACATTTTAATTCTCTAAAATTTAATAAATTATTAAATTATAGATAATATAGCATGCTTATATAATGCTTAATGTAATAAGTGTCCGTGGATGATGATGTAGCATCTTTGCATGTCAAACTTTAGGAATTATAGATAATATAACATACTTGCATGACGCTTAAATGTAATAAGTGTTAGTGGATGATGATGTATCATATTTCCATATCAAGATTTAGGAATTAGTGGGTTATAACTTTATTCTAAGAGATGATATGAGGGTTCATATGTCATAAACTGTTAGTGACAAATTATTAAATATCGTATCTTACAAATGATAAATAATTAAATATCCTGGGAGTTGGCTAGCCGCCTAGCAAGGTTGGTTTATCGGTTTTGGGGTGAGGAGTGATTTATATTTTGAAAACGAAAAAGGTAAATCCTACAGTAATTTCGAAATCGTAATTCTTAATTTTAAGTTCATTTTAACTTTTTTATTATAGTTTATTTTTATACTAGCTTTCAAGTCTCCATGAATATATAATATATATTAAAGTTTTATCTATAAATTATTTTTTCGATAATAAGCGTTATAGCTTATAATGAGCTGTAGGCCAAATGATGGTTCACTCAGCATATGTTTGTTACGTTAGTGTTAGTAATATAACGATATTTATTTTAGCTCCATACCTAATTATCCATAATACATTACATCATCTTTAAAATCATAATAAAGTTTAAAGTCTATCTATAATCCGTAAAATCTTCAGAAAGTGTGAGAGGGGATCAGTTATGGCACCGTCACCACATAAGAAAACAATGACATTTGATATATTAAGTTCTGTCAAGTTTATGTGATTAGTTAGCAAAACAACATTTGTGTTTTACTACAATAGATTTCTAAATCATCGCGAGAATGCTTGCAATGCAACAAAAACTATGGGTACAACTAGAGTATCAAACGGCAACAATATTTCATTTCATTAATAAACATATCATCAACATCATGTATTACACTATCAACAAAGAGTATTAACTGATAACAACATTTTATTATCGAGCATACCATCAACATCAGCAAGAGATATAAACATGAATCACTCATTCATCCATTCATAAGCAGTTTGAATTATCTTATGTGTCATGCCAACTTCATCAGCAATCATACCATCAACATGCTTATAATACACAAAAAGATAATATGTTTATAATATGTATGTCTTTTTATGTATTATAAGTATGTTGATGATATGATGTTTAGAAACATTCTTATTTTTCTCGTATATAGTGTCTTCATTCCTCAAGCTACCCTATCTACTCTCAAGCTCGTTGAAGTTTCAAAGTTAGTATAAGTCAATATACTCTTAACATCCTTTATAGTTATTTCAATTGCATTTCCCTCAATTTTCTGTATTGAGATTCTTCCTTTGTAAAAACTAGTCAGGCATAAGCCAAATGTGGAGTCATTTCAATTGCATTCCCTTAAATCTTCTGCATTAATATTCTTATTCCGTATATCGAACTAGACAGCCATAAGCGAAATGTTGGTATATGTGAATTTACTGTGTGAAATTAGCTTAAGAGTTTCTATAAAAAAACACTTGCTCATTCAACGTCTTGTGCACCAATCTTCTTAAATAGTTTGCATTTGACAAATGTAAATTTTATATGTGTGATTAGATCGAGACAATACTTGTTTAACAAGCTCCTTAAACAGTACATGCATGATTCAAATATATCTTAATAATTTTGTACGTATGATCTATAATGTTATATTTACAATCGAGAATGGAGAGTATTCATGCGTAAACTTATTTAAGATAGTCACCAGTACAAAGAATTGAACCTCAAAAGATTCATATTACAAGCAAAATTTAAATCCATATATATGTATTATGGTGTTGTTACCATACGTAAAACATGGAGAATGTTTAGCTACCATGATATTGAGAAAGAAGGAAAGAGAAAGCCAGAATGATAGAGTCCACCTTCCAGGGTTCATATTTTATATATATATCTATATATATATATATATAAAGAGAGAGGAGGGAGAGAAGTTAAAATCCCCTTTCTACCCTTTACTTACATAACCCTAGTAAGATAGCTAGGTACATTATAAATAAATATTATAGGTACATTATAAATAAATATTATAGAACAAAACATATTTCTTGGGTATATTCCTTAGGGGTACTGCTTATTACATGAGCTACTACCTCGTTTTTTTGTTAGCATTTTTCCCGAACGACTAAACAATGTGTTTTTTGCAAGTTTTCTAAGAAAAATAAATAATTCCATTTTTCAAGTTTGTAATAGTTAATACTAAATTAATCATATGCTTATGGCTTGCCTCATTTTCCATGCCACTGACTAGCAAAGCTCACAACCCTATCAAACGCAGCCTTACCCTATTCTTGATGCCCTAAAATATATATCACTTTGGCGCTTTGAACTATAACTAACTAAATGATGCCCTGCATTTTGCTACGATATATATGTTAGATATTGGAGAAATGATAAAATAATTTGGATTAAAATATTATGAAAGTGATTTTAGAATGATGATATACATGTGTATGTTTACTTTTAGAATAAAATAAATTATAGATATAATTACTATATACTTACATGTTGACCTTTGTGTGTTTAATGAGTTGATGTGGCATGCTTGCATGTAGATTTTAGGAATGCTAATAAATACTATGCTTGCATGTGGAGCTTTAGGTGTTTAGTGGGCATTATCTTTATAGAAAGAAGGGATTGGAGTGTCGGCTATGAAAGCATATAAGGCCCTTTATGAGTTTTGGCGATTGATGACAATATAATCATTGGAGCTAATTTTTGGTTTCTAAGTATTTGAAAAGTTTAGGTTCCAATGATGCGGTCATGAAAAGCTCAAAGAGCAAATGTTGACGGTTCTTAAATACCAAATCCGACCATCAATTCCTGCATAAAAGCATTTGAAAATAAAACATCAAACTTAGTGGTAATGTTTATTACTAATCATTTCTTACACAAATGTTGGTAAATATTTGTATGCATGTGATTAAGGATGAAAACCACCCGTCATGCAACGAAATAAACTCCAGCTGATTAGACACGCGAGTACACGAATTGGAGGGCCCACAAATCAGTGCAAAAACCAACCTATACACCATGCACCATCATAGGGACCCACCTATCTCACAGCTAGAGGTGGTGGGCTAGTTCAGTCGAACCACCCAAGGCGCCCCAATCTCCAGCCTCCACATGGTGCTTCACCATTAGTTCCTAATGGCGGTTAGGGGTGCTAACCGACCTAACTACCGACTTACAACCATCATAAGATGGCTATAAAAGGAAGTTTCATTCCATTTGCACAACACACAACAAAATGGAGTACAACTCACTTTCATATTTAAGCTACTCTCTAGTATAGTTGGAATATAGGGAGAGAGTGAGGAGAAGCTCTGGAGGAATGCCGGAGATGTCGGCATTCTCTCCGAAGGAGTTCTGAAGGAGCACCAGAGTTGTCGGCTCTCTCTTCAATCTTGTACCTCGACAAATGCTTCTTTTGTATAAGTAAGTATTCATGAGATCTCTCTTGGGTATTTAATATTCTTATTTAAGTAAGAAATATTCTCATCTCGCTTATTACTTGTATTAAGCGTCCTAGTACTAAGACTTTGGATGAAGAATGAAGTTCTTTGCCGAGACTAGGGTAGTAATCAATAACATAGACGTTGTGTCTAGATTAGAGGTTACCTTCATTTGTTGTGTGCTTCACGGATCTTAGAGGTAGGTCGTAGGTGGTGACAGCCTTATCCGGGTAATCCTTCATGCTCGGGTACCTCATAGAGTTGTGGTCCGGAGTCTCGGATGGCAAGACCAGAAGGATGAGCCGATACCCAAAGCAACTGATAGACTTTTACCTTAACTTAAATAAGAACTTTAACCCAAAGAAATCATTTTTATCCTAAACCTACCTTTAGTTGTTGTCCTTTGATGAATCATGTTCTTAAATTCTACACACACGTTCCCTGTGATTCGATACCGTTGGAATACTCTGAGGTGAAATGTTACAGCGGTATCCATACTCTTGTGGATTTATCTGTGATCATAACAAAAACCAACAACAACCTCAACTAAAACGATCTTCATTACGTCAAAACATGTTTTGAAAGTGCTAGAGTCTAGGTGTGGTGCCCGCTAGGTTGTGAACCTCTCTCTTCAAGTGCTAGACAATGTGAAAGTTTCGAGCATAAGTTGCATTGAAAGTTTCTTGCTTTTACCTTGAAACATGAAATAGCCAGACAGTCTAGGTCTAGGCTAGCACTTGTCTGGCAGGCTAAAACAGCTGGATCATATAGTCCGAAGCATTATCATGCGTTGATCAAGTGTTCATTGTCCATTTGTGATCATGTGTTGATCAGACAGTGACAATGAACTAGCCGGAGAATCCAGGTGGACTTGAATAGTCTGAACTGTGTAGATTGTGTTGTGCAATGTATTTGCGCATTTGGGAAAACCTACACATACTGGACAGTCCTACATGCTCCGGACAATCCAGAATTGTTATGATAAGCTTAGCCGGATAGTCCGACATGCATTGTTGGACAGTCTGGCTCAACGTTTGTTTGGCTGTCACTGTGTAAGTTCAAGTGCCTTAATTTGGTTTTGGTGATTAATGACAAATCTAGTTATATGAGATTAACATTTTTATGAGCTTTTGTTTGACTAGTCTCATTTGGATATGAAAGTAAAAAATGATTAGAGGTATGTATTAAACTTCACATATTCTAACTTGGTCTCTCTTGTGGATCCAAAATATAGTGTGAGCTCCCTCATTGATCTTGATTGATTATGTGCGTATGTGTTCCTTTATATCCATATGTATGCACATCTTGAGGGGGAGGTTATTCTATATTTTGTTTATTATAAGATTTCTATCTTGATTTGAAATCATCTTTCATCTCATCTCTCTATATTGTTTATATCGGATTATTATCTATCACAAAAGAGAGAAAAGATTGAAAGATCTTGGATTAAACAATTTGTGTAATTGTTGCTTTAGTGATAGATGATAAACCGATGTTTATGGGATTAACCTCTCTTTTACATAAGTTTTCAACAAAGTTATTTCCCGATAATGAGATGTGGTAGATATGCATTCTTTGGTGATGGACCTTAATCATGACAAGGATGAAATTCATGGAGATAAAGCAATATGTATCACTTCTTATCTCCTACTTTTTGATAGGTTCATATATATGATTTCCATGTTATTGTTATATAAGTGTGAGACTAATGTTTACTTGAGTCTTATCTTATTTAGTCTCCTTTACATTGAGAACATGGAGATCATAAAGGTATGTGTTTTTTGCTTTATCTTTATCATTGCTACATGCCTTCTCCATGTGTATAGGATAAACCCCATTGGTTCTTCATAACTTATGCATACACTTGCCTCTCTTGTATATTTATTTGTATGCATATATTTAGGGGGAGCAAATCCTATACATTTATTGTGCATGTTTTAGATCCACGTTGTTCACCTATTATTTATATTGGATCTTTGCATTTGAGCTTGCATACGAGTATATGACACTTGCGATGTTAATGAATACTCAACAAACATATCCATATCTTTCATATGCAACCGGTTGGTCACCAAGTGGAGGATGACAACCGATTTGTTGGTACTAATGTTCTTCTTTGAGATGTGCAAAGGAATAGGTCTAATTGTGATGAAGCTAATGGATGACACCATGGGTTGATGGTCACCAAGCCAAGGGCATCGCCATGTCAACAAGAATGAAATCAAGCTTGTGATGAGAAGAAAGTCTTGACAAATGATGGTAAATACCTTGGTATAAACATGGTTGAATCAAATGGTCATAAGTATTGATCTCGACTCAAGCTTGACCCCAAGATGGATGGCGCAAGGCAAAGGTACTAAGAATGTTTTCTTAGTCTTTTCCCGGTCTTGGTGTTTGGTGTAGACCAGATTTGCTAGATAGGTGCCGTACTATCAAGAGGGGTCTATAAAGCGAGCTTGTGGATGATCTTGTGCCATGTTAGTTCATATGCATGTAGGTGCATTTGGTGGGCTTGTCTAGCCAAGTGTGATGAGTTTTCTCAAGTCCTAAACCAAGAGAGAAGTGGGCATGTCCAATAGGAGTGAGTGACATCTTATGGGTATGTCCGGTGGATATCCTTTGGAGTTTGAGCCCTTTATCCTTGACTTAAGTTGTATTTCTTGGATGGTTTTTTCATGGGTTGGATGGCCCTTTGAATAAGCTTTCCATAGAGTCCAAGAACGCCAAATTCCGAGACCCGAGTCAAGAGATATCGTCGTTTTACTAACGGTCGGTTAAGCTGAAAAGTGACCTGCGGTCTGACCGTGGGCCTTAGGCCGGTCTGGCCGGGCCTATTAGCCGGTCTGACCGGTGTGATAAGGCCGGTATGACCGGCCGCACTGGTCTGTTGCACTGGTCTGGTTTTTGGTGACGATACAGAGCCGCTAGAACCACAACCGGTCAGACCGAGCCGATGGCGGTCTGACCGAGCCGTGGACAATCTGACCGCCTACTACACTGCGGTCAGACCGGCCAGGTTGAGTGGGCTCAATGGTTGCCCTGTAACGGCTAGTTTTCTAGTCGTTACAAAGTAGTCCGGTCTGACCGGCCACTCTATGGCGATCTGACCGGCAGAGCACAAAGTTGGGGATTTCAACTTCAACGGCTAGTTTTGGTGGTTGGGGGTATATATACTCACTCCCCAGCAGCAAGGGCAAGGTTTTGGCACTCCATTGCATTATCTTGAACCCTTGCAAGAGCTCTCACACCCTTGTGCACTTAGTTTATCTAGTGAGGTGTTAGAGAGTGAGTTAAGCCAATCCAAGTGCATTGCTTCATTGTTATAGCTAGTGTGGCACTTGATCATCCTCGGCAAGTATCCTAGACTTGTTACTCTTGGAGGTTGCCGCCTCCTAGACGGCTTGTGGAGGTGTTGCCCGGTGACCTCTCCGAGGAGATTGTGGAGGAGGCCCGGCACCGTTTGTGAGTGGTTTGGAGTTCACCACCTTCAGAGTGAAGGAAGAACTACCCCGAGTTATCAAGGCTTGGATAGTCCTTTCCGTGGGCCGGCTCCCGCCTTGCCCACCCCTTGACGAAGGGGGCGTGCGGTGGCTTCGTGGTTGAGCGGTGGAGTTGGGCTCGCCTCAACGGGGATTAGGAAACTGGCGAGTTTCTGAATCTCGGTGAAAAATTCCTTGTCTCTTGTCTCATTTATTTGTCGCATTTACATTTGTGTTATTTACATTCATAGAGACATATTTGAGCCCATATCACTTAGGTTTGCAAAACTTAACTTAGTTGCTTAGTTAACCTTGCACCTCACCTTGCCTAGCAACTTAGGTTAGTTTTGTTTAAGTGCCATTAAGTTTTAAAACCGCCTATTCACCCCCCTCTAGTCGGTCTCCTTGATCCTACACACTGGGCAATGGTATTGAACTAACCAGATGGTCTAGTGTCGGTACCGGACAATGGGCAATGGACAGTCCAAGTGATACCAGATTGTTTGGCTCTTTATAGCCCAATGGCTATTTGGTTAGTTACCGTTTGAAAGGTGTAAAGAGCCTGACTGTCCGTTGCGACACCAGACTATCCAACCCAATATATTTTCTAGAAACATGTTCGAACGGTAGCAAATGGCTAGTTAGTGCAATAGAGCAACCTAATGGAGAGTCCCTTGAGCTTATTTGGGATCAAATCCTTGTAAGTTTAATGCTCATAGTGGCTTAGTGTGCGCCCACCGAGAGTTCCGTTCTTAGTGTTTCAAGTGAAGGGTGCATCTTATTGTTCTTGACATCTTTGTATGCCTAGCTAGCCTCAGAGGCGAACCCTGTGACGCCTCAAGATGCTTGTGGAAGACCCGATGTGATTGTGAAGGGTTTGGGGTTGAACCATCAAGAAGAGAGCGCCGTTGAAAGGGAGCAACACTCCTGTGTGTGCTCCAATGAGGATCAATGAAGATTGTGTTTGATTCCTTCTCTCTCTTCACTCTCTTGCATTTAGATTTCTAGCTTGAACTAGATTTGTGTGTGGTCAGCTGTAGGTTGCAGTCCATTCTTTGAAACCTGGGCACTTAGGCTAAGTTTATGTTAGAGTTTCTAATTTTGGCCAATTTGTTTAGAACTAAATTGGAGCTCGCCATTCCCTGTCTTCGAAAAGGAGCGGCAAGGTGACAATTTGAGAGAGCTTTATCCCCCCTGGCACCAACTATATCAAATATTATGACCAAATGCAGCAGTATTTGTCTTCTTTTGTAAAGTGCCTAGAAAACATAGACATATATTCATCCAAGAGCATATTTTTAGAAACAGTCTAATAATTTAAAGAGTAAAGTGCATTGGCGGTCCTTAAACTTGTAGAATTGTGTCATATAGGTCCCTAAACTCTCAAAATGCATATCCAGGTCTCAGAACTTGTCAAAGTGTATCATCTAGGTCCCAAATCGACACATCCCCTCTAGCATCCTACGTGGCGTTGATGTGACATGCCACATGGACGTGACGTGTCATTTTCCTTTTTTTCTTTTCTTTTTCTTTTTCTTTTTCTTCGTTTTCTTCTCATTCTTCTTTTTTTTTCCTTTCTTCTGCTCGGGTCACAGAGAAAGGAGAAGAAATGGGAAAAAAAGAAGAAAAAAGATAAAGGAAAAATTTTAAATGGGACCCATTTGTCAGTCAAAATGATGCCACGTCATTCCGTGTGGCATGCCACATCAACGCCACGTAGGATCCTGAAGGGGTTGTGGCGATTTGGCACCTAGATGACACACCATGACAAGTTCTGAGACTTGGATATACATTTTGAGAGTTTAGAGACCTATATGACACACCACTACAAGTTTAAGGACCGCCCGTACACTTTACTCTAATTTAAAATTTCAAAATTAATAAATATTGAGATGTACTCCCTCTATTCTAAATAAGTGCAATACTACTACTAGGATTCAAAAGACAAATTACCAGGAAAGAAAATGACCTAGATGCCCCTTATTAAATAGGGAATGTATATATGCACACAAGCTTATGGTGTACATACATGCACACCAATTAACAAATACCACTAAATATTATAGAAACAATTGTGCTCGTACTTCCAATAGTATTACACATATATGCAAAGTTGCATCAAATTCATTATATTTTAGTCGTAACCAAAAAAACACAAAATTATTAAATATATATGCTTTATGAACTATCGTATTTTTTTGGTTATGGCTAAAGAATAATGAATTTGAAGTTGATACTTTACAGATATATGTAATACTATTGAAAGTACAAGTACATTTTTTCTAGAATTTTCTATAACATTTGTTAGTTTGTGTGCATGAAGCATACATCGTAAACTTGTGTGCATAGAAGGTTCAATAATAGATGGTTCAGGGTAAAATGAGAAATTTGAGTGAGGGGTGGTTGAAGGAAAAAGGTAGTATTCTATAAGTATACTTATTTGGGGACGAAGTGAGTCTTTCCTTATCTTGAAATCTCAATCTAGTTCTTTTTCACAATTAGTAGTAATAAAATTAGAAATTGATAATTAACCTCTCTTGACTATGGACACTTATTTTAATATATAGTTTGGTCGCACAATGATGAAGAGATGTTCACTCTTTATTAGATTATGGATCCTTTGCGATGCAGTATCCGAAAACATTGGAACAGGAAAATTATAGGAATAGAATGTCATGCTACAACAAATCCTACAGGAAATAAATGCACAGGATTTTACGAAAACTATATTGTTTGGTAGCACCATAGGAAAGCATAGGATTTATGAGTCACAAGGAAGAGAAAACATGAGGTTAGACCTCATGTTAAATCTCCTTCAAAATTCCTATGGAATGAGCTATTCCGTAGGAGTTTCAAAGGATATTGTGATTTTGTGGAAGTAGTTCCTTTGTTCTAAAAGACCTTGTAGGAATATATTCCAATGGATTCCAATCCTCCAATATTTCTCCACTTTTCCTTTGTTCAAAAAGAGCTCTTATTGTGAAATTTTCTCATTCTGCCAAATTAGTTTGTTGAATATTGAGTAGGGGATCTTGAAAAACTGCAGCAGTTTGGAGATGACCAATGACAGGAAAGGACTGAAAATGCGATACTCCTATAAGGATGACCAAAGTACACTGCCTAGTCTTCATCTGGCAAATTGGTACACACTGCACACTATAAACCTGCAGTTCTACTCTAACTGAAGACCTATTTACAGAGTTACACTACTACTACGGTACTACCACAAAAAAAAAAGAAGGGGGAGGGGGATCTGTACACAGCCAAACCAGCTGACCAAGGCCGTATGCCCCGTATCCACATTCACATATTACAACGACAATTTATAGGCTTGCCATCAAGTTGATTTCAGCCGGTCCAATCTGAACTTCGCCTGAAAAATGAGCAGATGCTATATAAATTCACCGACAGAAAGCCCTTAATCTTTGCAAGATGAATTCAGAATCAGTGCAAGGCGCTACTGCTAACCATCATGGCATGGATATCGTCAAGGAAGGGCTTAAGCAACTTTGCGAGCTTTCGAATCTCCTCCTTCAGAGCAGCACAATCTTGGCATTTGCCAACGAGCAGGTTGATGAACATCTTCCTGTCAGGAATGAGTTTCATTGCGATCTGTTCACCACGTTTATCAGAATTGTGTCAGCCAAGTGCAATGGAACCAAGGATTGATCATTTTCGACAAAATCGATGCCCCAAGATTCAGTAAACCCTGACCTTGTAGGCTGCTGAAGAGATCCACCCATGCCATGGCTTTAGAGTGACCATGTATGCAGATTCTACAAGCTGTGCAAAACACTTCTGATCAGAATCCTCCTCCAATCTCTGTAATAGTGCAATAGTGAAATCCATGGATCTGGTGACGTTAGAAAAGGTAAATACAAATGAGAAGAGGCATATTAAGCAGCCTACGTATTGCATATCTCATAATGACATGCTATGAAAGATCGAAATTTTCAAGCGTAAGTGCATATATAAGAGAAGAACGGAAGCTCATTACATGGGCTGTCTTGTTTTACCTAGTAAGCCAAAGAATAGCTCTCGCGCAGCTATCAACCTTCCTTGCAGTGCCCTCATCTACCTCCTTCTCCAGTATCTCCTCTAGATTATAGTATTTGGATGGGTCCAACAAGTACAACTCCTGCAGCCTCTGCAATAGGCAGTAACAGATCAGAAAACAAAAGGTTGCACCTGGATTTTTTTTCTTCAAAATTCACAGAAATGTTCAAAAGATATACACTGAAGTCAGCCAGAGTCACCCATTAGTAAATAGTTGGCACCAATTATTTGCAACCTACTAGCATAATAACGTTCACATTTTCATGCCAAGACAAATCAACTCTCCACTTGGCCATCACTATCATGACCCTGTCAATATGCTCTTTCCAAGCCTAGAAAAACTTTACCTTCACCCTCTCCTGATAATCTTGATCTTGAAAATATTAAGGTAAAACAAAACAAGAAAAAAAACCTCATCCTCTCGTAGAGGAAAATAAAAAAGGAACAAAACAACAAGAGAGGGACACCGAAGTTTGCGTCTGAAAATGCCCCACGGATGAACGGACGGATGTGACCAGAGCAGTTGAAGGCCTGTGTGAGGCACACGCAAAAGCAAATCTTGAGGAGAAAATGATCTGATCGGATCAGATATTTACAACTTTTGCATCGAGAGGAAAGCCCTAATCCTATCTCCTTTGTTTTATCTCTTGTCCTGCCTTCCAAATTCCAATCAGTCGCCGTCTCCTAGTCCAAGAATCGAGAGCGCCGGAAAGAGACCGTAAATAATACTATGATGCAAAGACTTTGCATGCCGAGATAAGGTTCCTGGTGTTTGTGGTGCTGGAACTTGCAAGTGATTCCTCTGCAGTTGAAGCTGCAGTTATAAGCTCACGCAAGGAGGGCTCGTGGTGTGCTCGAATCAATATGTGTTTGGCTGAAGGGACACGATGGGTCAGGATAGAGCGAACCCATATTTCAGAATGTTTGGTTTGATGAAAGTCAGGTCAAGTCAACACCATTGGAGTCATGACCTGATAATTCTATGCTAGTAGTACACACCTTGAACAACTCGGAGCAGGGGCGGATCCAGCATGGGGGCGGCGGGGTCTCGAGTCCTCACGAAGACCCCACATTTTACCATACGTAGATAGGAGTGGGGACTATAACTTTATCTATAACTTTATCTAGTTTGCTTAGACCCCACCGCTATTTAACCGCCACCGACTTGGAGGAGTAAGAAGAGATTATCGGCTGTCGAATCGTGCTTTGAGATTAGTGCGAATATCCAGAAGGTGGGGGGCCTCAAGAGGCAGCTCTCAACTTTGGCAAAGCAAAGCAGTGACTGTGAGCCCAGTGACAGTGTCAAAAGGAAA
Organism: Oryza sativa Japonica Group; assembly: GCF_034140825.1. Classification (NCBI taxonomy): domain Eukaryota; kingdom Viridiplantae; phylum Streptophyta; class Magnoliopsida; order Poales; family Poaceae; genus Oryza; species Oryza sativa. The sequence continues at coordinate 22,215,003 of NC_089038.1, forward strand.
ATTAATTAGAGGTTAGCCTAGCTATCTACGTGGCTTAATTAAAACGACCGGTTGCTTTCGGTGGCTACTGGCTAGCCGTGTGGCCGGCACGGGACAGGGGAAGCAGCCACAGGATTACGCTTCCCTACATGGGACCGCGCCAACAGCTCTAATCTATAAAATTAGTAGTAGATGTGAATTCTTGGGGTATGATTATTTGGATTCACAACTTGCAACCTTTTTTGTTTCGGTTTCTTGCTCTCAAGTCGAGCAGCAGGTAGGGGTGTGATTGAGACTCTGTGCCTACCAACCATACAAGAAGGCATTTTTAGTTAGCTAGGATTTTCATCTGATCAGGGAACTAATGCTTTTTTTGAGAGAGAGGGAACTAATGCTTGACTAGTAAAACCTTTCTTCTACTAACTCTGTCTTAAAATATAGCAAATTAGACATAACATGTAACACGAATCTGTACAAGCTCCTTATTCGTCGTAGAATTTTGAATCTGTACAAGCTCCTTATTCGTCGCATAATTTTTCACGATCTCGCAGATATATGTATTTTTTTATCATGATTTACGCTAAGAAATGGTAATGATGAAAAACTGTAACATGGCGAAAATATTTTTAGGGACAAATATGTAATGACAATAAAATTAAATACTAGTTCTAAATATTTGTAATCAGTAGCCAAACTCTAAGATCATGCAGATTACTAGTAGGTCATTAGGTACAGAAGGAATGATTTTTTTCTTTTTGTACCTCGATGTTTCGTTGGACGTCGAGCCTCAGCACAGCCATGGTCGGACCGATCTTATCTGCAAACGCCCATGTAGGAGTATCACCAGAGAACAGTAAGAACAAGCAAAAGCAACAACGACAAAGCACGCAGGTCACCATGTGTTCAAATGAAGAAACGGGATGCGATACAGATTACTGGCAGGTGATGGCAGATAGAGGAGTCAAACCATGCAATGGCATGTAAAAAAGGAAAAAAAATGGAAGAATTGGAGAAGGAAGGATGAATTATTTTTGAAATTTGAACCAAGAACAAGGTTGAAAGAGGAGGAGATGCGTGGAGGCAGAGCAGGGGAAGATAGGACGAACTCACCGAGCACCTGGAGGAGGAGGTGAGAGAGCGCGAGGAAGGTCAGCGTGGGAGGAGGCGGCAACGGCGGCGGCGGCTTCCCGCCGCGGCGCTCGACGTCGACGGCGGAGAGCTCCTCGATCGCCAGCCGTATCTCCGACCACCCGCGCTTCGCCGCCTCCTCCTCTTCCTCCTCTCGATCTCTCCCGTCCTCCTCCTCCTCCTTCGGCTCGTCTCCTTCGCCCGCGTCCTTCGCTCCTACGGCCTTCGCCGCCGCGTCTCCTCCTCCTTCGCTTTCGCCGCATGGCCCGTCGTCCATGGCGCTCGCCGTCGCCGCCGCCGCTTCGCTCTCATCTCTCCCCGTCTCCGTCTCCACCACCATGGATTGATACCTCAGAAAGTCTTCGGTCTTCGTCGGAGTCACCAATCACATGGCGATTGCGAGCACGCAATTATTGTCGTTGTGATCCTTCGCTGTGTGTGTTCTTGTCCTGTGTCAGGGAGAGTGTGAAGTCAAAATGCTCAAACACCGTGCCGCTTCTGTAGGCATAGAAGAGAGATTTATGAATATATACTAAGGGCAGAAAAGAATAAAAAAAAAGCTTCAGCGGAGCTTAAGATTCTAAGAAAGAATTTAAAAAAACTGGTTTTTCCTGCTTTTGGCTTTTATCTTTTTTTTTATTCTACAACTACATCTTCTCATAATCTAAATCAAAAGTTGTTTAGAAAACTTCTGATTCTAAAAAAAAGCTGTACCAACTAAAATCTTCTCCAAACATGCCCTTGGATTGGTTGGGCACGTTGCACGTTAGTTAACCCGCCTTTGTTCGCTCTGGGGAACGAGAAAAGGCACTGACAAGTGGTAAAAATTTACGAGTACTAGCAGTACAATGGTCCACGGTTATCGAACTGGTGATTGAGTGGTGAACATGGTAATTAACCAAGCTTTGCCGTCAGCGTGCGTTAAAACAAACAACGGCACGTCCAGCTCACTGAATTTCTATCGAGAACCAATCCGCATGTGCATAATATTTCATCTACTGAGTATATATGTACTTTGAAAAGATATTTACTACCCTCTTACTAACAAGGATGTCAAACATTTAATTCAATTATAGTGGGGGTAATAATAAAAATCAACATCCAATCACATTGTACCACGTCAGTTTTGTAGGATGTTTGGGAACAAAATTTTGTATCTGTATCATTTTTCTCCCAATATTCACCATGCAATATTCACCGCGTAACCGTATGGTTACCACAGTAACTGTGCTTCCCACACGGATGCGATTCCTTCACCGGTCAAATTATTTTAAGTTTAACCATGGTTACCAAGCTTACCTCGGGAAAGGGTAACCACATGCCACATATTGATGCCCACTGCGCAAAGTTTTTCATGAGATTTATGTTTATATACATATTTTAAATCATGTCTCGAGTCAAAACTAAAACCAAAGTGGGTGTATTTCTTCTACAGTAGTCCTGCACTTCCAACTTGTTTGCATGTTACAGTTTGATATGCAAAACTTCTGCAAGACTAGTTTATGATTGTGATATTAATCAGTATATGGAGCAGTTTTTATTATCCTGATATTGATAGCCCTCATTATTACTCTAAAGAAATATAGGGAGAGGGCGTCACGTCCTCTTATCATACTCGACGCATGAAAGGGATCACGCCAAGGAGAAGACACCAGAAGACAATATCCCTGGCCGTCACACACCAGTTCAGTCAGCAATGACGAAATAAATGGCCATGTCACTCCTATCTTTTAAGTTCCAATCGGCCGCCAAAACAGGTACATGCCCCAATTCTCACAGCAGTTTCTGCCCCCCACAAAAAAGAAGTGATCAGCTGCTACACCATCTTGACCAGATGCCAGATGCAGTCCCAGATCCTCAGAAACCATCGGTACACCACCAAACAGCTTCTGCAGTCCACCACAGGTAAACAACCAAGGTGCAAATGTAAAATGTTACGATCGCCAGACATGAGAAGCTCGCACTAAGTAAATGGCAAATTGGCCCTGGCTGCATGTGATTGCCACTTTGCCTGACGACCTTGGAAGAGAGATACTCCTTGGACATATGCAAAACAATCCTGATCTTTAAGTAGCCTTGATACTGATTCTGATTTCGGTCTGGTGGTCCGAAAGAAAGTATAGATAATTTCATAAATTGTCCCCCAAAAAAAGTGTCATGGACTCATGGTGTCAAGATTCCCCAACATGATGCCGTTGGAAACCAAAGATAAACTATCCAATGGAATCCACAAAGCTGTGGGATCAGCTAATTCCAGACAGGGCAACAGCAAAACTGATGCTCGTTTGGTGTTCACAGTTTGTGCTTTAACCACTTAGCTCATGCAGCAGCAATACAGCAGCGTGATTTCCAGTAAACAGATCACTCAGCTCGTTGACATTTGGTTCTCCCTAATCGCTTGTAGTGGGGTACTGATTAAATCCGACCTGGCTCTACTTTACCAAAAGGAATTCCAAAATATCCTCCAACAGGCAACAGTAGCAAAACATTGATTAAAGAAGTGCAAAAGAATGAATGATGCGACAAACAAATTGAATCATATGCAGACGGCAAACTCAAAATTAAAACATCTTTATGAAGGCTAGTACACAACCACTCGTGCAATCCCCTTTTTAAAGAGAGAAAGAACTGAGTCAAGTTTAAGCAACCTCTGAAACATCACACGATGATAATCTCTTCTGTTACATAGAACTTTTTTAGGCTTTTCATTGTCTATGACATCTTAGCAAGCAGCACAACAGCCAGCGCAGCAGCTCTTTGGCAGCAGTAGCAGATTTAGCAGCAGCAGAGCGGTAGCAGCGGCAGCAGGGCAGGGCACTCAATACTGAGGAAACAACGAGTACCCATTTGTTAAAGAGAGCTAATACCATTGTCAATTAAAAAATCTAAAAAATCAAATAATAAGAACTCTCTGCATTTAATATTTTGTTGATTTGTTCCATAAAGGGAAATAATAAAAGGTGAAATCTGCATGTTGACCCTATCTGAGTTGTCAATGGAATATAGATACACTGTAACTTAAACACTGGAGTAGACTTGAAACATGTCAAATGACAGATGACTCAGCTAACTATATTTTTAAGCCACTAAAGCACACCACAATAATTAATGATCATGTTAAAGCTGGAAGAATAATACAAGTATAGTGCGCTAATGATTACACAAAAAATTGTAACTTCACTTGATAGGAATTCATGACATGAAATAAATGATTCATTTTATCACAACCAAACTTCAAAGAATAATTGGAGGATAACATATCATAGATCATTTCATCAAACATCAGCCTGCATTGCAGACCAAGTCCACAAACTAATATAATTTTCTGAAACACTATACTCATATAATAGATAATATGTCATTGTTGTGTGGTTAATATGTCAAGAAACACTAATGGAACTAAGGAATAGAACTGACCACAATGGCAGCTGATGTTTAATCAAAGACAACGGAAGTTATCTCATATTAAAACATTTCAACAGTATATATCAAATGGCATGACCATATGGTGAACAAAATTAGCACATTTTAGAGGACATTTTCAACAATGCTATACCTCTTTGCATGGAAAGAGTACTAGTCTATGCTAGCATTTCATAGGTACATGCTATATTACCCACATGATCAGTTGGCAAACAAAATTTTGCAACCTTAAAACATCATATGATTGCTCCAGCTGTTTTGAATGGACAGAACATCCATAAGGAATTAAGGTCTTAGGTAAATTTGATTTGGACATTTCTAAGGGTTGTATGCGCTCTGTGTATGTGCTTTGCAGCTATTTGATGCTAATTTGATTCTGAATTCAAAGGAAACAAAACATTGGATATAAGTTACTTTACTTTATCCAATAGAATTTGAGCTTGCAGGTGGATGGTAAAAGCGACAGGCAGGTCGATTGCATTCTCCTCGCTTAAAATCACGGCAAACTTCAACTTGGGTATTCATCACCTATTAGAAAATGTTTGGAAAGAACTTGCTAATTAGTAGCCTGTAAAACAAATGGTTCATGCCAGAAGAAGAAAATTATAAAAACCTCATTATTCAAATCCGGGTGTGCAAATCTGCAGGATTCTCTATTACACATGTTCTTCAAGTAGTCCCTGCAAACTTCCACTCCGTAGTTATTACCTGCAGAAGAGCAACGATCAAAAGCTTGCCAAAATAGCAACAGAATAGGGTAGACACTCAAAACTTCATTTACCAGAAAAGGCTGAACAGTAATAGGGAAAACTAATGTACCTTTTTGCTAAATTCATTAAAACTGAACATCAGTAGTAAATGGTCTATCATGCACTATTTACCAGAAAAGGCTGCAGGGGCTGAAGGGGGAGGCATCATCATAGGTACTCCAAGGGGTGCTGGTGGTGGCATGTAAACCTTGAAGGCAGTGAATAAAATTTTAAGACTATATTACTATAATCAAATTATGAAAACAGAAAACAAAACAGTAGAACACTCTTTACGATCAAAAGACAAGCAATTATCTATTTAACAATTCATTTCTTATTGCATCTGAATTCTGAACAAATAATGGCAAGTCTATGTGAGTTAAAGGAACACTAACTGTCTTGCTTCCAAAAAATATACTCCCTCCGTCCAAAATTATAATGCCTACTTTTTTTACACGATCTTCAATGACATACTTTGACCATTAACTTATTCCATGTTATGTTCCCAACAAATATGAAATTAGCATCATATGAAAGTACTTTAAAATATGAATCTAGCAATATAACATGCATAATATTTAGCATATATATGGTTAGTATGATTATTAGACAAAAGTTACCGAGTTTGATTTTCCTTAAAAAGAGGACGCCCTATAATTTGGGACAGAGGGAGTATTAAATAAGGCAAGTACAAATACTCCATAAGAAATTATTTTCAACAAGCAACAGCGTAATTCTGTAAGACTATGTTCGGTACAACAACTTACCATATCAGGGTATTGCATGGGAATATCCCTCATTGGGGGTGGCATTGGATGGGCCATAACATGAGAGTATCTACATGATTTACGATCACACCTCCCACGCAAGAAATCTTGGCAAACCTTCCAATGAAAAAGAAAAACCATCATACAAGTGCCAAGAAATATGGGATAGCACAAGCAAAGAACAACGTATTCATAGTCATACATGAGTTTCTTTGCTTTGAGATTGAGTAGGCAAAGGGGTATCTCTATCTCTACAGTATAAAAGAACCTAGTGATGGTTGTGGTGAGTCTGCCATCCTGCAACCAACTCTTGAGTCTTGAGTTGGTGGGATAATCCATGATCATCTGTGCATGTGGTTGTATTAAGGATATTTGTGGATTGATATATCCTTGCAAATTGTATATGCATTTTTTTTTAATCAATATGTATTAATTTATCACAAACTTTTGAAGATAGGATTTACAGTATATTGTTTATTTGAAGCATGTTCATTACTTGGTTATATAACAATGAAGTAGAGCATTACACATGAAAAATACTTTACTTGCTGCCCTGTTACTTTTGGGCTAGCGAACTGATGATATAATCTATCATTAAAATGGAATCTTACAATTGCACAATCCTCAAGGGGTGAATGGTGCAAGAATCGGCACTCGTTTGCTGATCTTGAACATCGTCCACGTGTAAAATCTCTGCAAACCTGCTGTTTATTAAAAGGAGTAGACTCAGTTGGTCTGTCATAAATGTTGAATGCGGAAGAGATATCCAATGAATTCATCATAATTCATACTAAGCTGCATAGAAACTTTAACACTTCATCTAATATGAAGCAGGACCTTCCACGTTCAGGTGATAGATGGTTTACAGCCCTTCTATGTGTTCTAGCTTTCAAAAAAGATTACTTGTTCCTTATGGACATACCATGCGACATCAAGCCAATTAGCTACCTTTTTTTTCTTGTTTGAAGCAGATAAACAACCTTTCCAATTAGCTTTACAATAGATAGTAAAAAACCATTAACTACTTAGAGAAATGACAAACCGATGCATGATTGATGAACAGATGAAAGGTTAAACAGGAGAAACTTACCATCTTCACCTTTGGGTCTTCCACACCAATTGATCTCAATAATGACCTACGTAAAAGAAACAAAAGAAAGTTGGGATCAGCTGGTTGCATCCAATGCCTGCATTTCATTTACAAAAATATGCTACCCTGCCTCCAAAGAGATAATCATAGGTCACAAAACAAGCCATCAACATTCAAATATAAGTTTTCTTTTCAATCGCAAACTAGCATAAAATACAGTGCATTCCCATTTCAGCATTCTGCATCATTCCACTCCAGTGTCTCCTTTAACCTAGAAATCTAAAGCTTCTCCCATATAGCACCCAGCACATACACGTGTGTGTGTGTGTCAAATAAAGAGCTACGTAATGTGAGCAGTGGCGCAGCTAGGGGGGTGCTGGAGGGTGCCAACACCCCGCTATCCAAAGACCACCACCACCACAACCCCCCTGTTTTTACTCTATATTAAGGTTAATTAAGATAAGTATTCATCTAGTTTATTTGTGTAACTTGAAAGTATTATCAGTTTAGTTAGTTAGCAAGTCCAAAAACATTAGCAAGAAACATGATATACAAAATTAGTTTGTGATTTCTCATCTTTTTCAAAGTAAAATAGATGATACTTATTTGTGAGATTATTCAATAGTTTACATTGAAAGAATTTAGCAATAAAGGCTAGTTTCAATCTTTCAATGATATTATTAAAGATCTAAAATTCAAGTTTTTTTTTAAAGGACTAGTTTACGCATTGATTGTTATTGACGGTGACTATTTGACCTCCTTTGCTATCAATATTAGTTATTTGGTCTCATGGCTTATCCTCACCCCCACACCCCCCCCTAATCTCAAATCTTGGCTTCGCCCCTGAATGTGAGAGTAAACATAATGTTCAAAAAAACAAAATAATATCAATTTACCCAGAGAGAATAAAGTAGAAAAAACAAGTTTTTCTCCCAAACAGCCAAACTCTGAACACATAAAATGTGTGAGAACACCTATACAACACACCGAGGGAATCATGGGTACACATGCCCATGAAATATAAAAACTGTGAGAACATAAAAACACGATAATGGAATTTTAATACAGAAAGTGGCTCATAAAACATTGTTCCAAGAAATTTCCATCAGAAGCACAAGTAAAAAAACAATGTCAGGCAGCTAATTTAATCCTCCAGATAGCACAGTAGAGCATGATCTCATGTAGCCATGATGCTGTTAATATTTCAGGAATTGAACTAGAAACGGAAGACTGTATGCTTGGAAGCACTAATCGAGTATTAATCGACTTGCATCAATAAATGGACTTGCAGCAGCTTGTGCATCTCTAGAACATAAGACCATACACGCTACCAACCCTCGTCGACAAAAGCACGCAATGCAAACGGAACAAACAGCAACGGGGCATCATCGCATACTCCTGGATATGAGGGGGCGGGTGGTAGTAGCGGCAGGTCCTTCCCCGGAAGCAGTTGTTCCGCAGCGAGTCCGCGCACGCCGTCACCTTGCTGTCCCTGCACATACAAAACCCCCCAAAATCAGACACGGGCGCCGCAGGAAGGGGGGGGGAGCGGGAGGCGAGATCTCCGGGAACGGTGGGGGGGCGGTACCTGTCGACGGCGACGGTGGGGTGCGGGTGCGCGTACTTGCACTCGATGTCGGCGCGGGCGCACCTGTCGCGGAGGAAGTCGCGGCACACCTCGACGTTGAGGTCGTTGTGCCGCCTCCGCTTCCCATCGGGGTACCGCGGGCTGGCGCTCCGCCCGCGGCTCCTGCTCCGGGAGCGGCTGCGGCTGCGGCCGCGGCGCGGGGAGCGGGAGCGGGAGCGGGAGGAGCGGCGGGTGGGGGAGGGCGTAGGGGAGAGGCGGCGTTTGCGTGGCGGGAGCGGGGGCGACGGCGATCCAGCGGCGGCGGGGTCGGTGGCGGCGGCAGCTGGGGCGGCGGCAGCTGGGTCGGCGGCGGCGGCGGCGTCGGTGTTGGGGATTTCGGCGTCGGGGTTGGGGGTCTCGGCGGACGCCATGGTGGTAGGGTAGGAGAGAGAGAGAGAGAGGGGAGGGAGGAGGTGGGCTCTGCGGCGGGGGGGTTGTCCGTGACAAGACAGGGATCTAGGTTTTGAGGGTGATTTAGCGGAGGATTTTGTTTATAAACGTCCACTACTAGTCTATACTCCCAAAATACAAAAATTTTCACAATTTGAATCTTTGCAAAAACTATTTTCACAAATGAACCGCCGCTAAAGCTTATTTCAAAAATAACCCTTTTGTTCAGGCACTGAACTTAGACACCTCAGCGCCAAAGCGTGGCGCTGAATATGCGTTGGCACGCTGACTTAGTCTCCCATCCGCGGTGCCATTGCATTCAGCGTCAGTTGATATGGCGCTGAGTTGTCTAAGTTCAGCGTCAGGTGATTTAAATAAGTTTTGGCAACAATTTATTTGTAAAAATAGTTTTTGCAAAGGGTCAAATTGTAAAAAATTCAGCCCAAAATAAGTTAATATAGGCTTTGTTTAGATCCAAAAATTTTGGTAAAAAACGTTACATCAAATGTTTGATACATGTATGGAACATTAAATGTGAAAAAAAACAATTGTACAGTTTCCATGTAAATTACGATACGAATCTTTTGAGCATAATTACGTCATGTTTTTGACAATGTGATGCTACAGTAAACATTTGCTAATGATGGATTAATTAGGCTTAATAAATTCGTCTCGCAGTTTACAGGTGGAATCTATAATTTATTTTGTTATTAGTTTACGTTTAATACTTCAAATGTGTTTATGTATACTTCAAAAACTTTACACAAAAAGAACTATACACACCCATAGTCCTCTCTACATCTCAAAATAAGTAGTAGTACAACTAGTTGAAGGAAACTGCTCCCTATAGTATCAAAATGTAAAAACTGAAAAGGTCAATTAGGTCTAGAGGGGGGGTGAATAGGCCAATTTAAAAACTTAAGAAAAGCGGAAGCAGTAATTTTTGGAACTTGGGTGGGAATTTTCGGAACTTCCGAAAGGATTTTCGAAACTTCCGAAAATGCACAGAGGAGCGCACACAAACAGAAGTATCTAGATCTAGAAGACTACCACATGAAAAGAAAGGCACATACAACAACTAGACCAATAGCGGCACAAGCAAGCAAAATTAGAGGAGAGGGATGAAAAGATATCACCAAGGTGAAGCTTGCAAACTTGTTCCCGGAGTTCAAATCCTTGGGGGATTCTACTCTCCGTTGAGGAGCTCACTAAGAGCCGGGTCTTAGCTAACCCTTTCCTCAAGAGGTTGCACTAAGCACTCCTTCCACTAAGAGGTATCTCTTCCCTTGCGGAGGCGAGATCCGGCCTTCACAAACTTCTCCCGGCCAACCACAAGTAGATCGGTGACTCGGGAGTGACACCTAGCCGTCTAGGAGTCCTCAACCTTCAAGAGTAAAAGATGATGCAAAGAACTCCCGGAGATTATGCAAGTGCTCACAAATCTTCACAAAGACCACAAGAAGCACCCACATAAACTCGAATCCACACTCTCACACACACACTAAATCGGAATCAAACACGGGTGGAGAGATGAATCGAGGAAGTAAGGCTCAAATGAACTAGAGAGAGAGCAAGCCAAGGGCACAAATAATTAGAATGAAACCAGCAGCCCTCACAAAGTGAGGGGAGGTGGGTATTTATACCCACAGCACAAATCTGCCCGTTGGAGTGTAATAAAAGTAATTTTCGGAACTTCCGAAACAATTTTCGGAACTTCCGAAAATTCTAGATCTGAGAAATAATCAAAGTCAACGCACTTTTCGGAACTTCCGAAAATTTCTAAAACGCTTCTGTGTATTTTCGGAACTTCCGAAAATCATTTTCGAAACTTCCGAAAATTTCCAGAGAGCTCTCAAACGGTCCTGTGTATTTTCGGAACTTCCAAATTCTTTTCGGAACTTCCGAAAATTTCCAGAACGCTCCAAAAGAGAAATTGATTTTGAGCACACACATCACTCCTTATATGTCTATGCATCATCCCCCTTAATAGTACGACTTTCCTGCGACACAATGCGAGGAAAAAGATACAATATAACATTTGATCATTGCCGCATTGCATCGTGATGTCGCATTCACAGGATATGCATTGTATTACAACACGTTGAGGATTTAACAACCTTCACATTTGCTTGAATAAAAATGTTAGTCCTCTCTAATCGCATTGTAATCAATCATCAAAATCATTAGGGGCCTAGATGCATTTTCAAAAACCTCGTATAGAATTTGATACTACATACTCCCTCCGATTCTATAATTCTAATGTTTTTGACGATGACACGGTCTCTGAGATATATCTTTAAAAATATTATTTTATTAAGAAGAGATCTGAATTACCTCTAAAATTATTTTATCCTTAACTAAAAAAATCAAACAATTTATACCCCGAATTTTTTAAACCGGACAAAGAAAATCCCTAGTCAATCCAAAGCGGTTTGGATCATACGAGCAATCCAGTCAGTCAAAAATAATAAAAATCAGTGGGCTGCACTTGTGACTTGTGAGCATCTTCTTCTCCTTTTCCTATCTCTCCTCTGCCTCTCACCTACCTTTGTTTTTGTCATTCTCCGTCCTCCCCCATGCGGCAGCCGCTACTGGTGAATGCGCGAGCTCTGAGCAACGAGGAGTTCAAGCTCGAGGCGGCGCGGTTGGTCCGAGAGACGGCTAGTAAATGAAACAACGGTGTTGCCTCTCGGGATCAAGCTTGGTGGGGGCTGGAGCTTGATGAGGATGTCCCGACGGATGCAAGCGATGCAGATCCCGACCGGCAGCGCCACGGCGGTAGGACCAAGTGGTAGCGTCCCAGTGACTGGATCCAGTTGCAGAGGCCCAAGGCATTGGCAAAATTTGCTACAGTACATCGAAATATTACGGTCTTTGCTGTGAGACATCCGAAGATCGTGTATTTGCTCGTGGACAATGTAAAAAAAGTGGTAATTAGCTGCTGGACCCTCCTCCCATTATTTTATTATTTCCAATCAAAATTGAGAGAGAAAGAGTTGTGTAATTACAAAAATACCCCTATACAGTGTTCTTCCTCTCACTTCTTTTCTTTTCCCCTTCTTCTTCTTCTTCTTCTTCTTCGTGGAGCAGAGAGCGACGGCGGCCGGCCCGAGCCGGGACGGCTCGGCCACGACGGGGCGGCGCCGCCGGCGACGCCCTCCGCGTCGGCGCGGTGCGCGGCGGCGGTGGCGGGCTCGACTTCTTCGCGTCGCGCTCCCACGCCGCCCGCCTTGTCGACCTCGTCACCTCGCCGTGGCCCGCCCACGTCGTCGCGTCCAAGCACGCCGCCTCCTCGTCGCGTGCTCTGCGGCGAGCTGCCCGAACAGCACGTCATCGGCATCATCGAGGAAGCCGCGCACCGCGTCACCATCTTTGCTTCGTCGGCGGCTTTGTGAAGGGAGGCTCCACTCTCGTCATGCGGCGCGACGAGCGGAGCCGATTTGGGGCTGCAGGAAGCAGCCATCGAGTCGAGCGGTCGCGAGGGAACAAAGCTCACTAGCTTGAGCGGCCACATGCCGCGTTTCTTTCTTCTCCTCTCTTTTCTTCTCCCGCGGGTGCTGCTCCGCCACGCGTGCGTTGTCGAGGTGAATGACGAGGTTGTGCGCGTCAACGGGCCACGGCCGGAGCCGAGGAGCACGCCACTGTTCCCGACCACGGTGCAGGTCAGGTAATGGTGCCCGAGGAGGCCCGTGAGGTCCCTCATCACGCCGGCCACATTCCTCCCGCGGCAGCGGCGAGCGGTGGGCGGCGAGGAACGACCCAAGCGACGTGCGAAACGAGGCGAGGAGCTTCCCGTCGGGGGGCAGCACATCCACCGGGACGCGGTGGCCTGCGAAGGTAGCAGGCCAGCAGCACGCACGCAGGAGGAAGAACCGAAGAAGATGAACATAGAAATAGAGAAAGAGAGATTGACAAGTGGGCCATGGGCAAACTTGTCTTTAACCAATGTTTCTTTCTCCATTACCACCGAAAATAATAAAATAATGAGGTGGGTGTTCAGCAACTAATTACCATATTTTTGCAGTGTCCACAAGCAAATACATATTTTTTGGGTGTCTCACTTTGAGTGTCCTGTAGCAAATTTGGCCCAAGGCAAAAGACAATGACCCCCGTACTCCAGTTTCGTGACCTCTTACATTTAAAGAAAAATTACAAACTTTCATGACGATTTATAAAATTTAAGACCAAACTCAATCAATACATGGATGGAAGTTAGGGTATTGTCCTCTATTCAGGGCCCTTTTAAATCGTAGGAATGAAAAAAAATAGATGAATAGAAAAACACAATATTCGAGCAGAAATGTGAAGTGTAAAATAGAGGATTGTAAAACACATGAATGATCGTTTAATTGGGCCACAGGAAAAACGCAAGAATCGGATGAAAGAAAAAGACTCAAAAGAATTTTTCCAAGAGGTTGGACCTCTTGTTAAATTTTCTCCAAAACCTACATGCAATGAGTCATTCCATAGAAATTATATAGGATTTCGAAAACTCCAATCATTTGAATCAAAGGCCCAAATAGGATATTTTCCTATAGGATTTCAATCCTATGAAATTTCTTAATAAATCCTTTGATAGTTACATTCTGGTAGGAACCTGGATATACCCATCCTAAATTACTGCATTCTGGTACGAACCTGAACGGAGAGAGTGAATGTTTTGGTTTTGGGGTGGACATCTGGGATTCCCTGTTGTCATCTTGACCATTCCTACCAGGCTACCATTTGTGTTGGGCCTCATGTAGTCAAGGGCCCCTGAAATATGAAGCTGAACCTGAATTTCTATTTCTGAAGAAAACGAAGCTGAATCTATGACTATGACCATTGTCTTGTTCGCATGGAGGAAGCAATCTGAGCAATGTCAGAGCTTTCGTGTTGTCGAACGGATGGGAATGCTCAATATACAGCTTGAGCAACAGACAGATTATCAAACTGCTTTTCGTTTGAAGGTTGGAACTTGGAAATCATGCTGTCGATGAAGGAGTCGATTGGCGAGGGTATTAGGCGTAAGAAGGGATTTCCATGCTGTTAGGTGCTACTTGTTCTTAACTGTGAAGTTCAACGATTCATTGCTGAACTCTCCAAGGGTTCATTTGGATGGAAGGGATTAAGTTGCAGACTTGCCGTAATTCTGTTTGAGAAGGATTTCAGTTCAGTTTTACTGCCAATATATGGAGGTTAGCTCTAAATTCGCCCTTTATGGAAACAATGTACTCTGTCAGATATTCAGATTGTCAGGCTGTTGTTTTTTATGTCACAAAGAACAGTGGGTCTGTAGCAAAGTCTGAAATTATGTTATCTTCTCTAAAACTAGTCTGAATATATCCTCTGAAAGACAGAAACTAGTCTGAAATTCTGATCTCTGAAACTAGTCTGAAATTCTATTATCTGAAACTAGCCTGAGATTCTACTCTGAAACTGCACTACAAGAATACAGGCACAGCAACTACAGAAGTTCTTTCAAATAATATATCAATTACAGTAGTCAGGACATTCTATTATCTTAAACTAGTCTGAAATTCTATTATCTGAAACTAGCCTGATATTCTACTCTGGAACTGATCGATGATTCAATACTACAGGCAGCACAACTTAAAGAAGAAGTTCTTTCAAGGGACATATCAATTACACTAGTCACAGACATGTTGTACAATTTGAGATCAACATCAAAGACGAACAGAAATTTCAGTTTATATATCAGAGGATCAAACAAAGAATCATCAATCACAGACACAGATTAATTGATAGGAAAATCAACAAATTATCAGATATTTATTGAATTGGATCAATTTACATCAATGATATAATACAAAGATCGATTTATCAAAGACTAGATGAAGCACAAGATAATTTTGTGCCATACATTAGTCACACTCACATCAAGAACCCAAACTATGAATCTGCCCTATTACAGGACGCCTAGTATCCGTACAGGAAGACATGGTGATGCCGGCCGCCGGCGACCCGCGCCGCGCGCGACGAGCAGGCGGCGCTGGAGCCGCTCCTCAGGTACGGATGGTGGCGGCGCCACGGCGGAGAAGTGCGAGACCCCGCATCGGACGGCACAGGCGACGGGGGCGGCGTGCTGGGGTTGTAGTCCGGCGATGCGGCCCGGCGCGGAGGGCTCAACGGGGTGTACTCCGGTGAGGCAGCTCGGCGAGGGGGCGAAGACGGCGAGTAGTCTGGCGACGCGGCCCGGCGAGGAGGCGTCGATGGGGTGTAGTCCGGCGACGCGGCGCAGCGCGGAGGCGTCGATGGCGAGTAGTCCGGCGACGAGGCGCGACGCGGAGGGCTCCACGGCGTGGACGGGGCGTAGTCCGGCGACGCGGCCCGGCGCCACGGAGTCGACGGGGTGTAATCCGGCGACGCGGCGCGGCGCGGAGGCGTCGATGGCGAGTAGTCCGGCGAAGCGGCGCGACGCGGAGGAGTCGACGGCGAGTAGTCAGGCGAAGCGGCGCGGCGCGAAGGGCTCCACGGCGGGGACGGGGCGTGGTCCGGCGACGCGGCCCTGCGCCACGGAGTCGACGGGGTGTAATCCGGCGACGCGGCCCGGCGCCACGGGGTAGACGGGGTGTACTCCGGCGACGCGGCGGTGCGCGGCGGAGGCGGAGGCGGAGGCGCCACCACCATCGGGCCGCAGAAGCACGTCGAGTAGAAAGCGTCGTCGGCGGAGGCGGAGCAGGACGCGTAGGAGGAGGAGGAGGACACCGTCGCCATCAGCACGAGGCCGCAGGCTACGTCGGAGGAGGAGAAGAAGAAGCGGAGGCGGAGGCGGAGGCGGAGGCGGAGGCGGAGGTGGAATGGATGCGGGGATCGAGAGGCCCACGCCGCTATGTAGGGCAAGGAGCTCCCATGTCGACTCCAAGTCGGAGTCGGAGTCCCAATGGCGGTAACTCGGCGTGGCGGGAAGGGGAAATGGGGAAGGCGCGCGCGCGAGCCCCTCGCGTGGAGGCGACGCGGAGATTTGGGAAATTGGGAAGCAGGTTACCTCCGTGGGCCAGATGGCCCAATTTTTTGGGCTGGGTGATTCCCTGTAGGAATAAGTTCACTTAAGATCCTTCATCTTGACGTCAAGTTCGAATTACATTCTCAAACCGCAATACCAGATATAACATGTCCCTCAGCTTATAAAACTGGTGTATCAGAGACCTTAGAGCAGTATAGTGCCCGGTTTTGGCCAATGTGACCAGTTGATTACAATCAACCTAGCTGAGTCAGCATGGACCTTACATATGTCAGCTGCCACTCCTTCCTCCTCTCTCCCCCTCTTCCCTATCTCTTACCAGGCTAGGTTGTTGGAAGGCGGGTGGTGTAGAGATGGACGGTGGTTGACACAAAGAAGGTGGGTTGTGGCAAAAGGCGAGCGGTGGGATTCCTTGAGGAGGCATGTACAAGAGGTCAACGGTGAGCACGGTGAGGGAGATCGCTAGCAAGCTTGATGGGGTCGACGATGGTTGCAGCCTTAGCGGCGGTGTCCTCTGAGCAACTGGATCTATTTAATGGCCCTCTCTCTTCCTCCCTATGTCAGTGTTCGACGAGGGATCGAAGGGATGCGAAGGAGGTCGGGAATGCATGGTGTTTGACTGCCGCTCGTTGCCACCGCTGCAGCAACCAACAGTAGTGGGCAAGAATCAACGAAATCGCACATATCAAGAACCAAAAAAGACATAGAAATGCGGGGGCGACGAAGCATATCGGAGAAGATGGCGACCCCACAGGGGTCAGAGAAAAGCTCGAATAGGAGGTCGACTGTCGATGTGTGTTTTAGAGATAACGAAGGAGGAGGGTGAGGAAAGAGATGAGGAAGAGAGAGGAAAGGGAGAGAAAGAAGGAAGAAAGTTGGCTGCTGACATGTGCGACTCACGCTGTCCTCAAAGTGAATTTATTTCTTCCCTGTATTACTGATATGAGTTGTATTAATTTGAAAATTAGGCCCATCTGCCAAGTCTTTAGTCTTATCTCCGAGTACTTTACATTAATCTTACATGTTCTTTTCTCATTTCTCTAATTGCGTGTGTTCTGCCATCATCATCTATTTGGTGAGCTTAAGTTAAGTTATATGACTTTGTTTGTGAAACCAGGTGATTTAGTCTTTAGTGAGTGTAGATGTGCGCAATATAATCCTTCACGTTGCATACTCGCATCACACAAATCAAACCTATGCATGAACAACTGGTTCAGCCATCATCTGAAGAAGGAAAAAAGAAAAGCCGGCCCTATGCATGAACTGCGCGCGCGAGGGCCGTTGGATCGATGAATCCCCAACACATGCAAAATCTACCTCGACACGCGGCACCAACACGCTCGCTTAGCCCCCCGTGCGACGGCGACACATTGATCGACAAGGACACGTACTGTCCAGGCTTAGCCCATTACGGCATTCGCCCCGGTGACCACACCTCGCACCCGGCCAGACTCCGGCAGCGGCCGCCATCATGGTCCCTCGCCTTCCCTTCTCTCGCCACTGCACTGAAGACGCGAGGTGGGGGTCCGACCCCATTGATGGGTCGGGCGCGCAGCATCCGGCGCCGATCCCCGCGACCGCGACACGCACTCGGACAAACACACCGCACAGGCGAACGGTGAGACCGATCGATGGTCCATCGTCAGAAAATGCTGAGAAAAAACGGCCTAGAATCTGTCAATCTGTACTACTCCTTCCTTTCATTCCCAAAAAAAAATAATACAAATTTATATAGCAATTTGACACCATCTAAAATAATAAATTTGGATATAAGTGAGAATTTGACATCACCTATACTAACGAATCTGAACAATCTTACATATAGATTCGTTGTCTGGAGGATGTAAAATCTCTATCTAAATTATCTTTCCTTTTTAAGGACGGATAGAGTAGCTAGCTAGCTAGGGTTGGATTAAGCTAACCCAAAGGTACTGCCCTGACGTTCCGAGGCCAAAAGTTGAGGACCAAAATGCCATGCGTACAGGCTACAGCGTACATCAGACTCGTCCACAGTGCTCTTGATGTCAAATTGCCCAAAGATATTTTATACTATCAACGATGGCAAAAGTCATCGTGTTTTTATGCTAGATACAGGAAAAACACACAGTGCATTGAACAATGCGAGACAATATGATTAATCTGCACTAATCAATGATGCGTGCTGGGCCTAGCTAGAACGTTCTCTCCCACAATCCATGGACCAGATGTGTGTGCCCTTCGTGATGACAAAGACCACTTTTAATCTTCTGGTCTGTTCGCATAATAGTATCGCGCGCGTGCATCCGAATGTAGATGTAGGACGGATCGTCACTCGTTTTTGCTCGGATTGTGTCTCCCAACTCTGCTCTGCTCCACTCCCAGCCCCAGAATCATTAGCCTGTCTATCAGGCTATCTATCATCGATCGATTCAGCACTATCTGCTGTTGTTGCCGTTTGCTGCCCACTGATAAACTAAAAAGAGTGGTGCGGAGAGATTTGGATATTGCGCTTATCGATCCATGACAATATGGACCACATGGAATCTCTGGTTAAAATCTGCTTGACAATATGTGCAGGTTCTTGACAATTGACAATTTGACACTGACTTTGCCTAGCAGCTGTTTTAGTACAAGAAGAAATTAATCAGAACTAAAGAAGAAGAGGAGGAGATATCTCGGTGCAGAAATAACATCGGTTACTGTTGTTTGTATGACTCTTACATCAGAGTTTCAGTTTCAACCTGAGAACGACAGATACTTGTGCAGTAAGCGAATCTACTGGAACTTGCCCATATGCTTCTTTTGTACTGCACACGTTGCTTTATTATCAGATAAACAGATACTCCCTCCGTCCCAAAAAAAGGCAAACCCTGGGTTTTCGTGTTCAACTTTGATGGTCCGTTTTATATGAAATTTTTTTATAATTTGTATTTTTATTGTTGTTAGATGATAAAACATGATTAATATTTAATGTGTGACTTGTCTTTTTAATTTTTTTATAATTTTTTCAAATAAAACGGACGGTCAAATATTGGACGTGGAAACTAGGGTTTATCTTTTTTTAAGGACGGAGGGAGGGAGTAGATATGGTCATTGGTCAACGAGTTCCCCGGCCAAATCATACGCTAGCAGTTTACTAGTTTCCCACAACTTGTGTTGCAGTATGCGTCGTCGTCGTCGCAAACGTGAGGCTGCCTTCCCAATCCCCATTGCAGATGTGCCGTGTGCGGCGTCAAACGCGGCTGTCCGCGCGCCCTTGCCTTCCCAGGGGACGGAAGCGTGGAAGCGAAGAGGTCTCGCCCCGCACGCAAGGGCCCCGGCCCAGGAAGAACGCACGAACCCATGACAAGGAAAGAGTAAAAAAGAATAAGGTTCTTTCGTTTCCTCTTCACGAAAGAAACAGCCTCTCATTTTGCTTGGGTCCATCCATTGCCCGTTACCAGCCAGCCATCAGGCATACTATTCCTTTATCTCAAAATAAACCAATATAAGGGTTTCACTTTGATGACATTTTCAACATTACCAAATTTTGGTAAAGTTGCTAAAAATTGGCTACATTTAGTTTGCTGTCAAATTTTGGTAACTATATAAGAAATCCTGCTAAAATTTTAGTATAGTTACCAAAATTGATGCTAAAATTTAATAAGTTTTTTTTCATCAAAATGAATAGGCCCTAAAATACTGTTCAGGTTTTGTTGCATAGAAAGATAATATTCTACTATATTTTAAATTAATTTATTTTGGACGGATGGAATATGTGATATATCAGCGTGACAGCTTTGATACAGTGTATGTTATGCTATCAGCTTACATAGTCGCACCACTGTTAATTAATTAAGTGACCATTAATCATTCAATCCTCCCTTTCATACATGTACACGTCGAATGGGCAGGTGATCGATGACCCAAGAAAAGGAGGAGGAGAAGGCATCGGCCACACGGCAGCTCGGCTCTGATATGTGCGTGTGCGTGTGCGTGTGCGTTATCCGTTGGAATCTGATCAGTATCTGGCCGTGGCCAACCGATCCATCGCCCATGTGCGTCGTCATGACTCTAAAACGTGATTATAAAGTCCGCAAACTGTATACTCCATATTGAATCTATCGGTGTACTCCATTCGCTTTATATTATAATTTTTTTTCAAACTTCTTTAAATTTAAATAAATATATAGAAAAATATAATAATATTTTTAGTACAAAATAAACATAATATCGAAATATATATTTAATATTAGATTTAATAAATATGTTGCTAAGTTTTTTTATAATCTTGATCAAATTGACCAATAAAAATACATTTAATATAATATAAAACGGAGGGTGCAGCAGTTTTTCGGTTGGTCCTCCTGCGGTGCCGGTCGATCGAGACGAAAAGAGGGGGGGGGGGGGGGGGTACGTTAGTTAGCCGTAGCTGTCTGTTCCGTCGCAACGGGCTTTGGCGAGGTAGCCACGGCGGCTACAGCGACGTGGACTTCTTGTGTCACTTGTGTGCTGTGGACCTGTACGGTGTGGGCTATATGATGCGGGGTGCGTACGTGGACGCGTGCGTGCACACGGATTCAGAAACCATCGATCAATCATCGTCGTCGTTGTCATCACCGGACACCGGGCAAATGTTTGTTCCGTTGCCGTGGTAACTTCCTATTATTGGTGCTGCATCTGCTTTGTTGCAGCCTGATCTATTATCGTAAGCGTGTCCGGAATCATCATAATACAAAATTTAGACACTCTATTACAGTGGTATAAGATGTGACATATCTTGAAAGAACCAATCTGAACATAAGCATGTCCATATTCATCGTATATGATGCGTCATATCTCATAGGAGGTTGGTTTATTTTGTAACAGAGGGAGTGAGTATCATCATGAGTTGTCGCTCGCTAGATATGATAAGTTATATTTTCTCTGCCCTAAAATAAGTTAATATAGTACGAAATGTAGCATATACTAGTACTATGAACGGTAAGACATATATCACCTGTCCAAATTCATAGTACTCCCTCCGTCCCATAAAAATTACATTTCTACCTAATTTAGGACAAAACAGTATGATTGGAAAATGACCACAATGGCCTTATTTAATGAACCCACTGCATGCACACATTCCATATATACAAAATGATTAAAAGGAAATTCGAGAGAATTAACCCATATAATCAGCATACTTAATTACAAGCATTAGCAGTCCAAATTACATGCTTTAGCGCCAAATGGATTTGGCACCAAAAATTTGCTGCTTGCATTAGGAATCTTATCTAGATCAATCAATTTGCTGGGCCCCACATGGCTACAAATATAATTTTTGTGGGACA
The DNA here is from genome assembly GCF_034140825.1 of Oryza sativa Japonica Group. Lineage (NCBI taxonomy): Eukaryota > Viridiplantae > Streptophyta > Magnoliopsida > Poales > Poaceae > Oryza > Oryza sativa. The sequence continues at coordinate 22,236,411 of NC_089038.1, forward strand.
AAGCCTTGGAGTTAGAAATACAATTTTTTTGGGACGGAGGTAGTAATAGAATATGCCATATCTCGTGTTAGATTAATTTATTTTGTAATAACGGAGATAGTAATAGTACTAGTTGTTTTACTATTTTTAGGAGATACTTTAAAGAACCATAAAAGTTCTCGACAAAGTTGCATAGTAACCACGGGACACAACATAAAGGCGTTGTTTAGATCAAAAAATTTTGACCAAAAACGTCACATCAAATATTTGATACATGTATGGAGTATTAAATGTGAAAAAAAACAATTGCACAGTTTACATGTAAATTGCGAGACGAGTCTTTTGAGCCTAATTACGCAATGATTTAACAATGTGATGCTACAGTAAATATTTACTAATGATGGATTAATTAGTCTTAATAAATTCGTCTCGCAGTTTACAGGTAGAATCTGTAATTAGTATATATTTAATACTTCAAATATATATCCGTACACTCTAAAAACTTTACACCCAAAAAACTAAACACACCCAAAATAGCCCATCTAAAGAACGAGGAAATGCTTTGCTTGAACAGACGCTGTACTTGCAAGTCATTCGGCCGCGGCTTGGCACCTAATCCCAGGGATCTCCCCTGTCCCGTCCCATGGGGCCAAGTATCTGATGCAACCGGCCGGAGATCCCTCTGAAAGGCCTTTTATTTTAGGGCACGTTCTTATACCTTGCAGTCTCCTCGGACAAGGAACCAGGTAAAACTCCCAGGAGATTACACATCGATTTGGGTAGTAAATAACTCTGCGGTTTGAACCAGATTATTGCAACCACAAGTTAATTATCTACTTAAGTTAGAGATATTAAATATTTCAAAATAGTTGAACAAATACTACCAGCTTAGAATAAGCGGTCTAAATAGTACAACACAATAAAAGTTTTTTTTTTCTTTTGAGAACTCACGTTTTTAGAAGCGAGGAGTATAATCAACGGCAGTAATCCGATAGGGAAGCTGAAAATAAAGAGCCCAAGCATTAATCTTGCACACGAAAAAAAAATGTTCACTGAGCTTAATATGTACTAATCCCTCTGTACTCGTAAAGAAAGTCGTTTAGGACAATGTTTAAGTCAAACCTTGGAAATATAAATTATGAATAACTCTCAATTTGTTGAGTTTGAAAATGTAAAAATTATATGAATAGATTTGTCTTGAAAAATACTTTCATAAAAGTATACATATATTATTTTTCAATAAATATTTTTATAGAAACAAGAAGTCAAAATTGTGTTTTGGAGATCGTGTCGCTGTCCAAAACGACTTTTTTTACGAGTATGGAGGGATTAAAAAACAAAATGCTTGTCATAACATTCCAGCAAAATTCTTGTGTAAGAATGCTCTGTTTCAACGGCCCCCAAATTAAATTATGTGCCGCATGCATGAATATGTATATATGTCTCGATGCATTGAGAACGCTTTATATTTCGCTGTAGCAATTTGCAAGGACACCAAAATTATTTTTCCCTGCCATTTCATTGTCTACATTTAAGTAGGCCGTGTACGTGGTTGACTAATGATGCTCGATCATCGGAGCATTAGCCGGTAGTGTGGTTCCTGCGACTGTTCGTTCAAGTTCAGTCGGTGCATCAATCTCAGCAATAAAAGCGTTATAACAAGAGAGACTTGACTATATATATTTTAGCCTAATTACGTATAGTGCGTGCTCTAGCTACCAAACTGGTGTACCAATTAGTTAGCGCATCCCAGCAGATTAAGTGCAAATTAAACGGTTGCTCATGCGTGCAAGCATTTGATCAAGAAGTAGCTTAAGCTAATTAAGCGTCAACATTGACCGTCTCTTAGCTAGCAAGGTGCATTTTACGTAGAGTTGTCTTCACTTTTCCTTTAATTTGTTCCCTAGGTTTAGTTTAATCTATACAGCAGAAATTTTACATAATTTTTATAAAACAAGTTCAAGCTTTTATAGGTCCTACGAATTAATTTCCTTTTCTTTTTCCAAAAGAGACTATAAATTTGTGAAACTCGACTTCGCCAAACAGCTATCACACCGGTTTAGGGAAACATGTTGTATTGGATAAAAAGCATACCGTATTCTTTAAAATACAACTCCAACTACTGTTGTAATATATCTGCAGAAGTTGGTAATATCATGGCAGGAGTAGTTTACCTTTCCAGGCAAAATATATACATGTTATGATTTATGTGTATTAGGTATTTAGACTCAAAACTAGGTAGTTATATGTGTAGACAAGTTTGGTGGCGTTAGCTTATCTCAGCCATCCGTGCCCTGCCAATTACCAAACGCGTAGCACGAGGCCACGACGAGCTACCAAACCCACAATCGCTTTCAGTACTTGATTTTGCTAGGGTCACCTGTGAAACCTTACCCCCTGCAAGGACTTGGTCCGGCACCGTCGCATTGAGTGTTTGGCTTCATATGAATAATTGGTCAGAGAGAAATGTGCATTAATTAGTAGTACAAAATTGTTAAGGAGACCAAAACAGGTTCACAATTTATACTGATATTTTAGGACTGTACAGCAGTAAGCTAATTAATCAAACTTTGTTTATCCTTCGCATTATATATCCATGTGTATCATGAAAACCCGGTCTACTCTTTTATACAATAAATATATTGTCTCGCTACCTGCATTTTGCAGGTCGTAGAAATGTCAAACTCGAAAATCGAAGTCAACTTTTGTGCACTTCCTACAGTGTTCCTTGGATTGGATAGGAAAGAATGTAAGCCCATCCAAGATATTGAACATGGACTTTTTTAGGACAGATGAATGACATTGTACTAACACCTGTTTTGACTTTTCTTTATTTTTTTTCCAATATGGAAGACATATGTACGCGGACACCACACTTACATACTCGCAAACCTCACTAAAATCCAGCATTATATATTTAACCCATGCTATTGCACTACTGCAATTATAAACTTGTTCTAACTTAGGTAGAAGTATTCAACCCCATCATCTAGCCTTCGGTTTGTAAATATAAGTATAATTTTAAATTTTACAACTTTATTTTAAGTTGATTTGGAAGTTCTTTTCGCTGTAGTTTATTCAAGTATTTACTTCTAAATTACTGAAAACACATATATAAACATTATATTTGTAAAGTTAATTTTAATTACTAATAAACGGCTTGTTATGAGCAAAATGATTATATGTTTTAACCATGTCACTGTAATTAGAAACAAGAAATGTGGTTGATCCATTTCTGCTGATAGAAATAAGATTATGTTCATGGCAAAGTAACATATAATATCATTCCTGACTGGAATATGTCTAACACAATACTAAGGATTTGTTTAGTTCACGCTAAAATTAGACGTTTGATTGAAATTGAAATGATGTGACGAAAAAGTTGAAAGTTTGTGTGTGTAGAAAAGTTTTGATGTGATGAAAAAGTTAAAAGTTTGAAGAAAAAATTGGTAACTAAACCAGGCCGCTATATTCTAAAAGGCAAATTTTGCTACAGGACACGCAAAAAACGTGTAATTGGCTGAGGGACACCGCAAAAACGTGACACTACCATGGACACTACAAAAGTTGTGTAATTGGCCGTAGGACACCGGATGCATTATTTTATCATTTTCGAGGTGAAAGAGGGGAGAGAAATTTCTAAATGACGGGAATGCCCCTCTACTCCTTCTTCCTTTCTTCTCACTGCAGCCGACATGTGGGCCCGCGCACAGTGTCGTCCTCCTCCTCTCGCCAACGCTCAACGTCGGCCGCCCCTTCTTCCTCTGCCCGTTGCCTCAGAGTGGCAGTCTCTCCATCTCCCCTGTCTCCGCCGTGTCCACCGGCAAGTGTGGTAGGTCACCGTCGCTGCCGAGCCCGGTCATCAGCGAGGGCAGGGATGTTGAGGACGCCGACCCCAACCTGCCTGGCTTCTTCAAGAACCCCTCCCGCCTCTCCGACAACGAGATAGGGGAAGACGGGTTGCCTCTTGCTGCCGAGCCTGATGGATTTCTTGGACATGACGAGGGGGGCGATGCGCCGTCAGAATTTGATATTGCCGCTGAATTGGACGATCTGGACATCGCTTGATGTCCCCGCTGCGGAATCCGGTGGGGTAAGCGCGGGTGTGGGTGAGGGTGTCGCGGAGGAGGGAAGGTGCGGGTGGGGCGAGGGGGGAGGTGGTCTGGGTGTAGGCGCGTCGACAGGCGAAGGCGACGGCGGCATCGAGGGCGGGGACACGGCCGGCGTTGAGCGTTGGCGAGAGGAGGACGATGACACTGTGCGCAGGCCCACATGTCGGCTGCAGCGAGAAGAAAGGAAGGAGGAGTAAAGGGGGCATTCCAGTCATTTAGAAATTTCTCTCCCCTCTTTCATCCTAAAAATGATAAAATAATACGTCTGGTGTCCTAGGCCAATTAGATAGGCAGTGTCACGTTTTTGCTGTGTCTCTCAGCTAATTACATATTTTTTTTATGTGTCCTGTAGCAAATTTTGCTATTTTAAGGGGGTGTTTGGGAACTAGAGACTAAATTTAGTCTCTCTCACAGAATTATAAGTCCCTATGGTAGGGACTTATATTTTTGTGAGAGGGACTAAAGTTTAGCTCCACTTTAGGTGGTGTTTACTTCCAGGGACTTAACTTTAGTCCCTGTCTTTAGACACTAATTTAGAGTATTAAATATAGACTACTTACAAAACTAATTACATAAATAAAAGCTAATTCACGAGACAAATTTTTTAAGCCTAATTAATCTATAATTAGAGAATGTTTACTGTAGCATCACATAGGCTAATCATGGATTAATTAGGCTCATTAGATTCGTCTCGCAAATTAGTCCAAGATTATGGATGGGTTTTATTAATAGTCTACGTTTAATATTTATAATTAATTTTCAAACATTTGATGTGATAAGGACTTAAAAGTTTTAGTCTCATCTAAACAGGGCCTTAGTCCCTCCAACCAAACACCACCTAAAGACAAAAGAAGTGACACGTGCAGAGTGAGGGAAGCTGGCCAGAAATCCAGAAATGATCGTGAGGGCAGTTGCGTAATTAGACGAGAGAAAGTAAGCGTTCTCCTCGTGCCACGTTTCCCCTGGCCCCTCCTGCATAGTGGGGAAACGCGTGTCCCCAACTAGCAGCAGCAGCAAACGCAATCACCTGAGAATATACCGCACCTCCTCACTGACCCGTGGGGCCATCGTAGATCTGGCCCCACGTGTCACTGACCAGCAGGCTACGTGGAGGAGGCACACGTGGACGTTATCCGCTTCCGGTTTCCGACGCCAGGCGTGAGCCTCGCTGACGTGCCCGTCCCAGCAGCAGCTCAGGCAGATGCACTGCAAGGCAAATGTTGGAGTACGAAGTACTATCCATTGCACTTTTTTTTAGAGGAGGGTATTTTTTATCGGTCGCTATATCAAACCGATATATACCGCCTTTATCCATTGCACTTTTATCTAACACAATTTAACCATTTAAAAAAATTATCAATGGTCAAAGTCGAAGCAACGTCGGGCCAACAGTGAGTCAGCCACAACTGACAAGTGTATTATGTAGCTAATTCTCAAATTTTAAATTTGATTTTAAGTGTAAAAATAATCCTTCATCAATAACTTTGTTCCATTATTTTTTACTAGTATTTTCCTAACTTTGTTCCATTATTTTTTACTAGTATTTTCCTATGATTAATAGGAAAAAAGTAAAGATGCACGTAAATTTTTCTCAAATATCAAAATTCAAATCAAGATTAAATTACAATTAGAAAATGAGCAAAGTACACAGGTGCCTATATCTAAACTTGTATAAGTGTGTCATCTAGATCGCTAAATTCTTAAAATGTAATATGCAAGTCTCCAAACTTTGTCTAATGAGTGTCATGGAGATCAAAATGCTGTCTAACCCGCTCTGTATATGCCACGGTGGCGCATACGTGTTAGCCAGACCTCTATATTAGTCACATAGAAAAAATAAAAAAAAACATCTTCTCTATGCACGTTTTTTTCCATAGCCTCGTAGACCTCCATTATTATCCACCACGAGGATAACAAAGTGATCAACTCATTGGCCACAGGCAAAAGCAGCCTAACCTTTGCAAAACCGGATTCGGACACCAAAGCGAAGCCGCCTACACTACAGGGGCAATTCCGTCCAATCCAAAACCCGATCCACAAACGAGAAAACCGCGCGGGGCCCCACCGCCCCGAACCGTCTCGAACCCCCCCACCCCCGCCCTAAGGCCTAACGCCGTCAGTGACACACCCCCTACTCAAATTACCGAAACACCCCTCCATCCCCGCCTTGCCGTCCGATCCGCCTCGAGATTCGCAAACCGCTTCCCAATACTCCCTCCACCCGCCGTTATATATTGACGCCTCACGCGAACGGCGGGAAAGCGTAACAGAACAAACTAACTTCTTCTCGAGAGAGGAAAAAAAAAAAAGAAAAACCAAGAAGAAGTCGAGGAGAAGAGAGGAAGAGTAAAGCAGCGCGAGGAAGGAAGGCGAGTCTGCTTTGCGGGATTCGCCCGTAGTAGAGTTTGATTCCGCCGGGTTGGTTTGGTGGTTTGATCGGGGGAGGAGGAGGAGGAGGATGGTGGTGCGGGAGCCGGTGGCGATGGAGATACCGGCGGTGGAGTCGTCGGCGGCGGGGAGGATGCCGCCGAGGATCAGGCGGCGGTTGCTGGAGGGGAGCCGCGTCGGAGGCGGGGCGCCGACGAGCGCGGAGGAGATCGAGGCGAAGCTGAAGGAGGCGGAGCTCCGGAGGCAGGTAGGTGTCCCTGTCCGGGTTCCCTTTCCGTCGCTTTTTTTGTTTTTGTTTTTCTTTTCTTTCATTTCGTCCTTCGCGGTGGATTGTGGGGGGACGAGAGTGAACTGTGAATTCGAAGCTTTTGGAGCCTTTTGATTTAATTTGAGTTGCTTTGTTTCGGTTTCGAGTTTCGTAAGAAATGTTTTACTACTGATTAAACCATAGTGCCCTTTACATGCTGATGAACAGTTCAGAGTGGTGGTTTTGATGAATTTCGCTGCTATTTTTAGACTAGGATTAGTCCTTAATTTTCAGTTTTTTTTTTTTTGGGGGGGGGGGTACTCACGACCAGTTCTTTCTTAATCACTTATGTTCTACTTTAATTGGAAACTTATTTTGGCTGATTAGTGGAGACGCAAAGTTGGGATTACGTGGAAGGATTTCTGTGCAGTGAGGTTCTTTTTTGTTTTTGGTGGTTGGGATTCCTGGTGGGGAGTTGAAGTAACATTCTTTGGGGGATTCTGTTCTTGGTAGGTAGTCGTGAGATGAAGTTGGGTTCACGTGTGCCTCGAATTCGATTTCTTTTCCATTCGATTTTCTCTCAGCCGCATGATTTTGCGGCTCTGGATTAAAGCGTACTTTCCCCATATAAAAGGTCCCGTTTTTATCTGTTTGTTGGATATACACTGCACTAATAATTTAATGCAGTATATAATTATCTTTTGGTTTCTACCTGCGGTTTGCTAAAGAGTAATCAGTGGATATCAGTAACATATTTAGTTGTCTGCATCGAGTTACGACAGGTTGCCTGTAAAATAATTTCTTTTTTTTATATTCAAATTAGGAAGATAATATTTGTTGTAGAAAAAGGGTCATGAGCAAACAATTCAGCACATGGTGTCCCGTCGGTGAAAAGATTATGGTAGTTTGGTATGAATAGTTTGTGTACCACCGACCACACTTGGATTCGCTTAGAAGTTAGAAGTAACTTTCGTCGCACTTGTAGTACTGAAAATTTGGTGACCAGTAAGTAATAGGGGTGAAACTTTTTTTGGTTGATGTGATTTGGTAGGTTCAGTTCACTTGAAGTTTTTTTCTTCTTCTTTTTGGGACCGTATCGTATGACTCGTATTTGGGTCTAGTATATTTGATTGATTTGTTATTAAGATGTTGGTACTGTATTTATTGATAAATGATTGATCAACATAGCTTATGGTCATATGTTGTTTGCACTTTGCAGCAATTCCATGAATGGGTGTCCTGCAAAGCGAGGAAGAAGCCGCGGAGCCCATCATGGTCATCACAAGAGGAAGATCAAGGTCAGCGCCTCGAAGCGAAGCTTCAGGCCGCCGAGCAGAAAAGGTAATGAAAAAAAACAGTGCCTGATATTAGTTATTTGCGGTCTTATGCAATTAGAGGAGCTCTGAGAGTCTGATACTAATTATTTGTATCTTGCAGGTTGAGCCTCTTGGCAAAGGCACAGAACAGGCTAGCCAAGTTGGATGAACTCCGACAAGCGGCGAAGAACATCGTGGAAATGCGGATCGAGAAAGAAAGGGAAGAACTCGGGACTCGAGTCGAGTCTCGTGTTCGTCAAGCAGAGGCAAATCGCATGCGTCTTTTGCATGCACATATGCAGAAGCGGGCGGCAATGAAGGAGAGAACGGCGCGGTCCCTTGTGCGGAAACAGACATCTGAGAGGAAATACACGGAGCGAGTCAAGTCTTTGATCTTACAAAAGCGCAATGCTGCTGAAAAGAAGCGACTGGCATTGCTGGAAGCTGAGAAGAGGAAAGCCCAGGCTAGGATTTTGCACATCCAACGAGCTGCCAAGACTGTATGCAGCAAGAGAGAATCAGAGAGGAGACAGTTGCAAGAACAGCTAGAAAGCAAGCTTCAGAAGGTATGTTTGTTCTCTCATATTATACTCTGATATTGTTGTTTTAGCCCTTCTATTCTATTTCTTACAGTTAAGTTAACTTAATGGAACAGGCAAAAAGGCAGAGAGCTGAGTACTTGAAGCAGCGGGTAAGTCCCCGTAGTTCTGCCCATGCTGATTACATCAAGCATGCAGAATTTCTTTCAACAAAGCTGGCAAGGTATGGTGTCACACAGTTGATTTTTGGAATATTATTTTCTTGCATTTGCACATGTGAAAGTTTTAACTAATTGGCAATGTTTTTTCCATTTTGTTGTACTTCAGATGCTGGAAAAGATTTTTGAAATCTAACAAGACAACATATGCACTGGTTCAAGCTTATGACGCCTTGGGAATTAATGAGATGTCTGTCAAATCTATGCCATTTGAAAATTTAGCTATGTTGATGGAATCTCCAACGACTCTCCAGACCACCAAGGCAGTGCTTGACCGGTTCGAGAAACGTTTGCTTCTTTCTCAGCCAACTGGTTCATCATCAGCCGAGAACATTGATCACCTTCTGAAACGCCTTGGATCTCCAAAGAGGAAGGCACCTGCTAGCAGATCTAGGGTAGCTGCGAAAAAGCCAGCGAAGGGTTCCGAGACAAGCAAGCTTTCTAGATACTCACTGCGGGTAGTCCTCTGCTCTTATATGATACTGGCTCATCCAGGTGCTGTATTAAGTGGACAAGGGGAGAAGGAGAATCTACTTATGGAGTCAGCAGAAAACTTTGTTAAGGAGTTTGAGCTATTGGTTAAGACAGTACTTGATAGACCAGGAGGTGCCTCGATGCAATCGACTGATGCTGCCAGTCAGAAAAAGTTCAGGACTCAGTTGGCTGCTTTTGATAAAGCATGGTGCGCTTACCTTTACCACTTTGTTGTGTGGAAACTGAAGGATGCCAAATCATTGGAACAAGATCTTGTCAGGGCTGCATGCAAGCTTGAGCTGTCAATGATGCAAACATGCAAGTTAAGTTCAGATGGGCAGTCACATGACCTTTCTCATGATATGAAGGCAATTCAGAAACAGGTTACTGATGACCAGAAGCTGTTAAGAGAGAAGATTCAGCACCTGAGTGGCGATGCAGGCATCGAGCGGATGAACTCTGCTCTTTCGGATACAAGGTCAAAGTTCTTTGAGGCGAAGGAAAACGGAAATCCATTAGCAACATCTGTTGCAAATGTATCTACTCCTTTGAGCATTAATTCATCTGGACAGGTTCCAAACCCTACTTCCAAGCCTACTGTGGAAGGATCAAGTTTCACTGCCCAATCTTTGCCTGGAGCTGCTTCATCGTCAAGCAGTACATCTCCAATGAAACCGCCGACGGACAATGAGCAAATGGTCAATGAGATGCTTCATGAGGACGATGTTTCTTTTGCTCGCAACTCTGATAACGTCAGTTCCGCGGAGAAGGACTTTCAGGCCAAAGTGAAAGCAACGATGGAGAAAGCCTTTTGGGATCTTGTTACTGATTCGATGAGAGGGGACAAACCAGATTATAGCCAATTAATTAACCTCGTAAAGGAAGTCAGGAATTCGTTACATGAGTTGGCCTCAAATGAGTTGAAGGAGGAAATTCTTGAGAACATTGACCTCGAAATTTTGTCTCAGGTAAGGACTCGGTGGTCTTGACAAAATAAAATAGTTAGTATTAATTTGCTTTTGTTAAACCCGGTATATTTTGAATTAATGTTGTTGTTATTTTTTATGGATGAAAGGTGCTTCAGTCAGGCTCCCAGGACACGCGATATCTGGGGCAGATTTTGCAGTACTCCCTGGATATGGTCAGGAAACTATCTGCCCCTGCAAAGGAAGATGACATGAAGAGGAGTCATGAGAAATTGTTAAACGAGTTGGCTGCAAGTTCCGAAGTTAATGACAATGGTATCAGCTCCTTTGTCATTGCTGTCATCAAGGGCCTGCGTTTCACTCTCGAAGAAATAAAGGTTTGTTCCTTGTTAACACCTTGAATTAGTCCTGACATAGATTGCACTTACATTGCGCCGTGTTTTCCTAACATTTTTCTGTGATTAACAGCAACTGCAAACTGAAGTTAGCAAGGCTCGCATCCAGCTCATGCAACCAATTATTAAAGGCTCTGCCGGAGTGGAATACCTGCAGAAGGCTTTCACGGATCGCTATGGACCTCCTGCTAATGCATCAGTGTCTCTCCCTATAACTAAGCAGTGGGTTTCGGCAACGAAGAGCATCGTGGAACAAGAGTGGAGCTCACATTTGGAGTCTCTCCAAGCTTTGCCAGCAGATCATGTAGGTTTCTACGATCAAAACAATTTACAGTTGTATTAGCTTAGGCAGCAGTCTAAGTTTTTCTCTGACTGACACGAATTTATCCCTTATTGACAGGCTCAGCACGTTGTTCCGGTACTTCGAGCTGGTCACGGTGCTCCAGCGCCGCAGGCTTCTTCGTCTGCAGCTAGCAGTTCTGGTCTCCCAGAATGCAAGGGTGAGAAGATCGACAAGCTGACAAGGGTTGGCTTGTTGCAACTTATCAGCAATGTGGAGGGCCTGAACATGCAGTCAACCCCTGAGACCTTCCAAATTAATCTGCTGAGGTTGAGGGCTGTGCAAGATCAGTTTCAGAAGGTGATAGTGATCGCGACGAGGTAAATAAATATCATCCCCCCCCCAACCCCCAATACTTTGAACTAAACCGGTCATTCAGAACAATTGATTTCTACGATAACTGAAATCAATTTACCATGTCTGTCTGTTCCAGCATGCTTGTCCTGCATCAAGTTCTGATGTTGAAGATCGCTCCTCCGGAGCTACAGAATACCATCTCAGAGCTCTACGACGCTCTCGTGAAGCTCCTCGACAACAACGCTGACGCATCAACGAAGGAGATCGTGGAGGCGATGACGCGCTCTCTGGCCTCGGTCGGCTCTCTGCCGGAGGAACAGATTCAGGACACGACAGAGCTAGCAACCAAGATGCTTCTCAAGAGCCTCCAGGCCGGCGACATCGTCTTCGGTAAGGTGTCCCGGGCGGTCTACTTTGCCTTCCGCGGCGTCGTCCTCGGTGGCGGCGCCAAGGGCAAGAAGCTAGCCGAAGCGCCGCTGCGACGCCTCGGCGCGGCGAAGCTCGCCGACAGGGTTGTCAAGGCCGGGGAGGTGCTGATAAAGATGGCAGTCATATCAGAGAAGGTCCATGGACAATGGTACAAGGCGCTTGCCTTGTGAAGAGCAGAATAGGGTTTGTGTTGTTTTGTGAATATACATTACGGATTACGGACTGTAAATTCTTGTCCTACCGGGGTGAGGTAGGAAATATTGGGCATTGTACATAAATTTATATAGGTGTTAATTGGTAGGCTGATTTCAGTGTCAAAAATTAATTCTGGGTGCAGGGCTAATATGGATGACCCTCACCCCAGAATTTAGCCAGTGGTTAGATGTGCTGAATTGCACCTGGGTGTAAGTTAAATCTGATGTAATCTATTTGCTCTTGGAACTGAAATAATGTGAATATTTTAATTTAAATATTGTGATGTAAATATTTCGATCGGTTGTGCAGTGGGGTGATTGAAATTTGGTTGGCATTCACCAGAAATCCTCCTTTTTTGTTCTTAAGATCGTATAGGTGTGATTAACTTCTTACAGAAATATAACTTTTACAGTATATTATACTATGAGTATATACTTACATTATATAGAAGGGTATGTTAGGAATTTGACAGAAAGTGGAAAAGAGCTTTCTACGTTTAGAATTAATCCAATCCAATAAATAAGATTCAGTTCGTGCGCTCGCGAAAGACGACGGCACGCTAGGCGGCGGTGTGATTCGTCCCCGGCGTCATTCCTGTGCTCGCGAGCGACGGTGGTGCGCTAGGCAGCAGTGCGACTCATTCTCTTGGCTGTCATTCGGCCTTACTCCATGTGTTTCCATATGTTCTCTTGAAACTTGTGTAATTGTTCATGCAGTTGAGCACATGAAGGATGTTTAGAATATAATTAAAGATGGCACAATTTTCATATCTTCCCTTACAAGAAAAGGCAGTACACTTATAACAATTCGAATGTGCTTATCTTGTAATATTGCTAGTATTTGCTTGTGAAGTGCTGAAGATTTTATAGTACTGCTTTCAGTACCATGGAATTGTTTGGTTTTATTGTACTGAAAATTCAGTTTATCATCTTTGCTTCTTAGGTATCACATTCACCAAGTTCAGAAATCATGCATATCAAAAAGAAGGTTCAGAAGTATCTTCAAATATGCAGTCCTGAAGCAAATGAAGAAAACAAGTGTGTTTTTTTTTCACTTTTGGGAACACAAGCCAAAAGAGCAAATAGCTGAACTGTTCCGGCATGAGCATCCGCCATCCGGTCATGATGCCTTTTCACTTAGGCTCCCATCGGATGGCCTAGATAAACCAAAAAAAACCAAATTTTAAATTTTCAAACTTAATTTTGAGAACGATTTTGAGATATTTTCAACGTAGTTTTTTTTTTCAGCATTGGCTTTTAAGTCACCAAGAACACATATATAAAAATTTTATTTACAAATTCATTTTTATTCCCTAATAAGCCGTTTTGGCGTATTAGAAAAAAAGCGAAACGATGACGCCCTTAAATTCTTCCGTCTCGAGAGGGAGAAACCTCATTAAGTACCCAGCCTGGTTGTGGCGTTGTGCTACTTGGCCGTAGTCATACGAGAGTCGAATCAGCAATCAGATACGATCATACGAGGCCGTTGTCGCCGCGGGGTGGAAGACAAAATCTGCCATTGAGTACACGACCCTCTGCATGCATGCTGCTGATCTTCCTCCTTGAGCGCCGTCGCGTCCGCCGTGGCTGCTCCTCCTCTAGATAGCGCATGCCTTGGGTTTTTTGGTGGATGGGAAGGCAAGAAGAGGAGGAGAGGAGAGCGAATCGATTCCCGTTGGCGGCGGCGCGGTGTGGTTGCGGTCGCCGGCAGTGGTGGCACGGCGCGCGTGGATTCGCTCGTCGCCCGTAGTGAAGAAGAAGGAGTGGGGAGGGCCGAACGACAATTTTCTTTTGTCGAGCGGTAAGAAAATACGTCCACGGGATAACATGCAAAGTCGAATTTACCCTTTAAAATTTTATAGTACAATCTAATTCAATGAAATATCAAATCAATCTATACCGTTAGATCGGTTATACTTGTAGTATATACTGTTAGTATATCTATCTTCTATCTATCTATCTATCTATCTATTATATACTAAAAGTCCATTAAACTCCCTAAAAACGCTTTCAAACCGCCACATGTCATCCTATAAACGCTCATAAGTCGCCACATGACATTCTAATAAATAATAGAAATTCCTAGAAATTCTAAGAAAAAAACAAAACATCTGTCCATCTGTTTTCATTAAAATCGGTGGACCCATTATTTCAAGCCGTCAGATTTATCTAAAAAAAAAATCTTTCCACCTCCACCTCCTTCCTCCCACACGTAACATCACTTTCCCTTGTATATGTAGTCACGTATAAATATACAACAATTGATTTACACATGTACAGGTGTAGAATAGATTAGATCAAATCATATTAAAGTAATTAATCCCTCTCTTCTAATCTCATGTGTATTTGTGAGAGAGAAAAATAAATCTATACTATTCATCCGGAGAAAATATATGTATGTATATATGCATGTACATGAGATTATTATTTGGAAAAAAAAAGAAAACATGCATATGTCCGTACATAAAAAACACCATATCTTCCTACAAATACTCCTAAACCACCACGTGTACTCGTAAAAACACTCCTAAACCGTCATGTGGCATTCTAATTAACCGGTGGACCCACTATTTAGATTTTTAGCTATTAGATTTAAAGTTATATAGTGGACCTAATATTATACGTCATTAGATCTATTTTTTTTAAAAAAGAAAATAGCATCGATCCCCTCCCGTCCCGCTTAAGTACATTTCCATTTACGTGAACTCCATCTGTGTACGCCTTCCCCTCTGTTCATTCTCTCTCCTATTTTCATGATTTTCATGCTATTTTAGTTAGATGGAAATCACAATTTATAATAATATTTTTTTAAAAAAATAAAACTAAATCACCGTCCTATAAAACTAAATCACCGTCCTATACACTTTTGTAGAAACAGACGTACGCCTCCTCCTTCGTGTTCCAAGGCCGGTGTCCACCCTCCTTTTTTTATATATTATTTAAATTCAAACTAGACCTTATTATTATATCAAATATATTTTTAAACCTTTTGATTAACAAAATGCACTAAAATTAGAATAATTTAAGTAGTTTAATTAGAAAATACAACACCCAAAGTATTTTAAATTAGATCTAATATTAAATGTATTTATAAAAATAGATAACTCTAAATTATAGTGCACATTCGATCTATTTTAAAAACATCTAATCTCCTCCCATCATCCTGTCTTTCGTAATGCCACTCTCCTCCCACTCTGCCTCTCGCATCCTCTCCTCTCCAATGCAATTATCGCCTCTTCTATATTTTTCTAACTAACATAATATAAAAATAGTCATAACTATTATTTTATTTATAATTAAACATTCATTAGCTATATTTTGCTATATAAAAGTTAAAATATATCATTTGAAGGTAGACCCTACCGTTTGCATGAACACTAAATAAACACGAAAATTAATTGAAAATATGTATCGTGTTATACTAAATCATTGTACACAATCAAAATCAATTAAATGCCCTCCGGAGTGTTCGTAAGTCACCAACTACATAATTAAAACAACCAAAAGCTACATATATGGAATACTCCTATGCTTTTTAAATCCGTGAAACCATTATTTCTAACCATTAGATCTATCTTATATATATAAAAAAACAAGTGTGTATTCATGGTACATCATATTTTAAAAATATTACTGCGTAATTATATTTCGTCGTTATCGTATTCATGTTAGATTGCGTGGAGCCTCTCACTCACTCTATATGAAATGAATGTTCAGATGGATCATCTCTCAAACTACATTAATCATTTTAGACTATATAAACCCATATATTTACTGGAGCTTCATGTCCCACCCAATTCATCCTTTAGTAAACTATGATAATATATACGCAACTAAAAAAAGAAAACCAACTTACTTTTACTGACATGTTTTCTGAAGAAAATAAGTCTACCTTCTTTTCAAATAATGAAGAATATTATAAATAATTGCTTATAGATATTACTTAAATATGATTAACATAAAGCTAATAGGTTATAAACTTATAAAAGCAATTAATGCCATGAAAACAATTTATAGAGAAATCATGGGAGGTGTTCTCCGGTTAATATTTCACTTTTATAAGTATCTTAAACTTAACGTACGACATATGCCCATGCATTCGTGCGGGCTACCTTTCTAGCTATACTTTAAAAGTTCTCTATATCTATCGCTACTACTATTTACAAAGTAGTATAAAAGTGCTGATATTGTTCATTCTTGGATATACTACTAGGCACCGTACAATACTATATGGAAAGCAAACAAGTATATAAACTACTAGGCAGTAGCACAAATTTTGACAATTTGACCCTTTGCAAAAAATAATTATACAAATGAACCGTAGCCAAAACTTATTTCAAAATTACCCTTTTGTTCAACGCCAAATCTCATGACGCTGAACTTAGACAACTCAGCGCCACGTCAACTGGCGCTGAATGTCGTGCCATCGTGGATGGGAGTATGAGTCGGCGTGCCAACCTGCATTCAGCGCCATGCTATTTGACGCTGAGGTGTTTGAACAAAAGGGTCGTTTTTAAAATAAGTTTTGACCACGGTTCATTTGTATAATTAGTTTTTGCAAAGAGTCAAATTGTCAAAATTTGTGAGGCAATAGTGTACATACTACTTCCTCCGTCCCAAAATGAAGCCATTTTTTAGGTTGGCATGGGTATTAAGAAAGTAGGTGAGAATAATTAGAGGAAGTGTGTGATTGGTTGAAAAGAGAAAGTAGGTGAAGAAGAATGGTTGCGATTGGTTGAGAGGAGGAGGTAGGTGAAGAAATAGCTTTATTTTGGGACAAGATACTGTGCTAGAAATAGCTATATTTTAGGACGGAGGGAGTATAAAACAAAAAGTTTGTACTTGTGTGCCGAGAAAAAAAAATACATATACTAGTAACGTGCTTCCTCAACCATATCAAAAAATTTGAACCTGCGTATGTAACGGCCGGAGTGCATGCACGCAGAAATTAAAAAAAAAAAGAAGGGAACAGTAATTTATTTTTCTCTTTTAATCTAACTATTCATAATCAACTAATGGATATCCAATGAGAAGAGGGAGTACATACACTGTATATAAAAAATATAGATATATTTAATTTTTTATATGTATACATTTTTAGTGAATAAAAAATATATACACGTATATAAACTTTGTAAACGTACATATACAAACTTTACATATGTATTAAAAACCAATAAAAAAACTACAAACTATGTAAATGTGTGAGATACTACGTACCTATACAATCTTTGTAGATGCACATATTAAAAAATAGTAAAAAAGGAGAGAAAAAACCCAAAAAAAAGCGTACGTACACACGTATTAAAAAACCGAAAAAAGAGAAAAAAAATACCGAGAGGAAACCGAGAAAAGAAAAAAAAACCCGGAAAAATAGGGCCTCCCCGCGTCCTCCATCTCCGTCTCGGACCCCCCTCCTCGCCGTCCGATCCGCCTTGGGATTCCCAATCCGTTTCCGAATACTCCCCCCACACCCGCTGTGTATATATTGCCACCTCAAACGACAGAGGAAAGCGTAACACAACAAACCCAACTTCTTCTCTCTCGAGGGAGAGAGAGAAAAACCAAGAAGAAGTCGAGGAGAGGAGAGGAACAGTAAAGCAGCGAAGGAAGCGAGTTTGCTTGCGCGCGCGCGAGATTCGTCGCCACCATCGTCGTCTCGTCGATCGGCGCGCGAGGGAGGGAGAGATGGCGGTGGCGGCGATGGAGCTACCGGCGGTCCGAGCCTACGACGCCCTGGGGATCAACGAGACGTCCGTCAAATCCATGCCGTTCGAAAACCTGGCCACGCTGATGCAGTCTCCGGCGACGCTCCAGGCCACCAAGGCGGTGCTCGACCGGTTCGAGAAACTCTTGCCTCTTCTTTCATCGCCGGTCATAAACATCGATCACCTCCTGAAACACCTTGGATCTCCAAAGAAGAAGAAGACACCACCACCTGCTGCTGCTGCTAGCGCGTCTCGATACTCGCTGAGGGTAGTCCTCTGCTCCTACATGATCCTGGCTCATCCGGGTGCAGTGTTGAGTGGACAAGGGGAGAAGGAGAAGCTACTTATGGATTCAGCAGGAAGCTTTGTCAAGGAGTTTGAGCTATTGGTTAAGACTGTGCTTGAGAAGCAATCGACTGATGCTGCTGCCGGTCAGAAAATGTTCAGTGCTCAGCTGGCCGATTTCGATAGAGCATGGTGCGCTTACCTCTACTGCTTTGTGGTGTGGAAACTGAAGGATGCGAAATCGCTGGAGGACGATCTTGTCCGGGCTGCGTGCAAGCTTGAGCTGTCGATGATGCAGACGTGCAAGCTAAGTTCAGATGGGCAGTCACATAATGGCCTCTCTCATGATATGAAGGCGATTCAGAAACAGGTTGCTGATGATCAGAAGCTGTTACGAGAGAAGGTTCATCAACTGAGTGGCGATGCAGGCATCGAGCGGATGAACTCTGCTCTTTCGGACACAAGGTCAAAGTTCTTTGAGGCGAAGGAGAACGGAAACCCATTAGCTGCATCAGTTGCAAACGTATCTACTCCTTTGAGCATTGGTTCGTCTGGATCGAGCTTCACTGCCCAATCTTTGCCTGGAGCTGCTTCATCGCCAAGCAGTTCATCTCTGATGAAACAGCCGACGGACAATGAGCAAATGCTCAATGAGATGCTTCACGAGGACGATGTTTCTTTTGGTGGCAACTCTGATAACGTCAGTTCCGCGGAGAAGGAGTTTCAGGCCAAAGTGAAATCGACGATGGAGAAAGCGTTTTGGGATCTGGTTACTGATTCGATGAAAGGGGACAAACCAGATTATACCCAACTAATTAACCTCGTGAAGGAAGTCAGGGATTCATTACATGAGTTGGCTTCCAAGGAGTTGAAGGAGGAAATCCTCGAGAACATTGACCTCGAAATTTTGTCACAGGTAAGGAATCGGTGGTCTTGACAAAATAAAATAGTTAGTATTAATTTGCTTTTGTTAAACCCAGTATATTTTGAATTAATGTTGTTATTTTTTTTTTGGATGAAAGGTGCTCGAGTCAGGCTCCCAGGACACGCGATATCTGGGGCAGATTATGCACTACTCCCTGGATATGATCAGGAAACTATCTGCCCCTGCAAAGGAAGATGACATGAAGAGGAGTCATGAGAAATTATTGAACGAGTTGGCTGCAAGTTCCGAAGTTAATGACAATGGCATCAGCTCCTTTGTCATTGCTGTCATCAAGGGCCTGCGTTTCACTCTCGAAGAAATAAAGGTTTGTTCAATGTTAACACCTTGACTTAGTCCTGACATAGATTGCACTTACTTTGCGCCGTGTTTTCCTAACATTTTTTCTGTGATTTAACAGCAACTGCAATCTGAAGTTAGCAAGGCTCGCATCCAGCTCATGCAACCAATCATAAAAGGCTCTGCCGGAGTGGAGTACCTGCAGAAGGCTTTCGCGGATCGCTATGGACCTCCTGCTAATGCATCAGCGTCTCTCCCTATAACTAAGCAGTGGGTTTCGGCAACGAAGAGCATCGTGGAACAAGAGTGGAGCTCACATTTGGAGTCTCTCCAAGCTTTGCCAGCAGATCATGTAAGTCTCTCTACGATCACAACAATTTTTACGGTTGTATTAGCATAGGCAGCAGTCTTAAGTTTTTCTCTGACTGACACTGAATTTTAACCCGTCTTGTCAGGCTCAACGCGTTGTTGTTCCGGCACTTCGAGCTGGTCACGGTGCTCCAATGGCTCAGGCTTCTTCGTCCGCAGCTAGCGGTTCTGGTCTCCCAGAATGCAAGGGTGAGAAGATCGACAAGCTGACAAGGGTTGGCTTGTTGCAACTTATCAGCAATGTGGAGGGCCTGAACATGCAGTCAACCCCTGAGACCTTCCAAATTAATCTGCCGAGGTTGAGGGCTGTGCAAGATCAGTTTCAGAAGGTGATTGTGATCGCGACGAGGTAAATAAATATTCTCCACCTTGAACTTTTGAACTAAATCTGTCGATTCAGAACAACTGATTTTTATACTTGATGCATGTGATAACTGAAATCAATCTACCATGTCTGTCTGTTCCAGCATTCTCGTCCTGCATCAAGTTCTGGTGTCGAAGGTCGCTGCTCCGGAGCTGCAGAACGCCATCTCGGAGCTCTACGACGCTCTCGTGAAGCTCCTCGACAGCAACCCCGACGCTTCGACGGAGGAGATCGTGGAGGCGATGGCGAGCTCTCTGGCGACGGTCGGCTCTCTCTCTCTGCCGGAGAAGCAGGCTCAGGCCACGGCGGAGCTCGCGACCAAGATGCTCCTCAAGAGCCTCCAGGCCGGCGACGTCGTCTTCGGCAAGGTGTCCCGTACGGTCTACTGCGCGTTCCGCGGCGTCGTCCTCGGCGGCGGCGGCGTCAAGGGCAAGAAGCTGGCCGAAGCGCCGCTGCGACGCCTCGCCGCGGCGAAGCTCGCCGACAGGGTTGTCAAGGCCGGGGAGATGCTGATAAATATGGCAGTCATATCAGAGAAGGTCCATGGACAATGGTACAAGGCGCTTGCCTTGTGATTAGCAGAATAGGGTTTGTGTAGTTTTGTTAATGTATATTACAATACGGATTATGGAATGTAAATTTATATGGGTAGGAAATATTGGGCATTTTGTACATGAATTTACATAGGTGTTGATTGGTAGGCTAATTAAATTTCAGTGTGTCGATTCTGGGTGCAGGGCTAATATGGATGACCCTCACTCCAGAATTTAGTCGGTGGTTAGATGTGCTCAATTGCACCTGGGTGTAAGTTAAATCTGGTGTAATGTATTTGCTCTGGGAACTGAAATAATGTGAATATTTAAATTTAAATATTGTGATGTAAAAATTTCGATCGGTTGTGCAGTGGGGTGGTTGAAATTTGGTTGGCATTCACCAGAAATCCTCTTATTTTTTTTCTAAGATCATATAGATGTGATTAACTCTTACAGAAATATACTACATTAGGATTTAGTAGATACCTGTTCCTCCAATATCTCCCGTGGACCCTTAAAAAAAGTACAAATGCAAGAACAAAACCAACTTCTCACGATAAAACAGAATATGAAGATTAGAGCCTAATTTTCTCATTAAAACAAAACATAATAACGAGACAACAAAACAGAACAGTTGATAATAAACAGGTAATGGTATAGATTCATGGAACTCGACAAGGCGGAACAATCATATCCATAGTTCCATACAACGGATGGACCTCTGCACTCTCTTCACTATACAGAGGATTTCTACTGCTTAACAACTCTCAGTTACCCAATCCTCCAAAATGGATATGGGATCATCAGCTTATAGCAGCATGAGTCCACTCGAATGCGATCTTTCCTTCAAGCAGCTCGCCTAAGCCGACTATGTCTAAATGACAGGTTTCCTCTTTTGGTGTATCAACAGCTATCAAGGACCCAAAACAAACCGCTACAAGGGTTCAAAGGGTAGGGAGTAAAAAAGAAAAAGAAGATGTCAACCTATCAAGTATCATATCAACCAGTAAGAGCTCAGTTTTCCTTCCATTTGTTGACATACTTGAGGAATAACATCGAAGGGTTATCCCTTGGTTGGGCCTGTACACGAGAGGATCGCCGCAGTGCAGCCTCTTGGAGTAGCATTTTCTGGGTGACGTCCTTCGTTCTTTTTTCCAGAGCATTGCTACATCGGCCAACACAAAGGTCAATTGCTAAACAAACAGAGCAAAGAGTTTACCATAAGTGTCCAATGCCCACAGGCTGAAAAGTAACATGAGAGCATATGGTGCCCATGCTTAAGGTTTCCTTCATGTTTGAGAAACACACAAAGAACATTTTACTTGTACAAATAAAGACTGCAACTGTAAGGCAAACAGGTCTCAAAAAACCTACACTCAATGATTAATCTTTCAAGATCTATTTTTAGGAGCTTCGATCATGTCTAGCAAGTATAGCGCATCCATTCAGTGAAAAATGGAGGCTACGGTGTGTTATTTAGGCCTTGAACTGAATGTTCCACCAGTAAAGACCATTCTGGACCATTATCTACATTAAATAACATTTTGTTTTTTAAAAAAATTAGATGTAGGCCTTCAAAAAATTGACATGGGATGATTAACTTCTTTCCAGCTAATCTGTCACTTCCAAAAATTAACAGAAGCAACCATCAAACATGTAAAAAGTACCCAACTACAGCAATGAGTGAATTATCTTATATTTTTTTCTTTGAATGAAAATTGAGTACCTTATCGTATTATAGAACTTATCAAGCTGCCGTTTCAGTGCTCTCTCCCTTATGCCTTTAACATTTAACGATCCAATAAGCGCATCAAGCTGTGGATTACAAATTGAAACAGAACTGTTAGCCAGAAAATAAAACATAGGGATTCCCAAAGTTTGCAAAGTGATCACCTCTTCCTTAGTGCTGTAGTAACCCCATTCTTTGGAATCTGCACTTTCGACAAAAAGTCGTCCTTCATGCCTAAAAAACCAATATCTGTTGTAGTACCTGTCTTTTCCAAGGGAATTGCTTTGTACAGATTGTTTCTCCATTTCTGTTCCAAGGTGCCTCTGCTGTAGGAATAAGTCTTGGCTGGTTGGTCTTGGTCTTGTGGTGCCTTTTTTTCCTGCTTTTCAGCTTTCTAGGACAGCATCTCTACTTTCAGTTTGGATGCTCTAGGACAGTTAGGACAGCAGTTTGTTGAGATGCTCTAGGACAGTTTGTTGGGATGCTCTGCTCTAGGACAGTTTGTTGGGATGCTGACAGCACCCTCTTAGACTAGCATGGCTGCATGGCTGCTACAAGCAGCTATAAATATGTATCCAATCCTCTTTGGGAGGACATGGCTTTTGTGTTTAGTGAATGAAGAAAACCAGAAAATTGCCCCATCTCGAGTGCCATCCTCTTCTCAATGAGAGTAACCATAAACATCTCTTGTTCCACCCCTTCCCAAGCTCGGTTGAGCTCTCAGCCAGCAGCAGCAGCAGCAGCACCGGTTGCCCCTCCTTCCCCTTTCCCTTCCCCCTCTCCACACAGCAGCCCCCCGGAGGTGCGCCATGTCCGACGCTCGGTCTCGGCGTTCGGTCGCCTCGAGCACTCGGCGTCAGCAGGACGCCGAGCTCGCCGCAGCAGAAGAGCGCAGGCGAGCAACGGCTCAGACCGCTGCAGCAGCAGCGAGGGCGGCCAGACTGGCGGCAGCGGAGTTGGCAGCAGCCAGGGCGGAGGCGGAGGCGGAGGCGGCGGAAGATGCGGCACGTGCGGCGGAGGTAGAGGTTGAGACCTTGCGCAGCAGCATCAACGGCTCCATCGCCGGCGACATCACCGCTGACAGGGAGCTTGAGGAGCTGGCAAGAGGAAGGGCACGGGAGCGAGCAGAGCGGTGGGCAGCAGCCCACCTCCACGGCGGCGGCGGCGGCCCAAGGGATCGTGCGCCCGCCGACGGGAACCCAGACGGGCGCGGGCGTGCCGGCGGCAGCCCGGAGCCCGCACGCGGCCCTCGCAGGCGGCACGGCTCCCTCTCCCCTGACCGGCGCCATGGTCACCACGGCGTCCAGACGGTGGTCAGGGATTTTGGTCCCGGCGGTGGGTGGCCTACCCTCACCAAAACCAACTACATCGAGTGGGCCGCGGTGATGAGGGTGAGGCTCCAGGTGCGGCACATGTGGGAGGCAGTCCGGTACGGTGACGTCGACTACGACGAGGATCGGCGGGCACTGGATGCCCTCATCGCTGCAGTTCCGCCCGAGATGCAGTTCTCGCTTTCCCAGAAGCGGACTGCCAAGGAGGCCTGGGACGCCATCGCTGCGGCACGCATCGGCAGCGACCGCGCCCGCAAGTCCACACTGCAGGCACTCCGCAAGGAGTGGGAGAACCTGGCCTTCAAGCCAGGTGAGGATGTTGATGACTTTGCTCTCCGTCTCAACACTCTCTTGCAGAAAATGGTGCAGTACGGCGACGACACCTACGACGAGGAGAGAGCTGTCGAGAAGCTCTTCCGCTGCGTCCCTGAGAAGTACAGGCAGATCGCTCGCTCGATTGAATCTCTGCTGGACCTCTCCACGATGTCGATCGAGGAGGCGTTAGGTCGCCTCAAGGTCGTCGATGGTGATGAGCCACGGCCTCTCTCGGGGCCCATCACCATCGGCGGGAAGCTCCATCTCACTCGGGAGCAGTGGGAGGCCTCTCAGGGTGACAGGAGGAAGGGGGAGTCATCTTCCCCGACAGGCGGCCATAAGCCGCGCAAGGCGCGGGGAGGTGTCCAGCTACGGTGGGCGCGAAGACGTGCCGAGGGTGGCGCCCGCAGAGGCGCCCAGGGCGTTGCCACCGGCAACCACAAGCCGGCACGAGACGACACCTGCCGCAACTGTGGCAAGCTTGGCCATTGGGCCAAAGACTGTCGACAGCCACGACGCGGCCAGGCCCACGTCGCACGGGTGGAGGAGGAAGAGCCGGCTCTGCTCCTAGCTCACGCAAGCATCGAGCTACCTCCAGCGGCACCGGCCGCAGCGGCTTTCCTCCACCTTGATGAGCCGAAGGTACTCGTCTCCCTCTGTGACGGCTCCAGCAACGACAAGGCTGATGGGTGGTACCTCGACACCGGCGCCACCCATCACATGACCGGCCGACGGGAGTTCTTCACCGAGTTCGACTCCAGCGTCCGAGGCACCGTCAAGTTCGGGGACGCCTCCGGCGTGGAGATCAAGGGTGTTGGCTCCGTCACCTTCACCGCCAAGTCCGGTGAGCACAGGCTGCTCACCGGAGTCTACTACATCCCCGCGTTGAGGAATTCTATCATCAGCGTGGGACAGCTGGATGAGAACGGCTCACGCGTGTTGGTCGAGGACGGACTCATGAGGATTTGGGATCGCCGTCGTCGCCTTCTTGCCAAGGTAACCAGAGGCACTAATCGACTCTACATCCTCAGCGCGCAGGTCGCACATCCAGTTTGCCTCGCCGCTCGTCGGGACGACGAGGCGTGGCAGTGGCACGAGCGCTTCGGGCACCTCCACTTCGAGGCCCTGAAGCAGCTCAGTGCCAAGGAGATGGTGCGAGGCATGCCGTGCCTTGACCACGTGGAGCAGCTCTGCGACGTCTGCGTGGTGACAAAGCAGCGGCGGCTCCCCTTTCCCCAGCAGACGAGCTTCCGAGCCAAGGAGCGGCTCGGGCTCGTGCACGGGGACTTGTGTGGCCCAGTGACACCGGCCACACCAGGAGGACGACGTTATTTCCTGCTGCTCGTCGACGACCTCTCCCGCTACATGTGGGTGATGGTCCTCGGCAGCAAGGGAGAGGCTGCGGACGCCATCAGGCATGCGCAGGCTGCTGCAGAGGCGGAGTGCGGCCGCAAGCTGCGCGTGCTGCGCACCGACAACGGCGGCGAATTCACGGCAGCTGAATTCGCGTCGTACTGCGCTGATGAGGGCATTCAGCGCCACTACACCGCGCCGTACAGCCCACAGCAGAACGGCGTCGTCGAGCGGCGCAACCAGACGGTTGTGGGGATGGCTCGGGCCCTCCTCAAGCAGAGGGGGATGCCGGCCATCTTCTGGGGGGAGGCGGTGGTGACGGCCGCCTACATCCTCAACCGCTCGCCTACCAAGGCCCTCGATGGCAGGACACCGTACGAGGCTTGGCATGGGCGCAAGCCGGCGGTCTCCCACCTGCGGGTCTTCGGCTGCCTCGCGTTCGCCAAGGAGCTTGGCCACATCGGCAAGCTCGACGACAGGAGCACCCCAGGGGTGTTCATCGGCTACGCGGAGGGCTCGAAGGCCTACCGCATCCTCGACCCGGAGACACAGCGTGTGCGCATTACGCGCGATGTTGTGTTCGACGAAGGGCGAGGGTGGGTATGGGACAAGGCGGTGGATGATGGTTCGACTCCGACGTACGACGACTTCACCATCGAGTACGTCCACTTCGAGGGAGCTGGGGGAGTAGGCAGCTCTTCTTCACCGAGCGTGTCTACCCCAGTCCCCGAGCCTCCACCGACTCCAACACCAACACACCCTCGGGCCACGACTTCGACTACGACGAGCTCTTCGTCGACACCACCCCAGCCGGTGTCCCCACACGCTCCAGCACCAACAGCCACTCCTCCGGGCACGTCTACTCCGACGCCAGCTCGTGTTGAGCGCAGCCCGGTGGAGTTCGTTACTCCGCTCTCCCACGACGGGGAGCGCATCGACGCGTACCATGACGGCGAGCAGCTACGGTACCGTACGATGGAGGATCTTCTCGGCGACCAGCCGGTGCCGGGACTGGTGCCTCGCAACCTGGAGGCGCAGTTGCACCTTGCGTGCGACGACGGTGAGCCTCGGTCTTTTGCAGAGGCCGAGAAACACGCGGCATGGCGTGCCGCGATGCAGTCGGAGATGGACGCGGTTCAGGAGAACCGCACCTGGGAGCTTGCTGACCTCCCTCGTGGTCACCGCGCGATCACCCTTAAGTGGGTGTTCAAGCTGAAGAGGGATGAAGCCGGAGCCATCGTCAAGCACAAGGCTCGCTTGGTGGCACGCGGTTTCGTGCAGCAGGAGGGGATCGACTACGACGATGCCTTCGCTCCCGTGGCACGGATGGAGTCCGTGCGACTCCTTCTTGCGCTGGCTGCTCAGGAAGGCTGGGGCGTCCATCACATGGACGTCAAGTCGGCGTTTCTAAACGGCGACTTGAAGGAGGAGGTCTACGTGCACCAGCCGCCGGGATTTGTGATCCCCGGCAAGGAGGGCAAGGTGCTACGCCTGCACAAGGCCCTCTACGGCTTGCGGCAGGCACCGAGGGCGTGGAATGCCAAGTTGGATTCCACGCTCAAGGGGATGGGCTTCGAGCAAAGCCCGCACGAGGCGGCCATCTACCGGCGGGGCAATGGAGGAAATGCCTTGCTGGTGGGTGTCTACGTCGACGACTTAGTGATCACCGGCACCAAGGATGCAGAGGTCGCGGCGTTCAAGGAGGAGATGAAGGCCACCTTCCAGATGAGTGATCTGGGGCCTCTCTCCTTCTACCTGGGGATCGAAGTGCACCAGGACAACTCCGGGATCACGCTTCGACAGACCGCCTACGCCAAGCGCGTCGTTGAGCTGGCTGGGCTCACCGATTGCAACCCAGCTCTCACTCCGATGGAGGAGAGACTGAAGCTGAGCCGCGACAGCACAGCGGAGGAGGTGGATGCTACACAGTACCGACGTCTTGTGGGGAGCCTTCGCTACCTCACCCACACACGGCCGGACTTGGCCTTCTCCGTCGGCTACGTCAGTCGGTTCATGCAGCGACCGACGACGGAGCACCAGCAGGCTGTGAAGAGGATCATCCGCTACGTTGCGGGGACTCTCGACCACGGTCTCTACTACCCGAGGTGTCCTGGCAAGGCACACTTCGTCGGGTACAGCGACAGCGACCACGCCGGCGACATCGACACCAGCAAGAGCACGAGCGGGATTCTCTTTTTCCTCGACGAGTGCCTCGTTAGCTGGCAGTCAATCAAGCAGCAGGTGGTGGCCCTGTCCAGCTGCGAGGCCGAGTACATGGCAGCATCCGCCGCTTCGACCCAGGCGCTCTGGCTTGCTCGACTGCTTAGTGATCTCCTCGGCAGAGATACTGGAGCGGTGGAGCTCAGGGTGGATAGCAAGTCCGCTCTGGCCCTGGCAAAAAACCCCGTTTTTCACGAACGGAGCAAGCACATCCGAGTGAGGTACCATTTCATCCGAAGCTACTTGGAGGAAGGGAGCATCAAGGCGAGCTACATCAACACCAAGGACCAGCTTGCGGATTTGCTCACCAAACCCCTTGGGAGGATCAAGTTCCTTGAGCTTTGCTCCCGGATCGGGATGGCTCAACTCTCCCACAAGACGGCGCACAAGACTTAGGGGGAGAATGTAGGAATAAGTCTTGGCTGGTTGGTCTTGGTCTTGTGGTGCCTTTTTTTCCTGCTTTTCAGCTTTCTAGGACAGCATCTCTACTTTCAGTTTGGATGCTCTAGGACAGTTAGGACAGCAGTTTGTTGAGATGCTCTAGGACAGTTTGTTGGGATGCTCTGCTCTAGGACAGTTTGTTGGGATGCTGACAGCACCCTCTTAGACTAGCATGGCTGCATGGCTGCTACAAGCAGCTATAAATATGTATCCAATCCTCTTTGGGAGGACATGGCTTTTGTGTTTAGTGAATGAAGAAAACCAGAAAATTGCCCCATCTCGAGTGCCATCCTCTTCTCAATGAGAGTAACCATTGAAATTCTAACATCTGCTATGCAGAAAAAGCAAAGATTAGCAACAAGACTTGCACCTGCTGTCATGGATAGCTTCAGCAGAGACATGCATTTGCATATGTAAGAATGAACGTGCATATGCAAGTTCACATGAAGAAGGGTATAGGTTCTCACAGGATGTACTTTCCCCTCTCCCATCTTGTTGGCATAAATGTTTTTCTTCTCCTTTCCTTCTTTTTCCACAACCTGACCATTTACATTCCCGTTGACATTTTCTGCAGCATCTGTCTGACTCATTTCCTTTTCTGTCACCCCTTCCATGGCCAGCTTATGCTCTTCCTTTTTATTTCTAGCAAGCTCTCTTTTTGATGCTGCAATAGCTTGTTGCTGGTCAATCTTTTCATCTATATTCTGTCTTACAGCAGAAGTTGTTATGGCTTCATCTACCAGTTCCCGCAGAATTTTAAGCTTCACGGCAGTGTGAACAAGTCCATAATGCCCCCTTCTTACAGTTGATAAACTACTGGAGAATTCTTCTTTACTTGTCATTTCCAAGAAATCACATAGATACTCAGCCCAGGTGACCAATGTTACCTACGCATAGTGCAAGTTAACAAGAAAGGACAAAAAAATATGCATGCTTAAATGATGGATAAGGCAAAGTCACCTTTAATTTCCTTCTCTTGTTCTGGAGAAACATAAAATACCCGCCTCCATCTTTAATGAGCAAATGGAAGAGTGCAGCATGTAATTCCACAAGAAGAACAAGGTTGCTTTCTTTGTGGCAGATTGCATTCTCCAGGTCCGAGAGGGAAAATGGAGACAAGCATAAAATCCTCCCGTAAGTCATGCAGAAGTCCCAAACCATAAGTAGATCCCCAACAGAATCTACAGGCACTCTGAAATCTGTAGACAGTGGACGTCTTTTTGACAGACTGGGATCATCTGCTGTAGGCCTTAATAAAAGATCATCAATTGGCTCACCTGCATAGTCATGCAAAAAGTGAACAATAAGAAGCTGGGCAAAAATGTAGTTGTATGGAACATCAAATGAACTGAGAGGATGACATGGTTATCTGTTAAGTCACCTTTCTTCAATTTTTTTCTGACATCATCTGTGGTTCCATTCTCGAGTCCTCTCCTCAGTTTTGGCAACCCTTGACCATTCTACAAGCCATGGTTTCTTTAGGTTTAAGATAATAAGGAACACAGTAAATAAAATGAGGGAAGATGGTTACCAATAAGTCTTTTGGGGGCTCAGTGGGTATTCCATATTTCTTTGCAAGATTTGCATGTATAATCCATGGGGAATTCTGTGATGTTGACTCCCTAATATATATTTTCAGCATGCTACGACTAGCACGTGCCTTCTTGCGAATTACTAGATCATCGGCTTGAAGAACTGAAGTGTTAGTCTCTGCATTGTCCTGACCAATCCAACCCACCTCATACATCTTGGTGTTACCAGAGCCAATAATAACCTTTAAGATCTTGCAAGCAGACACAGAACCATCTTTTCTACCATTTAGTTCTAATCCTTCAAAAAAGTCTTCTTGGAGAATACTGTATATTTTGTTGACAAGGTCAGTCAAGCTAAGAGTGCCTGAAGCAAATGTAGTAGAAATTCCACTCTATCAAAATCATCAAATAATCCAAAATATTGTAAAGGGAATAATTAACTTGCCTTCACAGAAGAGAATTCAAAAAACTATATAAGAACACTAATGATACACATCAGTGATACCACTCAAAACACCAATAATATAGTACAGATACTAAATATACAGTAGATCAATAAGTCACAGATTGTCCCTTTTGCAAACTATAGTGAAGTTGAGGACTAGGCAAACAACCTCCACATGGGCGCACAATTACAGGACGACATCTCATCAAAATTATAAAAAAGAGAGATTTGTCACACAGAAAGCCTTCTGCGTGTTACACTACACCCCAAGGGGAAAACTACGGACCTAATATATCTTTCAAACAGTATTAGCTCAGTCAAACTTCATATAGCACAGGAAAAATGAGAAAATGCATAGACAGAATACTAATCAATTTGGACACAGACCAACAGTGTGCACCATAAAGAAATAAAAAACCATTGCATTTTCTGGAAATGTGCAATCATAATAACGCTGCCAAGAACTGTAACAGGTTTAGGAAAAGCTTGGTGGTCATACTGTATTGAATCATATGTAGAACAGGCGCTATTAACTCTCTTGGCAACTGTTGAGCCTTCTCTGCAGCATGATGCTCTGAGACCAGCGCTTCCTCATATGTTAAATTTGATTTTCCAGACACCTTACATGTCCAAACTCTTTCACGATAAAGGTTTACCCTATTCAGGTATTCCCTAATAAATAGTCAAGGACATAACCATATTACTTCAACATAATCTAATACAAGTACATAATATCAGATTAGAATGGAAATTATTCTTCATATAAAGGACAACTCAATAAGCAGCCATTAAGGCATGAAAGAGGATACTGGTAATCTCGGAATATCTCCTTGGTATACCGAACTTGGAACACCTTGTCCTCTGGATTCAAGTCCTTTGGCGGATCCAGTAAGAAGAACGGTCTCCTTTTTAAGAGAGGCATTGCATCCCTGTAATTCAACAAAAGACACCTCCATAAGTTTTTAAACTATTCACTTCTTCATGGGAAGCTCTAAATTAGCAACAGCCAAATCACAGATAAAGCATAAATATCTTATAAGAAGATATGGCATATCATATAGTGTCAAATTTTTCATAACATTAGTTCAATACTGCATGGGATATGATAGTTTATCACATTTAGCACCAAATGGTTAAAAAAAGTCAATACAATTTTCTTTTGTCGTTTGTGTCAATCCGACTTAGAACGCTTCACGTGGATGCTAATCTTCACAACAAAATTAAACAGCGATGAGTTAACATTTATCTGATGTAACCACACAAATATAAACTAAAATGCAGCACCGCAACACTCATAAATCCAATGAGCAACTAGTTCTTTTACTTGGTGTAGCTGCACTAACACTAAGTCAACAATACACCCTTCATGTTTCGTTAATCCAGCAGCAACGTGTTGATATCCCTATACCGCAAGAACTAACAAGCCCCCGAATGCACAGCCACAAAACACACTTATCATTTCCATCCTTCGGTTCGGTCGACAAGCACAAATTTATGGTAGAAACAGAGTAGCCACTTTTAGCAGACAAGAATGCAGCATGAAGTAGTCATTCCTCAGCTCCAATCCACGTCCGATTGAAGGATTGAGAACACCTAGGGGTAAACCACCAGTTCACCACCCAATGCCCCCCACCTTCAAATCATCAACCCAAGCTCCCCGCAAAACCCCCATTCAGTGCACCGAAGCTCTCCCATTCCCCACGCCGAATCCCCAAAACCCCAATTCCCCCCAAATCGAGCGGCTCCAAACCCTAACCCAACCCCCAAACACAACACAACACAACACCACCCCCGCCGCACCCAACCGCCAACCTGACACCTCCGTAGTCCGTACCACCCTCGGGCACGAACAAAACCGCACAACTCAAACCCGCGATCCTGCGTCACCCACCCCACAGCCCAACACGACGGCGAAAGAGAGCAAATCATTATTCCCGAGGCGGCCTCACCCAGAAGTCCGGGCCCGGGTGGAACGCTACGGCCGACGGCGCGCCGCAAAAAAGGCGACGCTCGCCGGGGGAGTAGCTGCGGAGTCGGAGGTTCCAGCGGGGGCGGAGCGAGCGGCGCGCGCCCGGCGGCCTCGCCGGGCTCCGGTGGCGCGGGCCGGAGGCGAGGCAGCGACGGCGAGAGGAGGACGGAGGGGGGAGAAATCGGAGAAACGCAGGCGGCAGCAACGGAGAAGAGGAGAGGGAGCGACGCGTGGCTCAGGCGAAATTTATAGCGGTTTTTTGATGTGGCCAGAAATGGGCCTGTTTCCTTGGAGAATCTCTCCCGTCTCGTGGAGGTTGTTTTATTTTGCTCCTGGGTACCTCGGTTTTAAGAGTATTTCTGCACCCACCGTCCCCAGAGGACTTGATGATTAATGAATACTCCCTCCCTCTAGAAAAAAAAATCTCCCATACCAGTACAACGAATCTAGACAAAGAACTGTTCAGATTTGTTATACTATGTGGAGTCACATCCCCTACTAAATTATTATTATTTTAGAATGGCGAAAGTAGTATTTAGCCGCCGTTCGTGCCAGCCGTCGTCGAAGCCACCACCGCCACCACCTAGGGTTAGATTGGAAGGGGATCGAGGGTGTGGAGCGTGGGCGACGAGTGTGATTTACCACACCTTATCAGGCTTACATAGGACTAAGGCCAGAGCATTTATATTCTTTTGAAATTTCTCTCATCTTTTCTCTCGAGAGTGATAAGATATTGTCTCGAGTGTCCACAGCCAATTACACAAAAATTGTGGAGTCCATCGGAAGTGTCACTTTTTGCGTTGGATGTTCAACTTTTGTCTAATAATAAATACTCGTAGTGTTCTCACGTAAGGTAAGGTAGGTAAGGCTATTGAAGAGATAAAGCCTATTTAATATATCTCGATTCATGAGCCGATCTGCCAATGTTAGGTATGGGGCTAGAAATCAATTCTTTTGAGATTACTTTGATGAGGTAGAAAAATCGACTTATTCTTTTACGGAGGAAGTATATATCTCAAAACGTTCGGTATAGTTGAAACTCATAGTCATAATGTGTGAGTCCGTGACTGACTAGCTGGAACACTAAGGTCTGAACATTACAAATAGCATTTGATGTGAGTTCATGTAATGTTTCATGTACTCCTACTACCTTCATCCACACAATTGTAGCTAGTGAAGTTCAAATAATATCGCGCATTGGACAGGGGAGAAAGATTGAAGATGGCCAATTCACTAAACGGAATTAGGGTGTTACCTCTCATCGGGAAAGTGTGAAACATGTCTAAACCTTTGTCTCCTTTCATCCATCTTCTTTTAGGTTAATTTCTTAAGCTACCCTTTTATTATTGCCAAACATCGACACAAACCATGAAGATTTATTATTGGTAAAATAGAGTTAGCTTAAATACAACTAGATCTATTTTTTTTGCGGGACAATACAACTAGATCTATAAATCTGAAGAGAGGGTGAAAAGAAACAAGCCAATTTTTTTAAACGACTCGCACGAGACGGTGCGAAGTTCTATTGATAGAGTAGGAAAAAATTACAAGATTACAACCTTGGAGGGTCGTAATCAGGAAAAAGGAAAAAATATATCACCACCCACACACCGACATCACCAACACACAAGCCCAGGAGAAGGCTAGCACCAGATCGACCGCCGCTAAGCGTGACCGACCGCCACTAGTCAAAAAATTTGGTGTAAATGTGAGTTTGTAAAATGGGTACTGAAAAGGAAACATTGCTTGGTTAGCTGAAGTGATGTTATTCGGTGCAAGTGTGAGGTGCATCACCCAATTATACCTTCCAACTTTCCTTGGTTTATTTTTAATTAATTACTGCGTATATTAGTTGAAAGAAAATTGAAAAAATATTTTTTTATTATTTTGTGTTTATATACCTATATAGCGAAAATTTGCACAAATATACCTATTCCCCGATGTGGTTACGCGGGATCGAGGCGGTCCCGCACTACCATTCCACGGGGACCGGTGGTCCCGCAGCACGGACGCTCGGTACCGCGGACCGGCCAAGCGGCACCGCGGTCACGCAGGCCGGCCGCGCGTGAGCGGGCAGCCAAGCTGCACATGCACACTGTTTTGACACTGTTCATGAGCCGGTTCCACGTTGGATCGGCGGCACCGCTGTTTGAACAGTGCAGAACAGTACTGATACCGTAAAAAAATGTGGAACCGAGCCGCTCCCGCACGCCCGTTCCGTGGGACCGTGCCGCTCCCGAGGTGCTCCCGCATCCCCGCCGCTCCCGCATACTCGTGCCGCGGGCTGCATCGCTTCCGCGCAACCGCCGTGCGGGACCGGCAGGCGCGACCGTGCTTACCGTACCGCTCCCGCTAACCTAGGATGAGGTATATTTTCGCAAATATATTTTTGTAAGTATATTTTTGTAAATTGAAAGGAAACAAAAGTATATTTTCAATTTTATTTCCCTATTAGTTATCACGTGAGAAAATAAATAGACGAAGGTGACACGTGAATTGGGCTCGGAGACGCAGTTGCCCACGTGGCCGCACGTACAGCACCACGCACGGCCTATTTGGGGCCCACTTGAGGCCTGGGCCTTCATTTCCTCCGGTCAGCAAAGGAATAATGGCATTATCTTTTTACTTGTGCTTACACTTATCAGCTAAAATTTTAATTTTTAACTTTAAATTTGGAGTTAATTTTGAGGTTCTTCCATTAAAGTTTTTTTCGATCTTTGATTTTAGATCGCTAAAAACACGTATATAAAAGTTTTATTCATAATTTTTTTTTTCGTTTGCAAATATGTCGTTTGGCTTATTCCGCAGATAAGCCAAACGATGATGCTGTAAGTTCACTTGCCATCCCTAAACTTTAGGCTGAGTTTGATTTATATCTGAAATCTTCACCCTTAAACTATAAAAAAAATACAACTTAGGTACATGGCATTATATATAGGCCTCATCTTTT
Organism: Oryza sativa Japonica Group; assembly: GCF_034140825.1. Lineage (NCBI taxonomy): Eukaryota > Viridiplantae > Streptophyta > Magnoliopsida > Poales > Poaceae > Oryza > Oryza sativa. The sequence continues at coordinate 22,271,031 of NC_089038.1, forward strand.
TATGTTTATTCTTAACTGGCATATGATTGGGCCCACTTGTCGGTCTTAGAAGAGGAGGAGACCTCGATGTCTGGATGGGTATGCGCACGTCGAGCGATTTGATAATTTACCACTCCTTTAAATGAGTTTTGATTATTTGACATCATGATCCACTTTCATTCACTCAGATGGTCCCACTTATCATCCTCACAAGTGCCAATTTAAATAATTGGGCAACGAAAAAAAGTGTCAAATTATCAAATTTTTCGCGCGGGTCACGGGCGATGGAGGAGATCGAGGGCCGGAGCTCGCGGAGGACGACGAACAGCGCCGCGGCCCCACCGAGCACGCCGCCGTTCCTGGTCGCCGCCGCCACCTTCTCTTCCGGCGAAGCCGTGTCACGTACTCCCCTTGCTCGCCTCCTACTCGTCCATCATCCCTCCTGGGACGCAAGAACCAAAAGAAGAATCGTACTAATCCATAAAATCCCCAAAGGATCAAACAAGCTAGCCATGCAAAAGAAAACATCACAATTTAGGATGGAACAAGAAGGCTAAACGAGACAGGCGAGAATCATCAGACAGGTTGGCCGTTAGCCTCGACGACCGATCCAACAATTACCACGCCACGAACCATAGTGAACCACGAGAGCTCTCCTCTCAACAAGCGGGTAAACCATGATTCCGGCGAGGAACCACGAACGCGGCGCCGCCGCGGATTTCTGTTACGGCACCAAGTAAAAAGCCTCCACCCGATGGCGCGCGTGTCGGATGTGCAGGGTGAGCTCTTCGCGCTGGCCGTCGTCTTGCTGTGGCGACCGCAGCGAGCATGAACCACGAGCAGCGGTACAGCTGGGGCTGGATGGACGGACGGACAAAGGATTTTCAACACATAAGTACCAAAAGTACCATGACACCTATCATTTGCATACGACTCAAATAGTTATAGAAAAAAATTAGTAACATTGTTTGTGATGATATAAGTTTATATACAAACATGCAAGACTAAATTCGATCTACAACTAGAGAAATAAAAATAATAAAATCAGATAATGAATAGTACCCGTACAATGCAGATAAAATTTGTTATTTTTGTTTCTTTATATATCGATCGAATTTACACTTACATGTTTACATATTGTCTTATATTATCATGGACTATATTATCAAATTTTATGAAATTTTTTATAACTGTTTGAATTACATGCATACACCTAGGCATCTAGGTATAGAAAATACTTTTTGCTGGATGGACGACGAGACTGCTATGTCGCCAGGAACAGCATGTTCGACGGGGGCCGCGGCACTGGTTGTCGTTCTCTGCGAGCTCCGGCCCTCGATCTCCTCCACTGGCGCCTCCGCCATCTCCTCTCAGATTGCCAAATGGCCCGGTCATCTATCATGAAAGCAAAAACAGGAAAAACGGGTCTATACTGTCATGGGACATAAGTTACGCACGGTTTTGTATAGTTTAGGGGCGAAGATTTCTGGTATCGAGGATAAGGGAGGTCAAGACGTTAAAGTTGAGGGACGACAAGTCGACTTATTCTGTCAGGAAATAGAAGGAATAGTTGGGCCCAAACTCAAAATTTGGCCCAATGAATGAATCGCTAAAAGCTACTCTGAATTTTACTTCTAGCCTATCTTTCAATCTCCATAACTAGGCCCAACCGACAAAGCCCAATTAGACTTTGCGCTGCTCTTCTCTCTTCTTCCTTTTTTCCCAAAAAAAACGTCAGTTCGTTGCCGATGTTTTATATAAAAAACAATGTGACACATTTTAAAGAGTAAATACGAATAAACCTTATAGTGCACTGTTAATTAGGAAAACCTGAGCGAAAATCACAACCACAACAACTAATCTAACCTAAACTACCACGACCTAAACCCAACGTGAGGTATTGTCACCGAGCTTATCGTAGAAGTGACACAACAGCCTCGACTACACAAGGCATGTGTTACCATTGCGAACTTGCCACCCAAGTTACATAGGAGCTTCGACTTCACTGTAAACATGTCATTATTGTCAAACCCAACGTCAAAAACAAATAAACAGTTTCGACGTTCCACGATAGAACATCAAGATTTTCAGTACTCTCTTGGAGTTGCAGGATGCAATGTTTCAGTTTAGTCATGGTTGCTATCTTCTTGGAAAGATAGTTCTCCAACCTGTAATTTGATTAATTTTCACCCTCGCAAAAGGAAAACCTGTAATTTCCATATTGGAAATTGAACAGCTGAAATAGATGAGCCGGCTCCAATAGTCCAATACAAGAGTTTGTTTTTTTAAAAAGAGATGTTTGGTTAATCTTTGAGAAAAATAATTGTTTTTTAAAAGCAGTTGTTTACCGTGTGAAGCAACAGGGGCAGGGTGGTTAGAAGTTATAGTCATCAGCTCTATTAGCCGCCTAGGTCCCAAAATTTCAGAGCAAGTCCAAAATGTTTAAGCATCCTTACACTATTAATAAAACTATTGCTAATAGCACTTGTCAATTCCTATTCAAATATAAAAAAGAACGTCACAATAAGCAATCCACCATAACAAACTATACTCCATAAAAAAAACGATATTTTAGCTTGTGCATTTTGAGATTTCTGTCCACGTCGAATGCTAAAGCTGCCCAAGTTATCCCTAATGGAGAATGATTAGGAGGAATAAAAACGCTTGGTAGGTGAGATGATTCCTCTTCTGCTTTTGTCGATTCGAGCTGCGAGGTCAGGGCAGCAAAAATCCCCGGTCAACAAAGCTAAGCACAACGCAAAACGTAGAGCAATATAATGACAGGTCAGGAATGTGATTAGCTGTAGGGGATGAGACAACGATGCGTCAGGGTTTTGCATAATTATTGCATTGCTTGCTCAGCAGATGATCTCTTCTTCTTCACTGAAACAAAGAGGCACGGTTTATGAAGTAATTTGTGATGGGGAAAGCAGGGAGGAGTAGTTGTGTGTAGAATTGCATGCGTAAAGCACTGACGAAAAAGTTTATTCAGACTGAATTTTCAGGTTTGACTGAACCGCGAATCAACTGTTCTTTGTGATGCCTGCGTTTTATTTTATGTGATCTTTTGCAAGAAATCGCAGATTTACGATCCTAGCTTCTTCTGGAGTAGTAGACAATTGAGGCATGCTTTGCGCCTCTTTTTTTGGATAGTAAAGTGAAGTCAAAATTGGCCCTAAATAACAACCAACCCTGAACATTTTTTTTTCATGGATCATGAGAATTTAGAAGCATTAGCCAGATCGAGACGACGACCATGCACATGCACCATACTTAATCAAGGCATCAGTTTAATTATGCTCAGCAATTCTTCTTAGCCTTAATAAAAGAACTGTATGATGAAAACGAATGTGCAGAAGAGCTCGAGCACGTCGGTTGCACTTATGCTGACAGTAGCCATTTGTTTTTTCTTTTTTTTTGCAGCCGCCGAAATGGGATAAAAACTTACACTGCAAGTGTTGAACTGTCCAATGTTGTTTATGGATTAAGTACACCAAACTACTTTATTACATTTCATTTTAGAAGGTTCGCTCGGTTCACCACCGTCCGCTGGGATATGCTAATTAAACTTGACTAGTACTATGCAATCAGAGTGTTCAGAACAGTATTAATTCCAAGAAGGGTTAACGAATTAAGCGGATTGTAGTTAAGAATTATCTACTTGATTATATGAATGAATTAATTTTTATATAAATAAACTTAGCAAATAACTTAAAATAAGTGTTTTGGATAATATAGTAGAAGAAAGTTCTTTTAAGGAAATGTATTTTTCGAAGCTGGATCAAATAATCCATTTCAACGATCCGATAAATAACCTGAAAAGAACTTAGCTTAAAAGTACTCAAATTCAGTGCGTTATTCTATGAATCTAATAAAGATATGGAAGAAACCATATCAGATACAAATCTCGATTGGTTCTATCACTAATCTTGCAGGAGAGTATATACTGTTCTCCATTTATCTATTATATTATTAAAGGAATAGAAAAAGGAGCCTCCACGTTCGCTCTCATGGCTTGGAAATTCTTACATTAATCAGAGAAAGAAAAAACAGAGTCTATATAAAAATACAATTTAGAAATAACTGAAATTCGGAATTAAAAAAATAAGGAATATTAGAAGAGGAGACTAGAGTCCATATAGAAATATAATTATGAAATAACTGAAATTCGGAATTAAAAAATAAGGAATATTAGAAGAGTAGACTAGAGTCCATATAAAAATACAATTTAGAAATAGCTGAAATTCAGAATTAAAAAATAAGAAATGTTAGAAGAGGAGACTAGAGTAGAGTATAGAGTTCATATAGAAATACAATTAGGAAATAATAGAAATTTGGAATTAAAAATAAGGAATATTAGAAGTAGAGTATAGATTCCATATAGAAATACAATTAAGAAAAAAAAGAAATTCGAAATTAAAAAATAAGGAATATTAGAAGTAGAGTCTAGAGTCCATATAGGAATTTAAAACTAACTAAAATTCAGAATAAACATAATAAAATGAAAAGTAGTGTTTAGAGTCCATATAAAAATACATTTTACAAATAACTAAAATTCGAAATTAAGAAAAACATGGGAAGAAGAGTTTAAAGACAATATAGGAATACAATTTAGAAGTAACTGAAATTTGAAATTAAAAATTAAAGAATATTGAAAGATGAGTTTACAGTCCACATAGAAATAAAATTAGAAATAATAAAAATTCAGAATTTAAAAAAAATATTAAAAGACGACTCTAGAGTCCATATAGAAATATATATAATTTACAAATAACTAAAATTTGATATTAAAAATAATTAATAACTAACACGTATATAAAATACAATATGAATATTACACATTAATAGTTTCGTAAAGTTATTGCAAAACTTAAAATTATGTTGTCATTGTAATATATTTTAATAATATAATAAGAAAACATATATGCTATTATATGAGAGAAAATATAATGATGCTAGCCGCGCAATCTGCGCGGGCCACCATGCTAGTTTATATTATAGTAGCTGCAACAAGTAAAGTTCTGATCTTTCTTCTGAACTCATGTAGTTAAAGGACAGAAATATCTTATCAAGAACCCAAACTTTGCTTCCTCCAGCCTTGTGGTGAAATTTCGGACGCCAAGAACTCCATCCTATCCGGGGTCAGCAAATGTTAGGCAGCAATGAACTGAAAACGATTTACCCTTGTCACCTCAATGGAATCCCATCATCAGCCTAGAAAACGCGAGAGCCCTAACAACTCCCGGAGAAAGATGAGACCCTTGATGCTGCAGATTGCGCACACACACATATATCCAGTAAACGGATCAGCAAATTAATGTGTGGTTTTAGCTAATTTCAGGACCATTTGCATCTGGTGTTTCAGGGGTAGGTAGGTGAGTAGGTAGGTAGGCGAGGTGTGTTCCTTCAGAGATTCAGGCTAAGTTCTTGACCCTGACGGATCATTTCGACAAGCAGATTTCGGTTAGGTTCCATCTGATCTCAGTGGTGCAGGTTCTGCAAAAATGCCAAAGAGGATGATGATGATACAGATCAGATGTATGCATGTTGTCACAATCTCAGAATGAGAATGTCAGACCCGAGAATCAAGAAGGAGTATTGTAGTAAACAACATTGGTGGTGATCACTGATCAGAGCATATTGTACAGCTCAGGTCTGGCCTGACCTGAAAGAAATTACAAATAGTATATACTATTACTTGTTCTGTTTTTTTTTTCTTCTGAAAGAAAAAAAAATGTTCCTTGCGTGGTCAGAATTAAGCCGATAATAAACATTGATCAAAGAACTGATTAGATTTTGTGTTTTGTATTCGGTATTTGCATGAATCTCGTTGCAGACATCTCATATGGTCAGAGCATATCTAACCACTATATTACGTAAAATAAATAGTATTTTCATTCTGCATGAGTGCACTATGATTTGTCTTGCCTTTTTCTTTTCCTTCGGAGCATTATGCTTTATCTTTTGATTTGTGTCTATGGGCATAATATTCAGATACCAAAGTTGTAAGATAGTTAAATACGTTTTCATTATCTAAGAAACAAAAGTACACTGTACACACTGTTAAGGGTATGTGCCCTTAACATATACTCCTTCCGTTCCATAATAGGTGACGTTTTTGACTTTTTATTTGCAACGTTTGACCATTCATTTTATTTGAAAAACTAGTGCAAATATAAAAAAAGATAAGTCATATGTAAAGTACTTTTGACAATAAAACAAATGACAAACAAAATAAATAATAATTCCAAAATTTTTTGAATAAGACGAATGATCAAACATTGATAAACAAAAACTTAAAAACTTAAAAAGACAAGTAATATGGGACGGAGGTAGTACTCCATAATATTATTATGAATGCCTAACTGGAACACAAGATAAGAAAAAAAATGTTCCTTGCGTTTTTAATTTAGAGCTCTGGTCTGACTTGAAAGAAACTACATTACTTGTTCATTTTTAATTTCCGAGAAAAAAATTGTTCCTTGCGTGGTCAGAATTAAACCAATCATAAACAGTATCAAAGAACCAATTAGACTTCGTGTTTTATTCCGTACTAGCATGAATCTCGTTGCAGACATCTCATATGGTCAGCAAGCATAGTTACCTGCTATCACAAAAACTAGTAGTACCATTCTCATTCAACATAAATACACTATGGCGTTTCTCTTTTGATTTGTGTCAATGTGCATAATATGCTGACACCGATATAAAATAACTTATCATTATGTTAAAAAAAATAAGTGCATGACATGATGAGTGCCTAACTAGAGCACAAGAATTTCGCAGAAATTTCATGGTTTTCAGTTTTCAAGTTTCAAAGGGAGGACAACGAACATTACTATAAAGCAGACAAGTTGAGTTTACTGCTTACTATACGTAATTATCATAGCTAATATAGGTCAGTAAAAAGGGACGTCCACCACAAATCCCCATCTCCTACACGCAAATATTCAGAGATCAAAGTTGTAAAATACATAAATACCTTATCACTGCTTGGTAAACATAAATGTACCATACGGTTCTATAATTCTTAATATTTTAGAAAATGACACGGTCTTAAAAAATTATCTTCGACTATGATTTTTCTATTATAACATATAAAAAATAAGTTGTAAGATTAATATATACATCGTGTTATAGTGTTTTCAATCTAAATAGTTTAAAATTTATTGATTCTCAGTCTTATCTAAAACGTCAAAAGTTATGAAACGGGGTGAGTACACTGTTTAAGGGTGTATACTAGCATACATGACATTTATGAATTGCCTAACTGTGGAACACGAGAATTCCTCAGAAATTATAGTTTTTTCACTTTTCAAGTTTCAAAAGGAGGAAGACGAATACTCCTGCAAAGCAGGCAAGTTGAGTTCACTGCTGACTGCTACCTCATTATCATAGCTAATCTAGGTCTGTAAAAAGGGACATCCACTCCAAATCTCCATCTCCAACACGCAAAACGAGCCGCCAAGAACCTGTCACCGACTGAATCACGTATTCTTGTCCATCAAATCGGTAAACCAGCACGAAGAATTTTCCCCCATGTGATGGATAAATAATGGATGCATTCAAAATGAATTCAGAATTCTTCAGAATTCGACACCAGAGAGGCAATGCATGGTCGGTATGGGATCCGCGTTGGTTGGTGAGGTGCTTCACTGCCTAAAAAATAAATTTATAAGGAAAACAAAATGGAGAGAAGTTTGATCATCGATGAGGACTTGGAGTGAGTTCAATGGCTGTTTGGTACGACTCCACTATATATGCACACATATCAGTACTGTTCCCTGACTTTGTTCTTCAGTTAATTGCGTATGGGAGAAACCTCTCAACAGCAACAACTACTGCACACCAACTTGTACTAGAATTGCGCCTTGTTAGCAATATGATAGTACACTGAATTTTTTTTTTGTCGAAATCACAATGATTTAATGATTTTAAGTTGTTTGGTAAGAGTTCATGACTAGTGATTGATTAGGTTTACGGCCATAGAGTCAACGCATCAGAATACATGGGCGATGACAAACAGCTACAGTTGTTCTATTCCAAATACTGCGTACAAATTTCATGCGAAATATCTTTCAATAAGTAATGATGTGGAGTATTTCTTAAAAAATAGTAGAATATACATTTTATACAAGGGCATATGTATATATAGTGTATACATGTTCTTTTTTTTTTGCATCTTCTTTAAAAAAAAAGAATTTATTTGATATGTACTTGCAACTACCCCAATGTTACATCTTGCTAATCTTGTCAATTTATTTGATATATAGCTGCAACTACTCTAATATTGTAATACTGCATTTACTAGTCTTATAGATTTATTTGATATATGCTTGCAACTGATATATAATACTATATTTTGCTTAGGGTTTAGGGCGACTATTGCAAGAAAATTGTCGAGGAAGACTTCAATATATGTATATTAAGACCAGAAAAGAACAAAAAAGGGGGGAGAAAACCCAAAAATATTTCAAATCAAAACAATGTCAGAAGACCATTTACACTAAAATTTTGATTCTTTTCTATAAAATACTAATGAATGTTCTGTGACTAATGCTAAGCAATAACAATAAAACAAACAAAAAATCCTCAAAAGAAAACTCTCCTCCCCGTTGTTCTTGCGCAAGGGAGGCCAACCATGCAAATGGGGGCATTCCATTCCACGACATGCCACGTCACGTCGCCGTGGACCCATCGGTGCACGACCGCGACAGCGCGGGCTCGCCGCCGGCGCCGGCGCCGCCTTCCTCGTACTCGTCGCACGCCGCCACGGCCCGCTCGAGCACGCCCACGACCTCGCTCATGGTGGGGCGGTCGCGGCCGGCCAGCCTGACGCAGTCGGCCGCCAGGTAGCCGACGTAGGCGACGGCCTCCATCTCCCACGGCGTCGGCAGCGGCAGCCTCGCGTCGAGCACCCGGTGCACCCGGTCGCCCTCGATGTGCGGCACGGCCATGTCCACCACGTTCTTGGGCGAGCCGCTGCCCTCGTACTTCTGGATTGCCTTGCACCCGGACAGCAGCTCCAGCAGCACGACGCCGAAGCTGTACACGTCGCTCTTGTCCGTCAGGTGCTGCAGCCTGTAGTACTCCGGGTCCATGTACCCCACCGTCCCCGCCGTCACGCACCGCTCCTCGTCGTCTCCGTCGCCGGCATTGCCTCCGTCGCCGGCGGCGGCATTGTCACCGTCCAGGGTGTTGAGGAGGGAGAGGCCGAAGTCGGAGACCTTGGCGGTCCAGCAGGAGTCGAGGAGGATGTTGGAGGACTTGATGTCGCGGTGGATGATGGGCGGGACGGCGTAGGTGTGCATGTACTCGATGCCGCGGGCGGCGCCGAGCGCGAGGCGGAGGCGGGACGGCCAGGAGGCGAGCGGCGGGGAGAGCGGCGCCGCCGCCGACGCCGCACGCCTGTGGAGGTGGTCGTGGAGGGTGCCGTTGGGCATGAACTCGTAGACGAGGATGCGCTCGCCGCCGTCGGCGCAGAAGCCGAGGAGGCGGACCAGGTTCTTGTGGTTGACGCGGGAGAGGAGCGCGAGCTCGGAGACGAATGCCGCCTCGTGGTCGACGCGCCGCGCCGCGGCGGCGGAGGAGGAGGAAGGGCCCCCCGTGTCGCGGCGCTCGGCGCGCTTGATGGCGACCTCGCGGCCGTCGGGGAGGGACGCGCGGTACACCGCGCCGAAGCTGCCGGAGCCGATGCGCTTCGCCGGCGAGAAGCAGTCGGTGGCGGCGCGGAGCGCCACCAGCGGGAACTGCTCGACCGTCGTGTTCGGGCCCTTGGAGAGCAGCGCGCTGAGCCGCCGCTCCACGCGCGGCGCCGTGCCCGTCGGCTCGGCGTGGATGCGCCCGGAGACCGGCGAGCTGCTGCCACGGTGCCGGCGCAGGTAGTAAACCGCCGCGAGCGCGGCGAGGAGCGCCACGAGCGCCGATCCAGCTCCGGCGCTGATCAACGCTATCGCCAGATTGCTCGGGCGACGCTTCCCCTTCGATTGAGAGCTCGACGACGACGACGAGTTGGACGTCGGGGACAGCGCCATCGGAGGAGGGGTGTAGCCGCAGGGGTAACAAACGGACACGTCTCCGCCGCCTCCCCCGCCGCTGCCGGCGCAGAGCTGCGCGGAGCCCGACCAGACGCCGCACGAGCACGACTTCGACGGCGCGCACGGACCCGGGAGCACCTTGTCGAACACCTTCCTCACCCCGCCCGCGACGCCTGCGCCCCAGCACTGCAGCGAGTAGTCGGACATGAGCACCCCGCACACCACCTTCCCCTTCGCCTCCAGCGCGACGAACTGCTGCCCCGCCAGCGCCGGCGGCGGCGACGCCTCCCCCTCGGGCCAGCACGAGACCGTCCAGTTCCCCCACAGCACGCACGTGACCGCGTCGCCCACCGCCACCGTCGACACCGCGCGGCTGATCCTCGGCGGCGACGCGGCCGCCACCGCCGCCGCCTCCCCCCAGCAACCCACCACCCCGCCATCATCCACGCCGCACGCGTGCCTCTCGCCGGCGGCGAGCAGCATGAACCTCCTCCCCGCGGGCTCCCTCCCCACCACCTCCCCTCCACCATAGCACCTCACCTCCCCGCTCCCCACCACCAACCCGCACACGAACCCGCCACCCACCGCCACCGCCGAGAACCCCACCCTCGCCGGCGCGCCCTCCCCCCACGGGCACCTCCAGCACTGCATCCTCTCCCCGACGAGCCCGCACACGGACTCCCCGCCGCCGGACACCGCCGAGAGCACCCGCCCCCTGTACACCCGCTTCGACCCATCCCCGGCCTCGTTCAGATCCCACCACCGCATCGACATTGGCGGCGACGACGTCGGCGCAGCCGAGCACAGGTACCCGTCCCCGGCGACCACCGCCGAGTACGGCGAGCACGTCCCGTCCCCGCCATACGCGTACACGTGCGGCGCCGCCGCCGACCTGTTCGACACGCTGGCGCACGAGATCCTGTACCCCGCCGCCGCGCCCCCCGCCGCCGGCACGAGCCCGCACGCGAGATGCTGCTTGGAGGGGTTGGAGCTGGAGTTGGAGACGGCGGCGATGGCGATGGTGGGGAGGGGGAAGGAGGAGGAGGCGAGGAGGAGGGGCGGCGAGAGGAGGAGGGCTAGGAGGAGGAGGAGGAGGTGAGGTGGAGACATTGGGTTGGAGGAGAGGAGGAGGAGGAGGAGTTTGTGGAGACGACCATTGTTGGCGCGAGTTGGGGAGGAGGAGGAAGAAGATGGAGAAGGGGAAATGGGGGAGGGAGGGAAAGGGTGGAGGTTTAAAGGTTGGTGTCTATGTTTTTCTTTCTCCTCTTCATCACTTTTTGTTAGATTTTTTTTTATTTTTTTTGTTGTTGTTTGAGAAAAAGTAATGGGAAAGATTTGGGTGTTTTTTGTTTTTCTTCTTTTTGGCTAACTTGGTTGTTGGGTAGTATGGAAATATGAATGCACTATTGGTATTTCTCTCTCTCTCTCTTGTTGAGTGATTTTTTTTTTGAGAACTTTGTTGAGTGATTTGATGTGTGTCAATAGCTTGTCAAGAGGAAATAGGTGGCTTGTTAATTAGTTATGGTGTTGCATTTTGGAGGACCACGTTGTGATTAGTAATGGGATTCTTTCTTTTTTTTCTTTTGTGCATATGAATTTTAAGCAAGCTGTAGTACATTTCATCAGAATCCTCTCTTTTGACATATAGCCACTATCCTTTCTGTTGTGATGATAGTACAATGGTGGTTGTGACTTAGTGACAAGTATCTTCCAATGGGGTCGCAATCTATGTTCGAAGAAAAATTCTAGGTCCGCCACCATAATCGGAGATCTTAATATGAACTTTTTGTTAAGTTCATTTTTTTTATGCACGATCTTCACAAGGTCATATAAGCAGATGATCATTTCTTCTGTTGTATGATTACAAAAGGGAAGGATGAAATTACTTACTGATATTTTCCTTCTAATGTGTGAAAGCAAAGGTAATTTCTCATATGGCATTTTGTGCAACTCCCACAATGTGGCCAGGCCTTTCAAAGTCCAGCGAAGTTGGAGAAAATTATTGAATCATCATTGTGCTCATCTCACTCAGCAGAGAAAATGGCCAAGAAACTGTACTTGTTTTCTTTTCTTTTTTTTCAGGAAGTGAGATCATGGGAGAATACTAGGAGCGGTTTCCGGATCTAGAAACACCTCCCCTAATACTTTCATTACTCATCAGAAAAATCTATTGTTTCCGGATCTAGAAACACCTCCCCTAACACTTTCATTACTCATCAGAAAAATCTATCTTATTGATAGTGGTTATTGTTTAAGTATCAGATTTGGACGCAATCATCAGAGATCATCACATATAAGGTTTCTTCTAGGTCTTCTTTGCCTTGCCACAAGCAAGAGTCCCAGCTAAGATCCAGATTCTCCATCCATGGCATGTGTGCTCTGCAGATTGCTGAGACAGCCAGCTAGTGACTGAAGAGAAAAAACATTTGATTACAAGTCAAGATCATTTCTTTACCCTGCAAGATGGCAATTAACAAGCCCCAACACTGCAATTAAATACAGTTTAAGTAGCTGTAATACTTTTCTCTCTGTGGGCTCCTGATTCCATTATGCCGTATAAAACAGACATGGAGTGACATCGGACAGCTATTTTTGGTGTTTTCTCTGACGAAACTGAAGACTGAGACCTAAAGGCTGAAGCACACACGCACATCTACGCGGTTTCAGGGCTTTGCTGACCAACGAACTGAAAAACGAAGATCAGTCAGTCGCTGGTATTTTCTTCGAGGTCCAGAATGGAGGAGATGAGAAACATTCGGTCTCTTCTCGAGATGTTTGTGAATGGGACGACATGGCCAAAGTCAGAAACGAATTTTCATCTCGCTGTAATCTTTGATCTACACGCGGTAGACGCGTAGAATTAACAGGGATGTAGAGAAGAACTCCGTGTTCTTGATTTCGATAGATGAACTTTCGTGCAATTATGAGATACAGACCGGCCTAATCCGTGTACATTCTTGTACTAGTTTTTGTGCATTTTTCGTGCAAGCCACAGGGGTTGAGGTGTCAATTGCATTCTTGTACTAGTTTTTTCTGTCTCTGAAAAAGTTTGCAGTTGAGGAAACGAAACCCTGCATCTTTCCATCTTTCTTCTAATCTGTGTTACCTTACAAACATTTCACTAACCTTGCAGTGTTCTTTTATGAATTTGTGTTGGTGATAAGATAATTAAGCTGGTGCAGGAGACTGTTCAGACAATATTGTCTTGATGTTAGGTTAGCTCAGCTGAATGCTTCTTGTTACGTGAGGACATAAAGATTTTGAGAACACAAGTGTGCAACAATCTGAACACCGAATTGCTGCGTGTTGCGCCTTTTCCAGAGACCTTTCCTGAATTACAATTTTCCTCGTGACAGTGTTGTGGCCTTTTCAATGCGAATGATGCAGATCAGTCTGCGCTTTTGGCCTGAGAATCAGTTTTTAGTTTTACCTGGTCATTTTTTTGGGGGGAAAGGTTCTTCAGAGCCTTTCTTTACAAAGATTCCTAGAGCAAAGACAAAGTGCTGTACTGTAACTATCTGGAAAAAATTGCTGTAATATATTTGTGGTGGGGATCGTGTTCAAACATGAGAACCAGGTCAACTAGTAGTTGCATCTGCATTTTTACTGAAGGCCACAGCCTTTTTTTTTTTCACCTGTACTTTTAGTTTTCCATAATATGTGTGATAAATTTCTCGTGTTTTCGCCAGCGATAAGCCTTTCTTGCGAAATCATAGGCTTTTTAGATTTTGATCAATATCAAATTCTGAATTCTATATTTCTATCCGTGTAAATGATGAAGAGAAGAGAAGAAAAAAAAAACATGTATTGGTTTCATAAAATGAACATCACCTTTTCTTCAAAAATTGGCAGTGTGCGAGCGACAAAGCACTATTCAGAGTGCAGACTTTTCTGTATCTTCAGCTTGAAGTTTAATTTGTTAATACATCCATGTCGTTTCGTTGACTATGTTTGTCTGAATCAAGAACTCATTAACATACTGCATGTTGCCGAATGCTCCAACATAGCTATGATTTCAGAAAGGTATCCGTCATTGAAATTTATGTAAATACTGAGGCCGATGCAGCACTGACCAGACCCAGATGTTTATTTTACTTTGAACATGAAAACAACTTTACATATTTTTCGAAGTCGTAAAGCGGCAGACTGTACAACTTCAAGTCTTCGATTGCGAACGTGACAAAAAAAAAAGCAGTGGGACATCAATCTTGCGATGTACTACCCTTTTTTTCGTACCAATAATCATTAACAGAATCACATTTAAAAAGCAACAAAGGGGAGATCAGAGAGTGCTTATCTCTGAGAGTTGGTGGGTTTCCTGAATGGAACAGCTGAACTGCAAACAAACCTTGCACCCTCATTTGCTAAGAGAAAAAAACAAACACCTGTAGAGCTAGAGCTAATGGGTCTTGAAAATTACAGTGACGTCTTAGAATTTACGAAAACAACATATGAGAACAACTGGCCCTAGTGATAATAAAGCAATCCAATTGACTAACAGAATCACTTTCTCCCCACTTAAAAAACAAAAGATTGTTTGTTTCCTCCCTCTATATTCGGTTTCATGCGGAAGCATTATTGGTGTAGTGGTAGAATGGAAAATGCATGGCACAACCTATCAGATTTTAAACGTTACTCCATCCGTCCGAAAATATAATAATTTCTCCACCTACATTTTTTTCTCAACCAATCATAATATTCCACCATTCATATTCTCCACCAACTCTCTATTTTCAACCGATCACAATATTTTTACCATTTAACTTTACCCACTTTGTTAATACTCACGTTAAGCCTAAAACTCTATTTTGGGGACGGATGTAGTAATATCATAATTATGACCACGTGTATTCTTAGTTGCTGCAGTGGCTGGAGGTTATATATACTTTCTAAAAAGAAAAAATTGTTTCACCTCTCCAGTGCAGCCTACTCAGGCTACTCTTTTGAAGTGAAGTCGCCTCTTTTCTCACCGTTTGTGCCGGTGCTCGGTAGCCGCATTTGAGGATTTTGTCACAACAACAACAAAAAATAAATAAAAAGTCCGGACGGATTGGCTGGCGCGCCATTGCTGCGATTACGAACGACCCGTTGGGCGGCGCGCGGGGTCCCTGCGACGTATGCCGCGAGTCAAAACGCTGATCGCTCGTCTGTCTGAGCGAGTAGTAACGACGCAGCCTCAGGCTCAGCACACACAACTTGTCTGACGACTGACGGGGGCGACTGGTGTTGTGGATGGTGTGAGACCGTGTGACCTCATCTCGAATCCGCCTGCACTGCAGGCTGCGTCCCTGCGTGCGGCAATTTTGCGCTAGTTATACCGCTGCTGGTGCTCAGGTGTGGTGGTGGTGGTGGTATCTGACGGAGGATGGTGTTACGTACGTAGACGGGACGGGAGGGCGGGGGGGGGGGGGGGGGGGGGGGGGGGGGACGGTGGCGCCGGTGTGCGTGGCTGGCTGGCTGGCTGCACCACCGAAGGCCACCGACCGACCTCCCCCGCCACGCACACGCACGCGTCGTCTACTACCTGCGGCTACGAGACGTCGAGACCCGGACAAAGAAGAAGAGAAAATGCGTCGTGTGCGCGCGTGGTGAGCCGTGACGCAGGTGCTCCGCCCGTGTTTGAGGCCGGAGCGCAGCGGTGGCCTTCGGCTCTCACGCCTCTCCATCAAAACAAAACGGCGTGAAGCAAACTCAAAGCAGCAAAGAACCTGTCTTGGATAATGGAAATGGAATTGTTGATCGCATCGTTTGCCGGGAGAGCCCCTCATATGGGAATCCAAACAGAGCACTAATGGTAGATCCACCGGATCTCTCTGCTCGTGATCAGCTGAAAGTAGGCAGTTTGTCCTGGTTACCTCACTGGTAGACAATGGTATCCTGGAACCTAAAACATACCTCTATCACTATGGTATGATCATGAGCTCAGTAGCCTCAAGAACTTGAATTATTAGCCTCCAAATTATATGTAGAGTAACACAAGCACCAATCCAACCAAGTTGCTTTGGAAGATAGTAAACTTGTTCGCTTGCATTGCAATGCTAACACAGATATAATACATAATATTATCAAAATTGAGGTGATATGAACTATCTCTGCATCTTCACAACCTACCACAAACCTCGTAACGTCAAAGCACAAGCTACACAGTTGTACGGGGGCGCGGGGATGTAAATAAAAAAAATCCTTAACTTCGCTTCGTTGCCTGCTCTGGCTTGAGGCAGGGTCACTACCAAACCAAACACTAGGCGATATGATGATGTACATTGGCAACTCAAAAAACCCTGACAGGAAAGCTTTTACATCTTGTCCGTAATGACTGAACAGATGAACTTCGTTTCCTTTTACTCAGCCGATCAACAGATGTTACCGCAGCCACTTGGAAGAGATGATAGGGCAACAAAAATCAAAACTGCAATCTCACGGCGACGATCCACTAGCCATTAATTTGAGGGAAGATTTGTGATATCTTCATAAAAACATCCATGACCTAAAAGCAGACTCATCAAATTAGAAAGAGAAGCATGATGCAATCCATCTCAAGTCTTTGAGTAAATTGATAAAGGTCCAATAGATGACCGGAATACACAGAAAACATACCTCTTTGTCGTTCTGGTATTTTACAATATTGAGCGGGTTTTGTGAGCACTGCATCAAGATGATTCTTTGTTAGAAGATGCAACAGTTTATTCAGTAATGAAATGAATTTGTACAGAAACTTACATCCATGATCGCTGTTTGAATCTTTGGGTTCTGGAATGCAACAGCAACTTCTGGGTTTGCCATTATTTTCGATACTACCTCCTCTGGAGTCATGCCAACTTGCGCTGAGCAAACACAAAATAGATTGATGTCATATATGCTCATTTGAATTTGAATAACTTTTTACAAAATGCGATGGAACAATTTTGCAATAGATGAATTGTTGCAAACAATAGAAAACTAGTTCAGCACAATGGAATCACAATCCAGTTTAATTATCTCCACCCACCTACCAAGTATGCAAGGACATAATAATGGGAGCAGGTGCGAAAAACTCTGCTAGGCGTATCTAGCACCAGAAAGTGACAAAGGGGGTAAAAGAACATATGCTCCATATGACTTCACTATAGCCCAAAAAGAAAGAAAGGAAGACAGAAAAGAAATAAAAAACAGGTTCGCATTAGGGGGGAATAGCACATATCATCGAATTGCTCACTGGGATAGGGTACTAAAGCATAGCATGGAAGCTAAACAGAATTCCAGTGTTCCAATCAGGAACTACTAGGTAAATGTGGAAATGTTTAATTCACTCACCAAACTGCTGCCTGACTTCTGGACTGCTAAGGTCAAAATTCTTCAAGTGATCGAGCATTCGGTTATCCCATTGATCAGGAGATCCACCCATGTTGTTTCTGTTTAGAGAAAAACATCAGCATAGTCTAAGGAAAGCCAGATAAGATTTGTATATTAGTTACATCATGCAATAATACCGCAAGTCTGCAAGGGACATAATAGACTGTAGGTAATGATCAGTGGCACTAACACAACTCAAGTTGGCATAACCCATCAAATACAAGGCACAATTCTACAGGCCAGTCCACCACAATTCTAAAAGCCGAGATGTAAAAGGCTTAAGAGTTAGTTTAGGTTATGGTGTTTTATTTGAGTCTAGCAGGGTCTGCTGCAGCTCGAGGATGAGCTGCTCGAAAAGAGGTGAGTAATGTCATGGGCTTTGGGCCGGGAATCCTAGGCCCATTGGATAGAGTCAGGGTTTGTTAGGATTAGGTTAAGTAGTCCTCCATCTATATAAGGAGGGGATCCTATCCCAGATCAATTAGGCATTAGATCAATATTTATCTTAGTGCCCATCGGCCCTGCCTTCTCAGTGCGACGGAGAGCGTCGCGCCGTTTAGGTTCAGGGTCATTCCCTGTTTCTTCCTCTATTATAATCCAGTTCATTTTCCTTCACCCCGTTTCATCCCAAATAATCCTAGCACATGACAACTTCATTGTTCAAGACAAATTAAAAGTGACCTAGCAACAACTGGCTTGGAGGGAAAATATTCAAGGAAGAGTGTATTACAGCATATCCTGTAGTTGTTGGCGGTACATTGGATTCTGCAGCATCCCTGTAACATAAGATTTCCAGACATCAGTCCTCACTATATCAGAACATATATTTTATGTAATATCGGAGTGTTAAAAAGTAAGTAGGAGCATACACTTGAATGAATCAGGGTTCCTCATCTCCTCAGGCAAATAGCTGCAACACTTGAAGAAATTAGCAACCTTCAAAATTCTTAGGTACTTCAAAATGTGAGCTCTTAATTCACAGTTATTATTCCACGTTTTACAAGAACTGAAGACTTCAGAAATGAAACAATTAGTTATTCCATGCAGAATTAACTTCATGTTATACTGTTGTGGCACTGTCCTCAAAGATGTCAAAGATATCTAACATCAGTAAAAGGTGTATAACCCTGTATTCATGTAGACAAAATTCTGACTTATATTGGTCCCAAACTTACGGGTAAACCATCTTCTGCACGGCTGGATCTTCCATCATTTTCTCAATTGTATCAACGGACAACATAGGCCCTGAATTGCCTACATACATAATCAGTTTAGGACATTTATCAACAGCAGATAACTAAAAATCCTTAAACAGAAACACAAATAAAAAAACTAAATGTGAATAATAAAAATGTGCTAATGATAATAGTACTTACTAGATTCAGTTGTCCCGCTAGCAGAACCTTCATTCATCTTAAAAGCAGTTCCATTTGTTGGAGCCTATGAAGATCATTGAAAATGATTAGTTGAATTGTACTTGGAGCCTATTACAAAGCTTCTTCATGCAACTTACTTTTTGCTCAGTATCCTCCATAGTTTCACTCTGTTTACTCTCACTTTTTACATCCACTGTCTCCAGTGAAGATTGAAGTTCCTTTTGCTGCAACTCTTCAGGAGAAACGTCAACAAAGGCTGCAAACATTTTGTTACAATAACATGAGATATGCATGACAAAAGTATGAAGAAAACATAAGATTAGACACTAATCACAAGCTCCATCCCCTATTCACTGATAGTTGGAGAAGAATTCTCAGAGATAAACGGCCAATACCAAATTTCTTCTTTGGCTGTTCAGCCACATCAGCCTCTTCCAAAGTTCCAGTTGCTTCCACTTTAGTAGCTGAAACATCGACAGTTGCAGATTGAGGAGAGGTATCTTTCCTTGGTTGTGAGTATGGGTAACTGCTAGGAGCTGCAGGAGCTGCCTGTGGTGGCATGGCAAATGGGAAAGGCGAGTTTGAGCCAAAAGTGTTTGGCGGTGCCTGGGTCATCATTGACTTGAATGCTTGTTGCATTGCATATTTCTGCATCAGAATTAGCAATGTGTCAAAACTGGCAAGCAAGGGAGAGTTATACGATTTTAAGTTCCAACAAGACATTATACAGATCAAACCTACAAAGAGAACATTGTATTAATTAAATCAGTGCAACAATGGATACATCACGATATACTTTCGAGAAAAGAAGTGGTGCAACAATGTTAACTCTCTAGTAATTAAAAGAACTAGTGGAAGTGATGATGCTGTATCATCCTCACTTTGGATCTTTTATGGGTGAATTTATGTATACATGTGTGTTACTTATAGGTTTTTTTTGTAAAATATTGCACTATTTTACATGCCAATATTTTGAAGCTGGGTGAGGTGATATGATCATATTTTACATGCAGAATTTACATTAGAGGACTTCCTTTAGTCTTTTATATATAAAAAAATTTGATCTTAGTGAGTACTCCCTCCGGCTCCATAATTCTTGATGTTTTGGACAATGACACGGTCTTCAAAATATATCTTTGACTATGTTTTTCTATTATAATATATAATAAATATATATATTTTTACTTTTATTATTGTACTTTATAAGACAAATCTAAATATGCTGTTCTAGTACCTTTAAACTAAATATTTTTAAAGTTATTGGTAGTCAAAGTTATAAAAATTTGACCTCAACCTTGTCCAAAACGTCAAGAATTATGGAATCGGAGGGAGTACACCAAATTGTTTTGACATCCATCACAATGCATGGATATTATGCTATTTTATCAATATTGAAAAGAACTAGAAATTATGTGATAAGAAAATGAATTGTCTAACAAAACTACAATACTCCCTCTGTACTCGTAAAGGAAGTCGTTCTGGACAGCGACACGGTCTCCAAAACACAACTTTGACTTCTTGTTTCTATAAAAATATTTATTGAAAAGTGATATATGTATACTTTTATGAAAGTATTTTTCAAGACAAATCTATTCATATAATTTTTACATTTTCAAACTCAACAACTTGAGAGTTATTCATGATTTATATTCCCAAGGTTTGACTTAAACATTGTCCTAACATCTTCCTTTACGAGTACGGAGGGAGTACACTGCAACAGTACCACCTTTGCTAGAACATATGCCATGCATTGCTTCAAACTATTAAGAACTAGAAAGGAAGGCATGGCTCACATGTGGGTATGTAGGTTCATCACAAAAAAAGCTCACTAAAATACCTCTCTTGCTTATGTACTAGTATGCAGAGGTGACCATGGGTCATTCTCAAGATCAAGTATGCAATTGATAGGGTACATACCATTTGAAGATGTAGAAACAGAGGAAAGTTGTGAACTCACCTTTACCATCGAAGAGACCTGATATAACAGCCAACACCAAGTATTAAAATACAACTCTAAGAACATTTAATCACAAAAAAGCATTACAGGTAATTGTATTCACACCATAGAAAATGCTGCGGACAATGCTACACCAACTCCAATCCAGAAAACAGGCGAACCGCTGCACAAAGGATTTACATGTCATCATGCAGTGTAAGTTGAGAAAATTGTAGCCAGACAAAAGAAGGGAAACTGGCGCACATGTATGACGATGGGGGTGGCATGGGAGGTAGGGAACCCGTTCCAGTTGACATATTCTCACTGTTGGTCGAAGACGACATGCTTGCAAATCCATTTGTCTTTAATCCCTCGAAACCTGTTGTTACAACTAAACAATCAGAATAATGGAGATCCTCCGGCAGCATAAGATTAAAATGGGGGAAATCCTAAGCTGATTGGGATTGTCTATTCGTCGGCTATTACTACAAACAAGGACAGATATGCTGACCATTTTGTACTCATCATTTGCCACACTACCAATACTGGATAAGGTGGCCATTACTAACTCACCAACTGCCACCATACTACGAAAATAAAGACAGTATTCCATCACGGATGCATGACTTAAGGTCACTAAATTCGCAAGGATAACACACTCAATTCCACTAACGAAGCCCATGGCACAGCGATGGATCCAGCTGATACACAGAGTATAATAAAATTCCTGACAATCCCACAAAAAAAAACACTATAGCACGGACACTTGAAGCGAGCGCATACGAGAGCTTTCAGCGCGCACCTACCCAAAGAGCGCATCCGGCTCGCATCTAACGAACAAACCTAAAACGGAAGCACACCCACACAGAAGCACACCACCCCCCTCACCGTTCCCGGACCCGCGGGCCGCGGCGGCGGCGGCGGCGACGACGACGAGCTTGGACCTCCCAGCTCCCCTCCGCCCGGACGCCGCAGCCGTCGCCGGGAGAGTCTGCGAGGAGGGGCGGCGGCGGCGGGCCGCGGAGAGGGGAGGCAGGCGGGGAGAAGCGGAGCAGGAGGAGGCGAGGACCAGGCTCTCCATGCCGCCTGCTGCGCGCGCGGGGGGAGGGAAAACCCTAGCTTAGCTCTACTGCTGCTGCTACTACAACTACCACCCCCTCGCCCCTCCCCACTCGCGCTAGGGTTTTGGGTGGGTGGGTGCGCGCGTGAGTCGACGAGAGACCTCGGGCTCGTGTTGTGTAGGCTACGTTCCCCCTTTTACCCCTGCGGTGAGTGATAGGAAGCTGAAACGGAGGGGAGTCATCGCCTTCCGCTGCGTGGGGCTAGTATCCATCGCTATCGGGACATTCAGAGTTTCAGACTGTCAGCGGCTCATTTCAGGCACTAATTGCAGACAGCAACATTTAACCACTGATGAAAAAAAATAATACTACTACTAATTAAGATGCGATGTTTCAAAATTCGAATATCTCAAAATGCAATTCGGGCCAGTTCAAAAAATGAAAAGGGAAATCCAGTAAAGTCGAATAAACAACTTTTATGCCTTGTTATTAACTGACAAAGTTCAATGTTTTGGTTCTGAATTTGAGAGAAGAGAGAAAATTAAAGTAATCCCGTTCACCATGGAATGGAGTGTAACTAGTAGTAGTAATTTGTGCCATTGCAGAAATCATATCGCGTTCAATCACTCAAGTTACAAAAGTACAACGGTATACATGAATGAGAACATATGCATACAACCTTCAGTTCACTGTGCTAAGTTATTTCCCATCTTACAGCAGAACAAATGTTCAGAAAAGCCGAACGAGATATTCTAACGTTGAAGGGTTGCCTGCACATATATTTTGATCAAGCAAGGTAGAGCATCATGCAGATCAAACCAAGGGGATTATCTCCTGGAAATGCTAGAAGGGTGAAACCATCCATCATTTTACAGTCTTCCCGAAACCTCAAACAAGAATATGATGACCTTAGCCTATAAGAAAAAACTCGGTGAGTATCTCTGCCTCGTACTTCATATCTGCTGCGCTTTGGCTTTCTTCCGCGCCAGAGCTCTTTCTCTGGCAGCAGCAAGTGCATCAGCATTTCTCTTATAGTGTTCATCCGTGATCTGTGCTGGTTGAGTATTCTGTGGATTCTGGGTCTGAGGAGCTGGTTGGGTATTTTCTGGTGTCTGGGTCTGAGGAGCATCCAAGGAAACATCTGCATTTTTCTCGGTAGATCTAGCAGCAGCTGAATCCCTTGATTGAGTTGTAGCAGGTTCTTCCACACTTCTACTTTCATTGGCCGTCTCTGCTCCTTCACCGGAGTCCCTTTTGTGCTTAGGAGAGCGATCGGATACTTCAGCACCAACCTTGCTAGTTTTAGCATCTTGAACTTTCTCGTCTAACTTTTCAGGTTTAGCATGTTTTGTATTGTCATGTGTCTGTGCACCGAAAGCAACATTCTTACTAAGACCAAAGTAAAAATCACTCAAGTCTTTCTTCTTAGTAACCTGTACAAAAATAGACGAAGGAAACGTAATCAGTTACAGTGAGCCAAAAGAATTTTTTGTTGTGAACCATTAGAAGTAATTTTATCTTAGCAAATACTCCCTCTATCCCATAATATAAGGCGCGGTCAAAGTTGGCACGGTCTTCAAAACGAATGTTTAGCTTATAATTTCTCATATACCATAAGGTTTGTAGTAACAAAATTATAACCATATGAATGTAAATTTAAATCTCGATCTAATGGTATAATTTTTAACAAATAAAATTCATTTTATATTATACTAAGTGTTGGTCAAATGTTTGAAATGTTGAAACTTCAAATGCATGCGCGCCTTATATTATGAGATGGAGGGAGTATCTGATTTGGAGATAAACAAAACTATTGCATTAATTTGGTGATCAACAAACATATTTCAGATTCCCGAAAGGTTGCTTGTGTAAGCAGCAACCAGAAGATAGTGTTTTTCGTAACCAGCAAAAAGCAAAGTGAAGACAGTCCTTTAAAAAGAATGCTAAAAACATATAAAAAAAGGTAGGTTTACAATTTTGCATAGCAATATAACATAAAAATAAGTGAAAAGGTCCTCTCTTTTCTCTCTCGTACTCTTCTAGCAAGACAGATGGGGCATGCAGCACACTAGTGTGAATTTGAAGATTGTGAACTCAAACTAAAGAGTTTGACTATAAACATTACAACAATTCAATTAATATCAAGTTTAATGCATAATTTTGTTATGACCAACCTCACAAGAGACAACACAAGAAGCATTGGTAGAAATAAATTATGGAGATAAACATGCACATAATCAAGAGTCATGAAAAAAAATTGAGAAAAGCTTACATCTTCCTTTTCTTCTTGAAGCTGCCGCCGCTTCTCTTCCTCCAGCCATTTCCGCTCCTCCTCAAGTTTCTTCCTGTAGGCAGATGTAACAAATTTGTCTTTGTCACCATATAGGTGGTCTTCCTTACTCCTCTCTTTTTGAAGCTTCCTCTCATAAATAATGTCCTGCTCTCGTTTACGTTGTTCGGCTTTCTCCTTAAGTGCCGCAATGTATTTTGACTGAGAGAAGCATAGCATTCAAACGATGAGTAGCCATTTACATACTCTCTGTGCTAGTGCACATTTGGGAGAACCAAACAATTCCTTGTAAAAATAGCAAATCACAAACTTGCACTACCGACAATCAACCATGAAGGTAGATTTCAGTTAGCCCTGAAGTATGCTCCAATATACATCTAGCAAACATACCAGCTGGCAGCTGCTAATCCCCAAAAATGAAACTCCCTATGCTCAAGCAACAACTACTGCTTTTTTTTTATCAAACAGCACAAAATCTCTAAGCTTCAGCAACAAAAGTAAAACCCGACTGCCTCACATCCATCATTAAATCAGTACCACGAGGGGAAATAATACAACCCCTTCACTAAAAATTAATAATGTATACTCTTTGGAACATCCCGGTGACCATAAACAAAGCACCAAGAGAATTAAGTAATCAAATCAGAGGGAGACTTACCTCGCGAACTACCCTGTCCTGCATCTTGGGGAGGGCGGCCTTCTGCTTCATGTCGTCATAAACCTCGTCGTAGGCGAACACCGAGGGATCCTCTTCCATCGCCTTCTTCTGCTGCTCTTCCACCTTCAGCACGCAACGCAAACCCCAAACAAGGGTAATAAGTAAGTCAATCTACTCGTGACCCGCACGGCCCAGCCGGCGACGGTGGAGGGGTTGGGGGGAGGGGATTCGAGCTAGTTACCTTCTGCTGGGATCGCTTCTTGTACGACTGCCGGAGGATGTCGGCCTCCACGTCATCGTCGCCATCGTCGGCGAAGGCCGCCAGGGGGCGGGCCGGCGGCGGCGGCGGCGCCCGCGACGACGAGGACGCCGCCGGCTTCGTGCGGAGCTGCAGCCCGTACCTCTGCATCGCGGCGGCGGCGTCCAGGTGGTGCGCGGATTCGACGCGGAGCAAACCCTAGTCTCGGGCAAGGGGAGGAGGCCTCCTGACGCGGAGAAATCCCTAGGATTCGGCAAGGGGGAGGAGACCCGTGGATGAGGCGGGCAGCGAGCGAAGGAAGCAGGGGCGACGAGCCGGCGACCGACGGCGACGGCGGTGAGGGTCGCCGGCGGCGACCTCGTCCAGCGACTCGCGAGGAAGAGGAGCGAAGGGCCCGAGACTCCGAGAGGAGTTAACGGCGAAATCCAGATGGGTATTTTAGGTTGGATCCACTGATACTAAAATCCAGCGCGACCCATACAGCCCACCTCCGCGAATTGGGCTGCGATACCAGATTTCGAGGCCCAATACATGAGATACAAACTGGCCCCGTACGTTTTCGTGAGATTAAAATCCCGAAAACTATAGCTTAATGAGCACACTAATATTGAGATCTTTCTTTCCTAGCTATTGTCATATCGAATGCAATGAAAATTTTACTGAACTGCGAGATAGTAACAATTTAAACACTTGATAGTGTTGAATATATTTGGTTTCCAAGCTTAAACAAATTTCGGTTGTGTTTTTAAGAGTAGAAGCTTTCAAAATTAATAATTTTCAACAGGTTAGCATTGGCAATGGTATGTAGTTTGAACACTGCTCCCTCCGTTTCACGATATAAGTTATTCTAGCATTTCTAGCATTTCTTATATTCATATAGATGTTATATATATCTAGATTCTTTAACATCTATATAAATGTAGAAAATGCTAGAATGACTTACATTGTGCAATGAAGGTAGTACCAAATTTTGGTAGTGTTAAAAGTAGCAAAAACTGAACAGGCCATAGCTCCACAAGAACAACTGCTCTTTTCCTAGCAGGAGAAAAATACATTCAGAAAGAAGAGATTAAGGCACCCAACGAATTGTTAACAATCACATTTCATAGAAGCACGACAACTTGCTCAAGATTAAAACAGCAAGCACCTTTGATGCTGTACATCATATCATCATTCTTAACAATACCCCCATAATTATCTGGTGAAACATTAACAGGAAGACGCACACCATCAACATCCACATGTCAAAACAATACCACATCCCGTTACTCAGGGGGGGCAGGGGCACAAAACCAAAATGAGATGCCACTTTGCACTCTAGGGTAACTTCTGTTGGTGACCACGGTCGCAGCCGCCTAAACAGTGGATTCTCATAATCTATCAACTAATTCACTTTTATTTAGCAAACCAGGCAGTCTGATAACTTTTTTTTATCTCTTTTGTAGATACATGGCACCGCTAACCTGCGAACAGAAGTCAGAACCAGACCTCTTCTTTCTCTAGAGATATGTACACCCATCTCTGATTAGTTGAGGTCGTGTATATTCTCCAGGGGTCTCAGAAATATGTGACCACTGTCACGAGGGTAATGATGCCAACCTAAATCCTTCCATTGCTCCAGAATAGCAACCTTGGGCCCAAATCAAGTCTCACCCAAAGCAATCAAGAGCTACCTAAAGTGGGTTATGTTAATTCACTATTGCTGTGAATCAAATCATATAAGCTCCCTTTTCAGCTAAAGCTGAGATTTCGATTGACAAATCTGAGATTGCACTTCATGGAAGCATATGATCGGGGGCATTTTGTTAACAGTACTTCACAGGATCAAGCTGCAAAATCCAGAACTCCACAACTTGCAATATTTGTTTTGATGAGTATCTGCAAAAGAGCAAATAAATTAGCGTGTATTTGGTGACACACTTCTAGTAATTCTTTTTCTTGTGGTGCATGTGTTTTGATAACCAAAGACCAAAACAAAATTTCTGGACCACAAATAGTTTACCATCATTGGACAAGATCACGTCGCCGAGCTTGATTTTTGAACCCACACTTGCCTCTACATATAACATTCATATATTATAAGAAATCTAGTGAATAAAAATCATTTCACGCAAAACATAGGCCCTTGAAATGTCAAAGGCAGAATAAAAAACTATATTCTGATCACACCTCATGAGCACCATAGTTGGCAGAGGCTCTCTTTGAAGGCTTTCCATCAGATGTGCTTGCAGAAATTTCCATCTCCTTCAGACCACGTGGAGGACCACGGCGGTTAGCATGTCTATGTCCTGAATTGAAGATTGACAGTATTAACCATAGTACAGAAAATGATCTGGAGAACAGTTTGCATCATTTTTCATGGTCATAATTGCAACAACTAAATATACAAACCATTTTCCACAGGGCCTCCGCGAATACCACCATGACCCCTTGGGTCTATTTTTCTCTCTCCATGGCCTGCTTTGCATCATCAAGTCACATAATTAATAATAGGGTGAATAACCAACATGATCCTTGAACTTTCACTTAAGGATCAATTTAGTCCTTGACATTTCATATTGGCCAAAATAAGTCCCCAAACTTTATAGTGTGATTTAATATAATCCTTGGACCCATAAAAATGCCACGTGTACATGCCACATCACATGTGCATGCAAATTCAACATTTAAAATGTCCATTCTACCCTTATACATTCTCCATAGGAAATAAATAAAAAGAATTAAGAAAAAGATGTTGCATTGGTAACTAAAGAATGTGTCATTTTTCTTTTGTTTTAAGATTGCTTTCTTCATGTTTTCCTTTTTTTTTTCTTTTTTCTATAGAAAATGTAAGGGTAAAATGGATATTTAATTGTTGACTGTACATGCATGAATGATGTGGCATGTCCATGTGGCGTTTTAAGCCACATGATAATCTTTAGGGATTTGTTTGGACAACGTAAAACATCAAGGACTAATTTGACCCATGAGCAAAAGTTTAAGGACTGAATTGGCTATTCACCCTCAATAATACAATAACTCAAGAACTCAAATGAACAGTACTAAAATCGCTTCAAAAGGAATCTTACCATCTGCTTGCTGACAGAAATTTTCACCAGAATGTTGCTGCATTGGTGAGAACTCAGATGACGAGGAATGCGTCCCACCTGATGCAGATTTGTCATAGCGACGAGGGGCCCATACACCACGATCAGGCCTATCTCTATTTCTAGCATGTCTTTCAGTCTTTTCACTGATGAGCCCAGAACCATGGAGATGACTATGTTTGTCATCCAAATGGTTTTTCTCAGCATTTTCAACTACCTGATCTTTAACAACGGAACGTGGGTTTGGAATCCGTGGTGGGCGCTTCTCAGCTGTAATTATGTGACCTTCCTGATCATGTTGAGACGTAACCACATGCCGTCCTTCCTTGTTTGAAAGTATAGTCTTAATAATTCTGCCACTGCCCTCAAGCCGCGGATCTTGCCTAGAACTAGATTGTGCAGCATTTTTCATAGGGGTCCCTGACTGCTGCTGAGATGTGACATCAGATGTCTGGAAAAAACATATCAAATGACAGTCAGTACAGTTACCAACAAAATGGTCAAACTATTCGTGGAGCTTATATACTTACATTAGAATCGACCCTTGCTCTTCCTTTCAAAAGCACAATTTTCTCTTTTTTGTTTTCCGCGACATGAGCAGAACCAGAAATCCCGCCACTTGTAGCATCTACGAGACAATTGAACGAAACAGCAATATTAACAACTAAAAAGGAACTTTCATCAAGACATATGGGCAGAAAGTGCAAAAATAGCATACATCAACAATTTACAAATTGGAAGGATAGAGGCTAACAGAAGACGACAAGAATAATACTATACACTTCTTGGAAAGGTAACTGACTAATAGAACTCCATGCAAAGACAAAATGATGGAAGTTCAAAATGAAATCCATTTTCTATAGGATAGGACATTGACGTAGTGTAGCAAAAGTAGATGTCACCCAACAAGGTACGCCATTGCCATAATTGGATGGCAGGTAGCCATACAAATGTCCACAGGCCTATCTCAACACAATAGCTATTATGCCAAATAAGTAAACAAGCCCAAACTAAACTTGTCTATGTTGATGGTGCTTTTAGCATTGCAGTGGTTTTAGTTTTTGTTTTGGAATAGTCATAAAAACAACTAAGATTTAACCTATTTACTTAAATTGTACAGGTTTCATATAGCTAGATTTCACCATGCAACACAGCATAATAAGATCAACTTGATCTTGCCTCAGTTCTCACAGAATTGAATCAATCAGTGTCATCACCCTATTACCTAACTCAGCTCAAACTATACATTAGTTGATACAACCTTTTATCAGCATATATAGGCATGGATATGTTATAGCAGAGAACAGATACTTAGTAATAATCAATAAAATAAAAGGACATGTTGATATGAATGGTTACAACAAAGTTATAGTGATTATCTATTTCTTGAATCAGTACCACCTGAAGTTCCAGCAGTACCTTTTTCCCTCTGCGCATGCTCGTCTCTCTTTGGCACTAAGATATAAGTTGGCTTCTCCTTAGCATTCTCTCGTAGAACATATTGCTGAAGATCACATGAAAAAAAGACAAAAACAGTAGCTTGTCATAACCTCATGGCATAGTTTTTGTGCGGAATGAACTGGGTACTTTTTATAACAATGCAGCATGAAACCCAAAATAACCAAACTGAGACACAGTGCACTGTTCAAAGGTTGAAAAAGAATAGATGAAAACTCACAACAATAGCCCAGAAATAAAATATACTCCCTGCATTTCATATTATAAGTTGTTTAACTTTTTCCTTAGTCAAACTTCTTTAGAAAAATATAATGATATTTTTAACACAAAACAAACATATTATCAAAATATATTCAATGCTAGATTTAATGAATCTAATTTGATATTTTAGATGTTAAATTTTTCTATAAACTTGGTCAAACTTAACAAAGTTTGACTAGGAAAAAAGTCAAAACGACTTATAAGATGAAACAGAGGGAGTATAAAACATATAAGAGCATACAATACACAAACAGTAGCACAAACAGAAATGCACACTGGGGACAGGATTTTGTTTTGAACAAAGAAAACATGACATAGGTCGATAGTACAAACAAACTGAAATTAGGGCGAACACCATGGCGAGAAAGGGCAATAAATATTAAAAGAAATAAAAAGAACCTATCGGGAAATAAAATAGATGGGTCCCGCCTCTTGTGACCATTTAAAATAGTAGTATTTCGTGAAGAAAACATGACATAGGATATGTTCATTTCATGAAATCCAAGACCAGACTATGAAAATATATGCATGAAAAAATGAAGCCCCACCTCTTGTGGCCATTTAAAATTGTACTATTTTTTTCAAGCAAGAAATTTACCGTCGAAGCAGAGGTCCTGCGCTTCTCAGAACCCCTTTTAGAAGGACTAGGACTGCTAGTAACAACACCCGCAACTTTTCTACTGAGTCTACTACTTCCAGATCTCTGTAACATGTGGAAGTACTAGTTAGCCGACCCTCAAGTTGATAAAATATAATATAAACCAATACTACAGTTTAATGAACACGTATACCTGAGCCATACTCTTAGCTGCCCTTTGCTGGCGAACATAGACCATAAGAGGCGTCACAACAGGTGGTTCCTTTCCAGCAGCTGCAATAGTGATCAAGTTGATAATAGACCCTTCTTTTATGCTTGGCATCTTTGAAAGGCATAATTATAATCTGATATTACAAACAATACTTTACCTGCCCTTTCAGCTTCTTTCCTTTCGAGCTGAATTTCAGCACTTGGCAGATGCTCAGCAGGCTTTGAAATCGATTCAAGAAACTCCAAGTATTCCGGATCTGGATATTAAATCCCAAAAAAGATGCCAGCTAAGTTTGAAGTAATGATAAATATGAAATTGTGTCACCTACAGGATGGAGAATGAGATTAAATGATTGTCTAGGACCTTTCATTATAGTTCCTTGACGAGCATCTTTCTTCGTGTTTGACTTGGGGACCTGTTGCGATGGTGCATATTCCACAAGAGCTTTAAATTGAGCACCTGACAGGAACCATAGGCCGCATGCATGACAATAAAATTTAAAACAAAAAAGCATAGTCCAAAATTAAATTTACAAGCATGTGCTCGACTGTTGAAGGAAAACTCAACACCTTGATTACATTAAAAGTATTAACTTATGTTCCGACCTAAAATATATCACATTATAAGCAGTGCTTGCTTGCAACCATCAAAAGTCAACCTCTTTTTTAACTTGAATACCAAAAATAAGAAAATAACTTAACATGAATGTCAATTATACCAGCATGCTGAAAATAGGCATCTGAAAATGTTAAAATGCTATGAAGTGTATAAGAAAGAATAGCAATAACATACATCAGTAACCAATAAATAGTAACAAAAGGTGGTGTTTGTAGGATGGTCTCCAGCCTCCAAAATGCAAGTTAGGTTATCAATTTCTACTGTGATATATTTGGAGAACCTAACAGAAGTATAGTATTATCATAGTACTTTATTGTCACAGCATTACACAACATTAGACAAGTATGTTGGCAAATACTTAGGTAGCTTGAATGCATATTCAACTGTACTAGTAAAGGAGAAAAGACCAGAATACACCACAGTTGCCCCCAAGCTTAGATATAAAGGAAACTCTGTGCTTAGGAATGGAATAATTGGACAACATATAAAAGGAAACTTATAGCAAAATCAAGTACCTAGAAAATTGACGCTATAACAGCCACAGTGAGACCTCTATATCTCTAATAACACCAAAAATGGTAACAACAATGTTGGGCCTTCTCAATTTAAACTATTTCCATAATATTGGAATTTATATAGTTACAGTTGAATATTTTCTTTGCTGCGCACTAATCAAAAAGGGAAAAATAATACTAGACATCAATAAGTTGAATAGGGAAAAATATGCAAAACCTACTGTTTAGTCCCAAAATCCTATTCGACAAGATCAATCTCCAATTCAAAG
Source organism: Oryza sativa Japonica Group (assembly GCF_034140825.1). NCBI lineage: Eukaryota > Viridiplantae > Streptophyta > Magnoliopsida > Poales > Poaceae > Oryza > Oryza sativa. The sequence goes on from NC_089038.1 coordinate 22,302,975, forward strand.
ACTATGTAAATGCTCAATAATTGCAATTTCATTCTGATTCTCTATGTTGCACTATTAGTTTGTACAAAGATCCACACTGCTTATATTGCTACATGTGTATCTAGTTTTGATAGTGACAACATTGACATAATCAGAATATAAGTTCTGAATCCTGAATATAAATTTGCATGGCAAAAAGAAACGTTGGTACATAAATGTGAAAGTTACCCTTTTCATTCACAAACACATGACCATTGAAGACCTCAGCAAATTCAACGACATCTTCTGGGCCCTTGAAGTTAAGGTAGAGTCGAGAATATCTGTGATTCTTTTGGCTGGACAAGCAATAACATTGTCAGAAAAATGAGAATAAAAATGAAGTGGAGAATGCCACTATCATTTAGCTTCCACGGCAATGAGTTAAGAATTGCAGACATAACAATTGAATCACTAGCTACATACGAATGGCCACAGTACGTTGCACATCACTCAGCACAAACTAAAAAAGGCTCAATGCTGCCAAGTAGTTTTGCAGTGTGCATGTTTTCTTATAGGAAATTTTCTCTATAACTAGCATGTCTTAAGGCAATCCTACAGAAGCATAAAAATGAACAAACAGAACAAAACCTCTTACTCCAGCAGCCAAAATGGCAAGGTAAGGTAATTTTTTTTATAAAAAAAAAACATATTGACCTCACTTATACTAGCTGCAATCAAAAGCACATTTAGTTCACTTACAGCTAAAATTATGCAACAAAACTAAGAAGGTGGGCACTATCTCCAAGCAATAATTTGGTCACAGCTAATATTAAATCTAATAAGAATAAACTAAAATACACCTCCAAAATATCCTAGCTACAATTTGAAGTACACAATCCACTATGCTTCGAGATCACAACAACGCGAAAGAACTGTAAATGGCCCACAATCAGTTAGGATTGCAAACTTAAAACTCAGTAACTACTTGATCACAGCAACCTATTTGTTGCTAGACATAACCAAATGCACTAGATAGAGGCAAACAGTCCAAACTTGTATCTGTAAATTGCACGATTATAGAATGCTAATTGCTGGCCACAGCTACTCAATCAAAACCAGCCAATGAAATCTACTAACGAAATTTCATGGGGTGGTACCTCCCCGTACACAATTCGCAGGCTAATAAACAGCTTCGAACCCAATCCCTAGCTACAGACCAAACGTGCCCCCGACGCCCCCCAACCACACGCACGCACGCACGCACGCACCCGCACGACGCACACGGAGGGAGCAAGGCGAGAGGAATCGCGCGTTACCTGGCATTGCCGGGGCGGAAGCACGACCAGTCGTACCGGCCGCCGAAGCGCGCGTCGACCTGTTCCACGACGGCCTGCTGCGCGATCGCCGGCGGCAGCCTCCGGAGCACCACCTTGGTCCGGTGCGCCGGGTCCTTCACGTGCGCGCGCGCCGCCGCCATCCCCACCCAACCCCCACCCCCGCGAGCAGGAGGGCCCCGTCCCCCCCGGCCCAACCACCACCACCACGCACCCCGCCGCAAACCCTAGGGCGGACGGGGCTCACCTCGCATCAGCCGCGCGGCCGCCGAGATCTGGAGGAGGAGGAGGAGGGGGTTAGGGTTTGGGAAACGATGGGATTTCTCTCGCCTCTCGCTCGCTTTCGTCTGCTGCGCGTCGTCGCCGTCGTCGCTGGGGTTTGGGTTTGGGGGTGGGAAGGGAAATTTGGCAACTGTCGGAGATTGGGGGAAGAGGAAGAGAGGAGAGAGCGAGGTGGGGGAAAAGAGAGAGAGAGAGAGAGAGAGAGAGAGAGGAAAAAAAATAAGGAAAGGAAATTAGATAAAAGGAGGGGATATAATTGGGGATAAAAGTTAATTAAATCGGAGATTAGGAAAAACCGGGGGCAGTCAAGGTGCGTCACGGAGGAGGGCGACCCAGGAAGCAGAGAGTGGGCCCAGCATGAAATTGGGCCTTCTCGCCAGTCAGGCCTGGCCAAATCTCAGGCTTCTCAGCACGGCCGGCCCAATCTAATTTAAGCCCACAAACCAGGTACTATGGTCTTAATTTGTCCAAAAAAAACTAATGGTCTTGGATTTTTTTTTCTCAATTACAAACCCATGGGCAACCGAATTTTGATTTTAAAGATAATTTTGAGGTTTTCATATCGTAGCTTATTTTTCAGAACTGGCTTTTAAATTGCTAATCCGTAAATGAAAAAAAATATTCATAAATTATTTTTTGTTGCTCTGTGTTTACGACTTATCACTTTGTTTGGGCCCAACGATCAAGCTGTAAAAGTTTATTTTAACAAACGGGCGACACGTCAATTTCATTCAATAGATATCAAGCTACAAAAGCTGTGCATTCGTTAGCATCAGGAATTCAGGAGCTTTGTATCCCATGGTTGGATCATAAACGAGTGCGCTTCGTAATTCGTATTGCCTGATTACAGTAGAATACTACTCCATCCGTTTCAAAATATTTTACACCGTTGACTTTTTATCACATGTTTGACCATTCGTCTTATTCAAAAAAAATTTAAGTAATTATTTATTTTTTTCATATCATTTGATTCATTGTTAGATATACTTTCATGTACATATATAGTTTTACATATTTCATAAATTTTTTTAATAAGACGAACAGTTAAACATGTGCTAAAAAGTCAACGGTGTCAAACATTTTGAAACGGAGGGAGTATAATTTTACATCCATGACTTGGGGTTGGATTGTTGGATCCACCACGCTCACATACTACTCACTCTAATAAATCTATGAATATCATTAAAACAACTTGTTACAAATGGTTTTAATTTGCTATTATGAACAGTATATGTGATTATCCATTCATGATTCATGCGAGAAAAATAGTAAGCGATTAAGTTTCGAAGTAGACAAACTGTACGCGATAGATTAAATACAATGGTTTTTCCCAACAACGGAAAACAACTAAAAATACTATTGATATCCATCTACTTTCTTAACTTTGACAGTAACATCTTTCAATTTTCTTGACATTATGAACAAAACCTTATTAACTTCCTCAGGATGTTCATCTTTGTCTTCATCTTCGTCTTCATACTCATCTTCTTCGCCATCATGGTGATTCACATCTTTGTATATGATATCCACAAACTTTAAGCTGGAAGAGATCTTCAACTTAGGACCATGTTTCCTAACATCAGCACCATTTGAGAACTATTTTCGGCAACGACAAATGTATATTAATTAGTAAAACCAAAGCAAATATTAATAGAGTCAAAATTCTAAAGATGTATACATATATTGCAAGGTAAATTAACTAAAAGGAAATAAAAGTTTGCATGCTGTTTACCTTGCAATTCTGAAGAGTGAGCTTCTCCAGCGCAGGGGTGTTCTGCAGGAAACGCCACAGCATTTTCATGCTGTCATTTACATGGATATTGCACTCGCGAAGCACCATGGTTGTTAGGTTAGAGAACACCGGCAATCCGCCATGGTTGTCATCCAGCATTGTTTGCAACAGGGGCATAGGTTGACGGTGTTGCGCCGCCCAATTAGGATGCTGGTAATTATAAGGTGGAAAGAGAGGATGGAGTGGTGGTATATCATAATACTGAACTGGTTGTTGATACTGAAAGATGGGAGGCAATGCTTGATAATACTGAGCTAGGTTCTTGTCTGGATTATGATAGTGCTGGCCTGCTGGTGCTTGATTGTAAGGATCATTTCCCTCTCCTTGCAATGGCATCACCTGAAATACAGAAAACCAGGAGTAGCTAGTTAATTATAGGAACAGTTAATTAGTTCAGAATTACCAAATCAATGATAATGTAACAGGAACAATCCCTCTAGAGTCTTTGTTATGTCCTTGAGGCACCAAATTTTACGAAATACTATATACGGCACCTCTCAATGTCCGATCTCTCTTTAGGACGATATACGACTATGATACTCCTTGATATCTCCTCAAGGATAGTAACATTTCTCTTTTATTTTATACGGTTCGGTTTCAGTGCCAGAAGTAAATGTTTGCATCCTCGGTATTGGCATGAAACTATTTTTCCCGAATTTTCCTTCTTGTTTTTAAATTTGGTAGAAATCTATTTAAATTTGACCAAAATTTGTTAAGAATTCAAAAAAAATGTTGTTCTGAAATTTCTGAAATACTCCTTTGGCACAGATGTTTCAAAACGAAGTACTCCCTCATTTTCATATTATAAGTCGTTTTACTCTTTCCCTAGTCAAAATTCTTCAACTTTGAAAGAGTTTATAGAAAAAAATAGTGGTATTTTCAATACAAAATAAATATATTATCAAAGTATATCTTATGTTAATTTTAATGAAACTGATTTGATATTTTAGATGTTGCTAATTTTTTTTATAAACTTGATCAAACTTAATAAAGTTTAACTAAAGAATTAAATATAAAACGGAAAGAGGAATATATATATATATATATATATATATATATATATATATATATATATATATATATATATATATATATATATATATATATATATATATATATATATATATATATATATATATATATATATATATATATATATATATATATATATATATATATATATATATATATATATATATATATATATATATATATATATATATATATATATATATGGGAAACTATTCTAATCCCTCGAGGGGATGTTCCCTCGTTTGCTCAAAAACCATCTAAATGGTTATGAAAAATTCTGGAAAAATTTGACAACATTCATACAACACATATATACAACTTCACAAAATCTTAAGTCCAAACTCAACTCACACGTCGAGATATAAAAAAGACAAATTCAGCGTATGAATAGTAGTGTACTGTTTATATCTAAATTTGTCTTTTTTGTTTCTCGATGTGTAGATCGAATTTGAACATGAATTTTGGTGGACTAATAGGTATCATTATACTCTACATTGTCAATTTTTTTCAGATTTTTTCACAACTATTTGCATCGAATTTAGAAGAAAAAGGTATACGAGGGGATATCCCCTCGAGGGATTAGAATCCACTCCCTATATATATTGAGAATTGAAGGATTTGACGCGTACCAGTCCATGAAGGCCTGACAGCTCTAGGCTACTGACGTGGGAGATGCCAGCAAGCAGATTGCAAAGAGATTTCAGCAAGCTCATCCTCTGCGTAATCTGCGGCTCAGGTGCATGTGCATCAATGGCGGTGGCGTGGAAGACTTGGATCGATGCTTCGACGAGGGACGGCGTGGGCCCCTCCACGGCGAAGGCGGGCCAGTTGGGCTCGAGGTAGATGCCGAGGCGCAGCGAGGAGAGGCGCGGGGCGGAGATGACGACCACGCCGCCGTCGTCGCTGGTGAGGTAGCCCGCGCCGCCGCCGCCGCAGCGCTCGACGGCGAGCTTCTTGAGCGTGGCGGAGGCGATCCGCGCGAACGGGTAGTGGGCTGCCCTGAGCTCCAGGTCCTCCAGGACGGGGAGCCCCGACCCCGAGGCGAGCATCGCGTCGAACCCCGCGGGGAGGGTGACGCCGTCGAGGCAGAGCCTCGTGAGGCGGCGGTGGCAGCCGGAGGGCAGGGACAGCGGCAGCGCCGCGAAGAGCGGCGCCGCGGCGCCGCCGCCGCCGTAGTGGCGGACGACCTCGAGCGCCGCCGGCGCGTGCATGACCATGGCGCGGCGGACCCACCTGCCGTAGGTGGTGCGCTGGCATCGCTCGTCGACGCGCAGGCGCAGGGCGTCCAGCGGCGCGGCGGCGCTCCGGCGGAGCAGGAGGTTGTCGGCGAAGTCCTCGAACCTGGCGAACTCCGCCGCCAACAGAGCCGCGTGCTGCTGCTGCTGCTGCGTCGACGCCGGCGGCGGCGACCAGAAATCCTTGCAGTCGACGTCGAGGCGCGGCACGGAGCGCCAGAGGTGGCGCCACCGCCGCGACAGCACGCACGTCTGCACCACCTGCCGGGCCTTGAGGTGGGACAGGATGTCGTGGAGGAGGCAGTCCGGCAGCTCGCTCAGCCGGTCCTCGGCGGCGGCGGCGGCGGCGGGAGTACGCTTGCGCTTGCGGGAGCCCTCGATCTCCATGGTCGACGACAATGGCGGACGCCCCCAGCCGAGCCGCGCCGCGCGCGCGAAGTTGTGAGTTGTTGCTTTGATCGATCGGATCTGAGTATTACGCGGCGCGCTAGCTGTTCCATCTTGTTTAGCTTCGGTAGCGAAACGTACTGGATTAGGCTTCAAAACCGGACCGGACTGTTGCATATGATCATATGATCATAGTATCTTCCGATCTTCGTTAATTTCCAACTACCACTAGCAAACCTGTTGGTTTCCTATATCTTCGCGAGTCCGCATGTTCGTGAGTACCGGTTGCTACTCCCTCCGTTCCAAAAATATAAGTCACTACCACCCTTAACCTAAAAACCAAGAAACAATTATTATCATCTCCTAGTTTAGATCACCCTAATAAATACTCCATCCGTTCTAAAATATAGGGCGCAACTACTTTTTAAAGATGTTTCATAATATAAGGCGTGCATGCATGCATGATAATTAATTGCAAATTCTCTCTCCTAGATTATTATTTTTTAAATCAAGATGCTTAATTCTACTGGGTGCATGTATTGTATTAGTTGGGATTATTGAAACAAAGAGGTGATAATAATTGTTTTTTGGTCTTTGGATATAGGGTGGTTGTGTCTTATATTTTGGAATGGAGAGAGTATAATACATGCATTCAATAGAATTAGACATCTTAAGGATGGAGGATTTAAAAAAGTACTAATTTAATGTAGAAGAGGTCCTAATTAATTGTATGTATGCATGCATACAATTACTTCATCCGTTCCATAATATCAAACGAAACAAATTAATTACTTCGTCCGAGCCGCGCAGGTTTCTCTTGCTGTTGCCGTCGACCGACGGCGACGCCCGTCGTTCTGCACTTCTGCTTCTGCTGATGCCTGATTGCTGCCTTTACTCTATGATTCCATGTGTAATCTGTTGCATGTTGGCTGTTGCTGATTCAGTTGGACCATGGATGAACCCAGTTGGACCATGGATGAACCGATGAAGCCCGAAGGCACGAAGATGCAATAGTGTGTTCCGACCAGGGTTTCCCAAACCGTCGGGGCCGGGGTTACCGCGCCCCAGTGATAAGCACGGTTATCGCGGTGACCGCGAAAAACCGTGCAAAATTTATCAAAAAATTAAATTATTTTTAAAATTTATTTGAATTTAAGGAGGTTACTGCGGTATTTATATTACCGTACCCCCGCGGTAAGCCCGGTAACCGCACGGTTACCGACGGTAAGGGAAACCCGGGTTCCGACGCACTTGCGGACTTCCCGTGCGTTGCGCACTTGAACGGCACTGCGCACTCAAGTCGGTAATTCAAACCAAGATTGAAAAAATACTACTCCCTTCGTCCCATAAAAAACGAATCTATGACCGGATATGACATATTCTAGTATTACGAATCTGGACATATGTATATCTAGATTCATAGTACTAGTATGTGTCACATCTGATACTAGGTTGGTTTTTTATGGGACGGAGGGAGTATTCACTATTACGCACCTGCGTCTAAAATAAAGAGGAAGGTATATAGGTTCTTTCGAAAAGTAGTCATGGTATATTCTCCAATGATCAGCCAATTTATCAAGATCAATCACCTCATGTCTAAAGACAGACCCACTCCTGTCGATTCTTCAATGTACTTACCATACATTATTTGAACCACCTCAAAAATATCAAAAATAAATCTATTGTCATCATTCAACGAAGACTCATCATTCAATAGCATTAGGATGAGGTTGCTTCGACCACTCATCTACCCATGGGTGCTTCGAACACTCATCTACCCATGGGTGTATAAACATGTACATCCTAGATCATTGTAAAATATCAGTTGATCAATACAACTTTCGGCGTATCGTCACCCTAGTTTACTCCCGGCGAGTTCTTAGTTTCGAGCATGGGCTACGTTGGTTAAGTCCGACCTCCGGCGAGAAGTAAGTTACATCACCTTCGCTTACAACGGCGTGACTAGGACTTCCTCAGTTAGGTCCAATATACTATTCGGGCCGAAGCAAGTGTTCCCTATCTGATATATTGTCTCTACTTTTGATTGCATTGTTGTTTAGAGTAACATCGACTTAGAACTTCCTCGGTTCGGTCTGATATTATGATCAAGTTGATGTCTCTTTAAACATAATGCTATTTTAAGATAGATTTGTTATATCTATCACGTTTGCTTATATCTCATACTCTCTCAGTTAGTTTTGATCTTTTAGATTGCTACTGATAATCTAAGTCTTGTTAAGCCGAGAGTTTTTAGGCTTATGTTTCATCGGAGTACTAGTCGATAAGTTATCTGGTTACTGGTTCTAAGTGTTACATTGGCTTATAAAGATTAGTGTAGTTGTTAGATAAATCTATATATATCGACTTCAATTTTATACTATCTTGGTTAAGTCCAATCTATCAAGATTGTCTTTCATAAAGAAAGGTTTGCTAATAATTATACATAAGTTAGTTTTAACCAATTGTAGCAAAGGCTTCATTTCTTATATAACTATTTGAATCTATTTGTATCGGACTTCCAGCCGATCCAATTCTACAACAAGCTTTCAGGTAATCGTCCAAAGTCCCATTAACATCAGTTGGCATCAACAACCAAAGGCGTTCAGCGCTAAGTACTGGCACCGAATCCTTCAACCGATTCTACACCAAGCTATCGGCTATCAGCAGACACACGCTTTTGGCACACCCGAGACTCGAGTCTGCAATTGTTATCAACATCTGGGTTTCCAAGTCTCCAACAACCGATTGTTCAACCTATACCTATCGGCTAATCGCTGCTACATCAATGTCATATCAGTTGCACGATCAAACCTCAGGATCAAACCTCATCAAAATCTAGGATCCTACATTGGAACTAAGCAGATTTTCCATACCTCAGGTTGGCGCGATCAACACACATCTGACACGTTAGGCATCTGACATGTTAGGCAGAAAATTTCGTGACAACAGGTACCCTGTAGTACTAGTTCCTTGAGGTACCTGTAAAAATTCTGTATGATCAAGTATAAGTTCAACTTACGACAAAATCTAAACATCTTGCATCTCAGAATGGAGGGGCTGAGAGAGCACACCATGAATTAGGATATGAAACACCATTATACGTCTATACCCATATAAATCTGCTGTTTATTAAATCGTTTTGTTGATAGTATGATATTAGCTGTAGAGACGTATAAGGCCTAAAAAAACATGGCACAGCAAATTTCAATAGAGACGTGCTTTTGCTGTGCTCATTGTAGACATTGTACTAGGCAACCAGGAGCATGGATCATCATACGTTTTGAACATGCTCTATAGTAAGAAATTGGTCTGTTCATAGCCATAAGTATCAATCGCTATCACTTCATTAACCTAGCATCACAGCGCGCAAGAACACATGCAATAGCTAACAGAACAGAGCAGTCTTAAACCGATTAGACAAGTCAAAAGATAGGTGCATTTCAACTACACAACTGACAGTGCATCGGAAGACAGACAAGACATGTGAATTCAGGAGAGGCCTAAGAATCGGTCATCACAAAAGAGGGCCTGAACTAACCATACTAACGATCAACTTTGCTGAGTTTTATGTTGTTCTTAGGAAGATTTGCTGAATCGTTCAGCAAAAGCCCGACCAGTTGGAGGACATCATCAGCATCGTAGATGATTTCAGTAAGCTTTAGGTTCTCACACCGGATATCCACCAAACGTGTTTTCTTCGCCTTGGCCTTCCCTTTCCTTTTCTTAGAATCCTTTGGCAGCTGTTGGCAGTATAGTAAAGGATGTCCAATAATGAGCCAAATTTAATTATGTAAGAATGTTAAGGCCAAAATAAGAGCATGAATACCTCGCAAAGCCGCAACGTGAGCTTCTCCAAATTAGGCGAGTTCTGCAGAAAGTGCTTCAATAACTGGAAGTTGTCACTAAGATCACACTTGTCAAGGGATAAGATCTTGAGGTTCTTGAATTCTGGTAACTCAACCGGTTCCTCAGGTATAATCTGAAATATATAATGCTGAAATGGCACCACAAGGTAAACGTATAGAAGAAGCAAGTCTGTGAAGACAGAATACATACCATTGTCTGAAAACCTGACAGCTCTAAAGTTGTCACATTACAGAGGCTACCAAGAAACTTGCTTTGATTGTGTTGGAAGTTCTTTCCGTCGTAGGTGGCTGAAACAAGAATGGATGCTTTCGAAAGGAATGGCATTTCATTTACAATGAGACCGCCGGGGAAAAACCACAATTTCACAATAAGGCACAGGGAGGCAATGGCAGGAGCCGTGACAACCAGTTTGGAAGGACAAAGCTTGCTGTCGCAGCTGTCGATCACCAAGCTCTTCAGTGAGTGGGACGTGATCTCATTGAATGCAAATCTGCATCCTTTGAGATTCAAATCCTCCAGAGAGCAGCACATTGAGCTAATGTGCTTTGCGAACAGATCATCCACACAAATGTTAGAAAGATGTAGTCTTTTGAGGCTCCAAGAACTGCAGCTCAATCCCGGGCGAGGAATGCCAGGAACCTTGGTGTTATACTTGATGCTGCGACGAATCCACCTAGATGCATGTTGACCCCAACGATACACATTATTAACATGCAGCTGGAACGTATCCAGGTGTGCAATCTGGTGATGAAGCATCAGGTTGTCCGCAAAATCCTCAAAATTCTGCCACACCTCATTGTCGCCCTGTGCAGCTTCACCTGTGCTTTGGAACTCCCGATGATCTACATCGAGGCACGGCACGGTGCGCCAGAGGTGCTCCCACCTCTTGGACAGCATGCACGTCTGCACCACCTGCCTGGCCTTCATGAAGGACATGATGACATGGAGGAGGCAGTCCGGCAACGCGCTGAGCCGATCGACGGCGACGCCACTTTCACGGGGCCGCTTTCGTGTGGTGTCCAGATCCATGGAGACCTGGAGAGCTCTGCTCTCGGAGCAATTCCACTGCAGTCTACAAGAGTGCCAAAAATATTGCATCAACCACAGTAATCCCCATTTCCATATATATAGCGAATTCACAAAATCAGCTTAAGCTTGAAAAGGAGATGCAACTAGCAGATCATAGTGGCTGATGCAGGATTTCAATTATAAAAAACCCTCTTTTTTTTTCCTGGTAACGGCTTATTATCCCCAATCCCCTCCAATCTCCACGGGATATATAAGGGATTAGACGAACAAAAGCCCTATAAATTCTCCACTTCCATTTCTTACCTGAACCCACACAATCACCAAACTTAAAAACGGGAGATCCTTTGCTACATCAGTAACTGAATCAAGAATTTTCCAACCAAACTCAAAGCATTACTCCAGTACATTGGACTCGACCGAACATAAATAAACATTAGAGAGGTTTGAAGAGATGCAGGAAAAAAAATAAACCGTCGGAGAGATGGGATCGCCGGGGACTAACGTCGGAGCAGCCGGCCGTCGCTGCACAAGGCCCAGCCGCGTCGCCGGAGCCTCGGAGATAGCGCGCAAGACCGATGGAGTCGAGACCCACGGACAGACGACAACTCCTCGGCTCCTCCGGACGGAGAAAGGGGAGGACAAAAGGGAGAAAATGGGGGGACCCCCAGACGGTATATACGGCTGCCGTCTACTATTGATTTTCAATCGGGCTGTTTGTCCATGTCATATTGGATGTTTGGATATTAATTAGATTAGAAGTATTAAATATAGATTAATGATAAAACTTATTTCATAATTCTAGACTAATTCGCGAGACGGATCTATTGAGCCTAATTAATCCATGATTAGCCTATGTGATGCTATAATAAATATGTGCTAATTATAGATTAATTGTGCTTAGAAAATTTGTCTCGCTAATTAGCTCTCATTTATGCAATTAGTTTTATTATTAATCTATGTTTAATACTCTAAATTAGTTTCAAAACATACGATACGATGGGAACTTAAAAATTAGTCCCTAGATCCAAACACCACCTTAATATGCATTTCCTAAATTACCGTATGATGTTTTTTTAAAGAAAATTTCACATGGGACCGGGAGTATCATGACTTAGAGACTTGAGGCAGACACGATCACCCACGTGGCCTAACCCCCTCGGGGGGGGGGGGGGTCGGGCCCGAGGGTGATACGGCCGCCCTTTTCTTTGTCTCCCCGAGGGGTCGGACCGCTCCCGTCTCGGCCCCGAGGGCCGAGGCGCCCCGACCCCTTGTGGGTTTTGCGCCGCGTATATGGGGTAGGTGAGCATAGCGGGGCTCACCTAACCACATTTATTGCGGTTTGGACGAGCGCGTCACGCCGCATGTAACGCAGTGCAGCGCACTCGTTTATCCGGTCTGTGACCAGTCACAGACCGATCAGATCGTGGGTTAGGTGGCGACAGGCGGTCTGACGCACGCCTCGCCCCATCCCGTCAGGATGAGAGCCTCCAAGCACTCGTCCCTAGCCGGAGCCAGCGTGTTAGCTCCTGGAGATGGCACGTTGGTCCCGGTCAGATATATACCAGGCTTCATCCTAACCATTACAAGCATGACATTGTATGAAGAGGGGCGAACATGCAGATTGATAAACTGACGCGTGGTGGACAAGAATGACCGATTTGTGACCGGTCTGACACTGGTCATGTCGTCAGCAGACAGCCATGTTCCCACGTCGCGCCTGCTTCCGGCGGAAGTAGAGGTAGGTATGGGCCGTCCCATCAGAAGGTCATTCGGACGGCAACCATACAAGTCTCCGTCTGTTTATGAAAAGATAGGATAAGTCCCCACAAAAAAAAGAGAGAGATGGTGCATGTGGTATCCCCTTGAGGTATAAAAGGAGGACCTTGCCCACTTAGAAAGGGGATTTTTTCGGATCCAGAACGATCAGAGAGGGAGAGAGTAAGAGCTCTCTGGTTCTCCAGCTCTTTTGTAGCTTCTTCATACACAGATCCACCAGAACACAGGAGTAGGGTATTACGCTTCTCAGCGGCCCGAACCTGTATACATCGCCCGTGTCTTGTGTGTTTCCATTCTCGCGAACCTTCCACACACAGACTAGGAGCTTAGAATCTCACCCAGGGCCCCCGGCCGAACCGGCAAAGGGGGGCCTGCGCGGTCTCCCGGTGAGGAGCCCCACGCTCCGTCATCTGGCGCGCCAGGTAGGGGGTTCTGCGTGTGTTCTTCTAAGCTCTCGCACTCTTTCGTGTGCACCAAGCTTTTCCTGTTCAGCCCAATGGCTGAACAAGCAAAGGCGCACAGCCTCTCTCCGAGTGTTAGCGGTGACGACGGGGAGCCGAACCCACGCCGTCGAGCTCGTACTCCACCGCCCCTTCCACGCCAAAGTCCTAGGCGGGAGGAGGCGCTCGAGAGGGTCGAAGGATCCGCGACTTCGACATCCACGGGTGCTGGGGAAGGGCGGCGAGATGGGGAGCGTCGCCTCCTCGTCTACGGCGACGGCAGCACGCCCCAGGGCGCGCTCCAAGCTGCGGGCGCGCTCCTACGTCACCCGCCCATTGTCCCTGGCCCGGAGTCTCCAGCCCAACGTTGGCTGGACGACGTGGCCAACTTGGTCATGACGGCACAGCAGCGCCTAGGTGCTGGTGGGCGGTCCTCCGCCACCAAGACCTCTGGCGCTGCTACCACCCGCTCCGTGTCGTCAAGGCGGAGGGCGCGGCGAGCGGCGGCTGTTGCTCGCCATTCGGCCGCCACTCCTTCGTCAGCGCCTCCGACCCAGGAAGATCTGCGTGGAGGGCCGGATGCCCGCATCAGTATCGAGCACCAGCGTAATGGCCGACGTGCTGCCCACGCAACGGAGGGCGCCTCCTCGTCCGGAGTGTCACATCAACACGGACGCGGGGATCAACCCTCCGTGCCCCCGGTTGGTGGTGTCGGCTGTAGAGCCTTTGTGGCGAGCCTTCGGAACGTCCGTTGGCCCCCAAGGTTCTGGCCCACCATCGCCGAAAAATACGACGGGAGCGTCAACCCCGCCGAGTTTCTCCAGGTCTACACGACCGGGATCGAGGCCGCCGGGGATGACGACAGGGTCATGGCGAATTTCTTTCCCATGGCCCTGAAGGGACAGGCACGGGGTTGGCTAATGAACTTGCCACCCGCGTCCGTCCACTCTTGGGAGGATTTGTGCCAACAGTTCACCATGAACTTTCAAGGCACATATCCGCGCCCAGGTGAAGAAGCGGACTTACATGCAGTCCAGCGAAGGGATGATGAGTCACTTCGCTCATACATTCAGCGGTTCTGTCAAGTCCGCAACACCATACCATGCATCCCTGCACACGCGGTGATCTACGCGTTCAGGGGGGGTGTGCGGCACAACCGCATGCTCGAAAAGATCGCCTCCAAAGAGCCCCAGACTACCGCGGAGCTTTTTTAGCTCGCGGACCGAGTGGCTCGTAAGGAAGAGGCATGGACCTGGAACCCCTCCGGTTCCGGTGTGGCAGCTTCGGCCGCCCCCGGATCCGCTGCTCGGACAGGGCGGCGTGACAGGAGGAGGAAGAAGAGGTCAGCCCATTCCGACGACGAGGGTCATGTCCTCGCCGTCGAGGGCGCTTCGCGGGCCACCCGAAAGGGGAGGCCTGCGAGCGACAAAAAGAAGGAGGCCGGCGCTCCCAGTAGGGAGCGCCCAACTGGCAAGTGGTGCATCGTCCACAACACCTCCCTTCACGACCTCGCGGACTGCCGCGCAGTCAAAAGTTTGGCTGAGCGGACGAGGAAGTGGGAGGAGGAGAGGAGGCAGGAGCGCCGAGAGGGCAAGTCCCCGGCGGTTCCTTCCGGCAATCGGCGAAGTGAGGCCAAGCAGAAGGCCCCCGCCGAGGACATCGATGACGGCGATGATGACCTAGGTTTCCAAGAGCCTGGGGCCACCATTGCCACTGTCGATGGGGGAGCGTGTGCTCACGTTTCTCGCCGGAGCCTCAAGGCCATGAAGCGAGAGCTTCTGGCCGCGGCCCCTACTCATGAGGCGACGCGCCGGGCGCGGTGGTCGGAGGTTGCCCTCACCTTCGACCAGACCGACCACCCACCGTGCGTTGCCCGGGGAGGACAGATCGCAATGGTGGTTTCCCCCACTGTTTGCAACGTGAAGCTGGGGCGTGTCCTCATTGATGGGGGAGCAGCCCTCAACATCCTTTCCCCCGCAGCCTTTGACGCTATCAAGGCCCCGGGGATGGTGCTCCGGCTGTCCCAGCCGATTATCGGTGTGACGCCGGGTCACACTTGGCCGCTAGGTCATATCGACCTCCCGGTCACCTTCGGTGGATCCGCCAACTTCCGCACGGAACGGGTGAACTTTGATGTGGCGGACCTCAGTCTGCCCTACAACGCGGTCCTAGGGAGGCCCGCGTTGGTGAAGTTCATGGCGGCGCTCCATTACGCCTACCTCCAGATGAAGATGCCGGGCCTCGGTGGTCCCATCTCTGTCCATGGCGACCTCAAAGTCGCGCTCGCTTGTATGGAGCAGCGCGCGGACCACCTCGCCGCTGCGTCCAAGCCCGAGGGTGGCGACGAGAGGCTTGGCACCTCCATCCCCGCCGCCCCGAGGCAGCGGATAGTCACGTGCGACGAGGTCCCGGTCAAGGAGGTTGCCCTGGGCGACGGCCCGTCCAAGACCACACGAATCGGTGGTCTTCTGGATGGCAAATAGGAAGACGCGCTCGTCTCTTTCCTGCGGGCAAACGCTGACGTCTTCGCATGGAGACCGGCGGATATGCCCGGGGTCCCCAGGGAGGTGATTGAGCACCGTCTCGCCGTGCGGTCGGGCGCAAGGCCGGTCCGGCAGAAAGTACGGCGGCAGGCCCCGGAACGTCAAGCCTTCATCCGTGAGGAGGTGGCGCGACTTCTGGAGGCCGGATTCATCCGCGAGGTCATCCATCCGGAGTGGCTGGCGAACCCGGTGGTCGTTCCCAAGGCGAACGGCAAGCTTCGGATGTGCATCGACTACACCGACCATAACAAGGCATGTCCTAAGGACCCTTACCCCCTGCCTCGCATAGATCAGATTGTCGACTCCACAGCGGGGTGCGACCTTTTGTGTTTTCTAGATGCATACTCTGGTTACCATCAGATTCACATGGCTAGGGAGGATGAGGAAAAAACTGCGTTCATTACCCCCATAGGAACTTATTGTTATACGACAATGCCCTTCGGGTTAAAGAATGCAGGTCCTACTTTTCAACGTACTACTCGAATTTCTTTGGGTAGCCAAATAGGACGTAATGTTGAGGCTTATGTCGATGACTTGGTTGTAAAGACGCGCAACCAAGAGACCTTACTCTCTGATCTAGCGGAAACTTTTGAGAGTCTCCGCTCCGCCCGCATAAAACTGAACCCCGATAAGTGCGTGTTCGGTGTACCTGCGGGCAAGCTTCTCGGGTTTTTGGTCTCTGCCCGAGGCATCGAGGCCAACCCCGAGAAGATACGAGCTATAGAGCGGATGCGCCCCCCCAGCAAGCTTAGGGATGTGCAATGTGTCACCGGTTGCATGGCCGCCCTAAGTCGGTTCATATCGAGGCTGGGAGAGAAGGCGCTACCCTTATTTAAGCTCCTCAAACGCTCCGGGCCGTTTACTTGGACGGAGGAAGCTGAACGTGCCCTCACTCAGTTGAAGGCGTATCTCAGCTCTCCCCCAGTTCTGGTCGCCCCGGAGCCAAATGAACCTTTGCTACTCTACTTAGCGGCGACCCCGCAAGTGGTTAGTGCGGCGTTGGTTGTGGAGCGCGATGAGGACAATCCTCATTCCGTGCACCCCCACCCTGTGCTGGCTTGGCCCGGGAGAGAGCAGGGAGGAGAGGCCCCCGAGCCGAACGGTGGCCCAAGGCCCCCGACGACCGGAGCAGGCCCTCTGCCCGCTTGTCAGACGGTGCCAGGTGCCCCCGACCCCCAGGATGGCCCGAGGGCCACTGCGGGAAGGCCGCACCTATCGCCCTCTGACCCCGAGGCTAACCCTGTGCCGACTCGACCCGGGAGAGAGCAGGGAGAAGAGGCCCCCGAGCCGAACGGTGGCCTAAGGCCCCTGACGACCAGAGTTGGCCCTTTGCCCGCTTGTCCGACGACGCCAGGAGCCCCCGACCCCCAGGACGGCCCCGAGGCCACTGTGGGAAGGCCGCCCCTGTCGTCCTCCGACCCCGAGGTCGTCGGCACAGAAGACGAGTGCACCCCGCGAGGCCGCTTGGACAAAGAGCGCCCTAGGGATGTGGCCCCTAGCGAAGAGGATCGGCCCCACCGAAAGGTGCAGCGGCCCGTCTACTTTGTTAGTGAGGCCCTCCAGGACGCCAAGACCCGATACCCTCAGGCCCAGAAGATGCTTTACGCTATTCTGATGGCTTCGAGGAAACTGCGCCATTATTTCCAGGCGCATCGGGTCACGGTGGTTACGTCTTACCCCCTCGGCCAAATCTTGCATAATCGAGAGGGTACTGGACGGGTGGTGAAATGGGCAATCGAACTTTCTGAGTTTGATTTGCACTTTGAACCACGCCACGCTATCAAGAGCCAGGCCCTCGCCGATTTTGTGGCAGAGTGGACCCCAGCTCCCGAGCCCGTCTCAGTCCCCGAGGCCAGCTCGGGCCCCTCGCAGCTGCCTCACACCGCCCACTGGGTGATGCAGTTCGACGGCTTCCTGTCTCTTCAGGGCGCCGGTGCGGGGGTCACGTTGACCTCGCCGAGCGGAGACGTCCTCAGATATTTGGTTCGCCTTGACTTTCGGGCGACCAATAATATGGCAGAGTACGAGGGACTCCTTGCGGGACTTAGGGTGGCAGCTGGACTGGGGATCCGCCGCCTCCTGGTGTTAGGCGACTCCCAGCTGGTCGTTAACCAGGTTTGTAAGGAGTACCGGTGCTCTGACCCGCAGATGGACGCTTACGTGCGCCAAGTACGGCGTATGGAGCGCCATTTTGACGGGATAGAGCTTCGGCACGTGCCCAGACGGGATAACACGGTTGCCGACGAACTCTCACGGCTCGCTTCCTCGCGAGCCCAGACCCCACCGGGCGTCTTTGAAGAAAGGCTTGCCCAGCCGTCGGCGCGACCCGACCCCTTAGGGGAGACGGACGCGCCTAACAGGCCCCCGAGGCCCGTCGGAGTCCAGGCCTCGGGACCCGAGGGGAGCGCTCCCAGCTCCCTTAGATTGATTGCTTGGATCGCTGAGATCCAAGCATACCTCACAGATAAGACTCTACCCGAGGACCGCGAAGGGAGTGAACGCGTCCAGCGCATCTCCAAACGCTACGTGCTGGTAGAAGGGACCCTCTATCGGCGCGCGGCTAACGGAATCCTCCTGAAGTGCATTCCTCGGGAACAAGGCGTCGAGCTTCTTGCCGATATCCATGAAGGCGAATGCGGAGCCCACTCCGCCTCGCGCACCTTGGTTGGCAAAGCCTTTCGTCAAGGTCGACCTGGTCCGGCGATGCAGAGCGTGTCAATTCCACGCCAAGCAAATCCATCAGCCGGCCCAGGCCCTGCAGATCATACCACTTTCATGGCCATTTGCTGTCTGGGGGCTCGATATCCTGGGATCGTTTAGGCGGGCCCCGGGCGGGTTTGAGTATCTGTATGTCGCGATCGACAAGTTCACTAAGTGGCCCGAGGCTTATCCGGTCGTCAAGATCGATAAGCACTCCGCACTTAAATTCATTAAGGGCATCACAGCCCGGTTTGGAGTACCTAACCGTATTATTACGGATAACGGCACCCAATTCACTAGTGAACTTTTCGGCGATTACTGCGAAGACATGGGCATCAAGCTCTGCTTCGCCTTACCTGCCCACCCCAGAAGCAACGGCCAAGTGGAGCGCGCTAATGCGGAAATCCTCAGAGGCCTTAAAACCAAGACCTTCAACATCCTCAAGAAGCACGGCGATTCGTGGATCGAGGAGTTGCCAGCGGTGCTCTGGGCGAACCGAACCACGCCAAGCCGAGCAACCGGGGAAACACCTTTCTTCCTCGTCTACGGCGCGGAAGCGGTTCTCCCATCCGAGCTCACCCTGAGGTCCCCTCGGGCCACCATGTACTGCGAGGCTGATCAAGATCAGCTTCGCAGAGATGACCTCGACTACTTGGAAGAGCGAAGGCGGCACGCGGCCCTCCGAGCCGCGCTCTACCAGCAGAGCCTGCGGCGCTACCATCAGCGCCACGTCCGGGCCCGATCACTCTGCGTCGACGACCTCGTCCTACGCCGCGTCCAAACGCGTGCTGGATTGAGCAAGCTCTCACCAATGTGGGAGGGTCCGTATCGAGTGATCGGCGTCCCCCGGCCGGGCTCCGTTCGGCTGGCCACGGGCGATGGCACAGAGCTACCTAACCCGTGGAACATCGAACACCTTCGTCGCTTCTACCCCTAAAGGGGGATCGGGTGTCAGGTTTCGGGCTCGGGCCAACCCCGCACCCCCCTCGGGCGTGCAGGGTTGGCCGGGGGCTACCACATATGCATATTCTTATTTCTCTTATATCTGTATTTCAATAAAAGCATTTTCGATTTCCTAAAGGCTGTATCTGTGCTGTTGTTTCCTTTTGAAGGATCTTGACTTGAAATAGGTCACTCGTGTTCAATCCTGCCCTCGGGGGCTCGGGTCGGCTAAAATCGCCAAACGGGGCCCAGAACCGAGCCGTGCCCCGGGGCGTAGTGAACTCCGGGGGGGAATCGGCAAAAACCCACAATCGGGTCACCCATAACCCTCGGTCACCACGCTCCCGGCCTGGCCAGTCTCGACATGTGGATCTCCCCAGGCACTAGCCCCGACCCGAGCCATTTGAGGACTAGGACCTGGGCACGAGCCCTTGTTCAAGCCAAGACACAAAAGGACCGCGGCACAGACATCCTCGTCTCATACACACAACAAATAGAATTGACACAAAAAATTTCCTCTTTATTTGATTGCAGATTAAATTAGTCTATACAAGAAGGGGGCCCGAAGGCCTCGGAAGAAGAAAAGAAGAAACTATTTAAAGGTTGGCGGGGGCCTGGGGGCTCACTCCGATGCACCCGGGTCGCCAGCCTCGTCGCCACTGTCGCCCACTCCGCCGTCTTCGTCCTCCTCGTCGGAGTTGAGGGCGAACGCGAGCCGAGGGGCCGAACCCTCGAAGCTGTGGACGATATGGTCGGCGGCGTCCCGGACCTGCGCGCGCGCGCCGTCCTCGGTCCCGGGAGGGAACTCGTCCAGCGCCGTCCATGGGGAGAAGTCGGGATCCCTGGCTTGGTAACTCGCCAGTACGAGCTCCACCGCTCCTCAGGCGAGGTCCCTCGAGGATGACTTAATCGTCCTCTCGAGCTCCTCGGGGAGCCGTTGGAGAGTCCCGGCTATCTCCGAGAGGCGCTGGGCGAGGCCCCCCTGGTTGGCGGCGTACTTCGCAGTCCGCCTGCCCCAGAGGCCCGCCTGCCGGCCGGCGCGGTCTAGACGGGAGACGGCGTCCCGAAACATGCCGGGCCCTACCTCGCCTGCCAAGCGGAGGGCCTCGACCTCCCCGGCGGACGAGTCTAGCGCGCCCTGCAGATCGGCGATGGTGTGTTCGGCAGCTGCGAGGCGGGCGGTTAAGTCGCTTTCGCCCGCGGCCGCCCCGCCGCTGCGCGCCCTCGCGTCCAGCTCCCTCTCCCGCGCCTCGAGCTCAGCGGCCCGCTGATTCAGCGCGGCCCTCTCGGCGCGGGCACCTTCCAGATTACGGCACGCCTGCTCCTCCCGCGCTGCCTCGCGGAGGGACAGGCTGTCCGCCAGCCGTTGCGCCGCGGCCTCGGCCTCCTCGAGAGCTCGCTCCCGCTCGGTGAGCGCGTCCTCGCGGAGGCGGAGCGCGGACTCCTCTTCGGCGCAGGCGGCCTCATGCGCAGTCAGCGTTGCCTCCCGGATGGCAACGGCGGCCTCGCGATCCGCCAGGTCCCTCTCCACGGCGCAGGCACGCTCTTCCAGCGCCATGGCACGGGCCTCAAGGGCTTCTTCGCGCCGCCGGGATGCCACCTCGGTCTCCGCCGCCCGCCGTTCTCGGGCAGCGGCAGCGTCAAGGACCCCCCGGGCGGCGTCGAGCTTCTTCCCTAGCTCTGCCTCCCAGCTCCCGTATTGAAGGCGGAGGGTGTCTTGCGCCTCGTTCATCACGGTGGTGGCGATGAGGGCAGCCCCCCGCTCCTCCTCCACCTCCTTGGCGATCTCCCCCAGCACCTTCCGACGGGCTTCGAGCTCTGAGACGTGCCGGCGGTGTGCCTTGCGGCCCACCTCCACCATGGCCTCCACCGAGCGTCGCCCCTCTTCGACACGCGCCCATGCGGCGTCGAGCTCCGCCCGCTCTGCTTGCAGGGCCTCCACCTGGGCACTTAACCCGTCCAACACCGTGGTGTTTGCGACGGCCAAGGCCTGCAGAAGGGGTTCTGCGCTCAGTGGAGCAACGAAAGGCGTGGGGAAGAGCCGCCTCGAAGAGGATGCCGCGCGGCTTGGCCCGCTGATGGACGTGCCAGACTCGGGGATGTCCCCCGGACCTGGTTTGTCCTGAGCGTCGCACGTGGGAGTGGGCCCAAGCGATGCGCCCGCGGCCTCGTCGCGAGTTGCCTCGGAAGTCGTCGTCGCCTCGGCCTGGCGAAGTCTGGCCTCCTCCCGAGCGGCTTCTTCAGCTTGGCGAGCTCGGACGGCCACCTGGGCAGCTTCCTCGGCTTCTCGAAGGCGATCCGCGGCCTCTTGCCGGTCAGTTTCACGGGTCGCCTCGGAGGATGTCGTCGCCTCGGCCTGGCGGAGTCCGGCCTCCTCCCGAGCGGCTTCCTCGGTCTGGCGAGCCCGGGCGGCCTCCCGAGCGGCCTCCTCGGCTTCCCGAAGGCGATCCGCGGCTTCTCGCCGGTCAGATTCCCGCCTCCGGGCCTCTGTGGTCGCCGGGTCCTCGGCCTCAGACTGGCCGGACTTGGAATGGCGGGAGGGACGCGACGGGATCTCGCTGAAACAGAAAAAAGACCAGAAGACAAACAAGATGGATGAGTGAAAACTCGCGTTGAGGGAATGAATACGGCCACGATGGGCGTGGGACGAACCTGCGAGGGGGTCGGTTAAACGACCACCTTGGAGGGGAAATAAGGTTTCCCCGGGATGGTTCTGTCCCCCCCATCTTGCGGAGCCGTTTCTTCTTCCGCTCCCCCTCGGGCTGCGACGTCGGTGTGGCCCCCTCCGAGCGCCTGCTGCTGGCACGCGCCGCCCCGCCCCCTCGGGGAGGAGATGGGGGAGGGGTTCCTTCCTGCTTCCTCTTCCCCCGGGCGTCGGCAGGGCGGCCGCTCCCCGGGCCCCCGTCGCGGGGCCCAGAAGCACGACCCCCTCCCGGGGTAGATTGTTCCCCCCTGTGGCTCCCGCCCGCGCCATCGTGGCCTCGAGGAGCCCGCTCCTCCGATGCCCCGACCGCCTGCATGATGGTCAGGATGGAGGCGCGGTCTGGATCGCTGCAGAGGGGGAGGACTCCTTGAGGAATAAGGGATGCCTCCACGGAGCTGAGATTCAGCACCCGTTGGACCACTATCTTGAAGTCCTCAGGAGCCCAGTCCCATCTGACCCCCTGGTGGGTCCTCATGAAGTCTTCGGACCCGGTGTACTCCCAGGCGCCCCGGGCGCGCCGCTGGAGTGGCGCGATCCGGCGATGAAGATAGTCGCCGTACACCATGGCCCCTGTGAGCCCCTGGAATCGCAGGCCCGCCAAGCGGTCGAGGACGGCGTCATAGCCATCTCCCAGATCTACCGGCGCCCACCAGCTGGAGGCCTGCGCTGGAGGCTGGCTCCGAAGTCGGAGGCGCGCTTCGTCGGCGAGGGGGGTGTAGAACCAGTCGCTCTTCCAGTCATCCCACTTCTTGCGGAGGACGCAGGGAATGTAGCGGTTCAGCACCGGCCCCCGCGGCTAGAAGTAGCAACCACCAACCACCGACGGCGGCGACACCGGCTGTACGGTGAAGAACCACCGGAACAGCCGAAGGGATGGGCGCACCCCGATGAACATCTCGCACAGGTGCGTGAAGATGGCCAATGTCATTACCGCGTTGGGGGTGAGGTGCGCCATCTGGAGATCGTAAAACTCCAGAACATCCATGAAGAAAGAAGAAAATGGCGGAACCAGCCCTGCCATAGAAAA
Organism: Oryza sativa Japonica Group; assembly: GCF_034140825.1. NCBI lineage: Eukaryota > Viridiplantae > Streptophyta > Magnoliopsida > Poales > Poaceae > Oryza > Oryza sativa. The sequence goes on from NC_089038.1 coordinate 22,326,023, forward strand.
AGGGAGGAAGAAGACGGACCGCCCCGGGTAGCGTGGCGCCGGGCATCCCTCGCCCAGCGAGACTATCTCCCGGCCGATGGCAGATTCCGGCATGAAGCGGCGCGGCAGCCCGGCCTGTCTCTCGCTCACGATGCGGGAAGGCGGCAGCACGCTACCGTCAAGCGGAGCGGAGCCCCGTGCCATGATGCCAGAAGAAGAGATGTTTGAGAGCGAGCGCGTGTGGCGAAGGTAGGGCACAGGAAACAAGGAGTTAGGGCGCAAGCGGCGAAGACAAGGGGAATAATGGCGAGAGGAAGGAAGCAAATCTCTTCCTCGACGACTTTATACCCTTGCCAACGCTGTGCCCGGCTCCTCGTTTCTCGCGCCCACTATCTTGCCCCCTCGTTTCTCGCGCCCACGCTTCCACTAATCCCATTCGCCCGTTTGCGGTGCATGAGGTGGATAAGCGGCTGTGGCAGTCGAGATGGAACATCTCGTGCGCGCGTTAATTACGCTCGCCGACCGAAGCGCCATCACCATATCTCCAGGAAAAACGAACCGGCTTGTCCCGATTTTTAGACCGGCCCCACCTGTCACCAGGCCTTAGGAAGTGGCGTCACGCCCGACCGCTTCCCTCGAGGAGGGCGATCGCCCTGGCGTAACGCCGGGGGCTACTGTCGGTGACATGGGACCGGGAGTATCATGACTTAGAGACTTGAGACAGACACGATCACCCACGTGGCCTAACCCCCTCGGGGGGGGGGGGGGTCGGGCCCGAGGGTGATACGGCCGCCCTTCTCTTTGTCTCCCCGAGGGGTCAGACCGCTCCCGTCTCGGCCCCGAGGGCCGAGGCGCCCCGACCCCTTGTGGGTTTTGCGCCGCGTATATGGGGTAGGTGAGCATAGCGGGGCTCACCTAACCACATTTATTGCGGTTTGGACGAGCGCGTCACGCCGCATGTAACGCAGTGCAGCGCACTCGTTTATCCGGTCTGTGACCAGTCACAGACCGATCAGATCGTGGGTTAGGTGGCGACAGGCGGTCTGACGCACGCCTCGCCCCATCCCGTCAGGATGAGAGCCTCCAAGCACTCGTCCCTAGCCGGAGCCAGCGTGTTAGCTCCTGGAGATGGCACGTTGGTCCCGGTCAGATATATACCAGGCTTCATCCTAACCATTACAAGCATGACGTTGTATGAAGAGGGGCGAACATGCAGATTGATAAACTGACGCGTGGTGGACAAGAATGACCGATTTGTGACCGGTCTGACACTGGTCATGTCGTCAGCAGACAGCCATGTTCCCACGTCGCGCCTGCTTCCGGCGGAAGTGGAGGTAGGTATGGGCCGTCCCATCAGAAGGTCATTCGGACGGCAACCATACAAGTCTCCGTTTGTTTATGAAAAGATAGGATAAGTCCCCACAAAAAAAAGAGAGAGATGGTGCATGTGGTATCCCCTTGAGGTATAAAAGGAGGACCTTGCCCACTTAGAAAGGGGATTTTTTCGGATCCAGAACGATCAGAGAGGGAGAGAGTAAGAGCTCTCTGGTTCTCCAGCTCTTTTGTAGCTTCTTCATACACAGATCCACCAGAACACAGGAGTAGGGTATTACGCTTCTCAGCGGCCCGAACCTGTATACATCGCCCGTGTCTTGTGTGTTTCCATTCTCGCGAACCTTCCACACACAGACTAGGAGCTTAGAATCTCACCCAGGGCCCCCGGCCGAACCGGCAAAGGGGGGCCTGCGCGGTCTCCCGGTGAGGAGCCCCACGCTCCGTCAATATTAATTTATTTTTCAATAATTTTAAGCTAATATTTGATTAATCATGCATTAATTCATCGCTCTGTTTTACGTACGGAGGGAAAGGGTTTCCAATCTCTCCAAAATAACACAGCCATGATGTATAGTAGGAAAAGCATATCGTAAAGTACTTCTATCTTCATTTCATATTATAACTCACTTTGAATTTTCTCCTATTCAAACTCTTTTAAGTTTGATCAAATTTATAGAAAAACATAGTAATATTTTCAACATAAAACAAATATATTATAAAAATATTTCCTTCATCCCAATTTGGTTATCTTATAATATTTGGTCACCAAGACCAAGAATAATTTAAACCGTATCAATGAAGACGCCTGTTGACGGTCGTTACGGACAAATTTAAACCGATACAAGCTGCCGCTCGCCGTTGTCAACCACCCGTGCAGCAGCCGCTCGACGGTGGCCGCCGGGCAACGAGAGGAGAGGGGCGGCCTCGACCGAGGAGGGTGGATCTGGCCGCCCATCCGCCGCTCCCGCGAAGCCGACGCCGCCGCTGCTTCGGGGGAGGAAAGGAGGGGTGGATCTGGCCGCCCGCCGCCGCCATCGTCGCCCCAGTTTTGGTGCCGCCCAATGCCGCCCTCGCCCACGGCAGCTTCTGTGCGATGGGGAAAGGAGGAGATGCGATGGGGAAAGTAGGGGAGAGAGAAAGAGAGATAAAAAAAAGTGAAAAAGATGATACTAGTGGGACCTTGCCGGAGAGTGAACTCCTCGAGTGGGGGACTGTGAGGCCCCCCTCTGATAGTTCGGCGGGGGGCATCGGGTGAAAACTGAGGAGTTGGATGGAAGGAAGTGTAGTGTGTTCTAGAGGGGGTCGGGCCCCTCGGTGAAGATGAAACAAAAGGGGGTTATACAGGTTCGAGCCGTCAAGAAGCGTAATACCCTATTCCTGTGTATGATGATTTTTCCGAGCTTTCAAAGTCTCTGAATCTCCGGTGTACAAGCTAGAGTTAGCCCCAACCTTCGACCCATGGATCCCCCTCCTCGCTAGGCATTGACCTCCTTTTATACTCCAAGAGGTTACCACATGTGCTGCGAAAGCTACCTAGGGAAGAGAAAAAATATTCTCTATATTAAATGCATGTCTTGTGCCTTAACCCGGAAGCTATTCGCACGTCGGCTGCTGCGTGGGGCCCATCAAATCATGTCGGCTGACACGGGGGGCGCCCTTGTCATTCACTATTTAATGGATGAGGACTTTTGGGGGCATGCTCCAGGAACACAATCTCGGGCACGTCCGGAGCGGTCAAGCCGACTCCGGATTGGATCATCATGATGGGATGGGGCATACCTGCCTCACGCTGCCTAACACATGGTCAGGGCGTGAGTAGATTGTCGCCGTCCCGTCTGTCATTCGGCCGGTCACAGACCGATCGCAAACTGCTATTAAATGTGGCGTGCTATGCCTGCTCCGCCCACATTAAATGCGGTTAGGTGGACGCTGGGGGGCGCCCACCTAACCCCATACCCATGGTGGCCACGAGGAGGGGTCGGGGGCTCGAAAGGGATGGCTGCCACTCATCCACGGGCCCGACCCCCTCGGGAGGGAGCGCCACGTGGACGCTGGGGGTGGCCTCTCCCCTCTAAGCTTGGCACCCCCGGGTCTATATCACCGACAGACCCACTTTATATAACTTACATTGTGAAGTATGTGGCTAATGTGGTTCTTCGTCTAGCTGGCATGCGAAATTCGGTAAAATCGCAGGACAAACTATGAATGGCCTCAGGACATGTGGCCATGCTCCGAACCGAAGCTTCGCGTTGAGTGAAATCAAGGCATTTCACTTGCCAAAAATTTCATTCGAAAGAGCTACGTTTTGCTAACAATTGAATCGAATTTCATGGAGCAGCGGCTCGGAGGGCAAAAGCACCAAGTCACAACTCAACAAGACATATCCATGGGCTTTGATGGACCTGGCATACCATATCCTGTAGATAGGAGAGAAATATGCTACCAGAATTTTGGAGCACCTTTGCAATTCATGCTTTTTTTTTCTTTTTTTTCCCAGAAGGTTTGGTAAGAATACTGTCAAATTGACAGGCTATACCAAAGTCTGGCAGCACTCATGATAATGGCTAAATTGCTTAGGCATTACAAACTTATTTTGTTATAGTCAGTAGTAGCTTTTACAACCCATGAATATATAATACCTCAAAACCTTCCATGGCTTTTGTTGGTCTCCTTGAGCCTGCAATTAAACGCTACTAAACAGTTCACCACGATGCACAAACAAGACATGCAGGAGGCTTAGGAGTCCTACCACCATCTAGATTAGATTCAGGAATAGGACCTTAGCATTAGATTTGCAATAAACAGTACATCTGCAAATAGAAGGTATCGATGGAAACCAGATAGTGGGAGGACTAGTCAGGTTCAGGGCTTCAGGCTGATAATTCCTTCATATTTTGGTGAGCGCTATAGTGTTCTTCGGTAGGTGCCCTGAGACGTCCAGCAAAAGATCGACAAGCTCACGAACATCATCAATGTCCTTGTATATGATTTCAGTAGACTTCAGCTTCCTACAGTTCACCTGGTTCTTATGCTGGGATGATTTCCTCCACTCCAGGGAACCTTTTGAGAACTGCTAGACAAAAGGTTTCATATGAGTTAATCAGCAAACACAATTCAGCAAGAGTTACTGTGAACTGAAGGACTATACAAAGAAATACCTTGCAGCAATGCACAGTGAGCTTCTCAAGATTAGGAGAGTTCTGGAGAAGGTGACGCAATAACTCATTGTTGTAACTCGGACGGCATCTATCCAGCAACAAGGTCCTCAGGTTTTTGAATGCATGGAATTCGACTTGATTGAACTCCAGCCGCACCTGAAATTAGGATAATATTACAGTTAATAAACTAAGCAACAGTTGGTTGCCAATAAATTTTTAGAAAAAGAGAAGCATACATGTTTCGTTGCAGTTGCATTAACTTAGTAGCAAGCATAAATAAAGAGAGCACAATAATTTTAGCATTAGCATTGCTTACTAAAATTCCTCCTAAGAAAAAACTGAAGGAACTAGGAGCGATGTTTTTTTATACAAGGGGTGAAGAAGGGAGCAGCATTCAAACATACTCGTTAGCCTGTAGCCTCTGATGAATGCAGTTGCATTGCTTACAAGAAATGAAAAGCACATAGCCCATAGGATACAAAGATTAAGCAAGGTAGGCATCTAGCTAAAGATCAATTGAGACATTTGTGCATCTATTTCAGCTCAGAATTTCTCAACACCCCATATCCTTTTGCCACATGATCTATTGAGTGGAAAGTTAGCGAGAAAACATTTAGATGCTCAACTAACATAAGTGCTTACAGGAGACATGTATTAGAAACAGAGGACTCACCATTTCACGGAAACCCGACAATTCTAGACTTGTCACATTAAACAACACGTTAAGAAAGTTGCATTTGCACGGAAAGACAACACTGAAACGGATTGATGCTCTGACAAGAGACGGCATCCTTTAAAGAAATTTGACGCATGTCAACTGGAAGCACTAAATTCAGATAAGTAAGACAAGGAGCCCTGATAATTAGCTCCTTATAACATTTTGCATTTGCACCAACTGGAAGTTCGTCTTCATCATACACTGCAGGCCCATGCAGAACCAAATTCTTCAGCTTGGGATGTGTAATTTCTTGGAGATAGAGACTACATCTGTTGAGCTCTAGAACTTCCAGAAGGGTGCAAACAGTAGTGATGTGCTCCATGAAGCATTCATGCAATGAAACATTAGTAAGGTGCAACTTGGTGAGGCAGCCATAATTGGAACCCAACTTATGCATCTCAAGCAAATAGGAGTCATATCTGTAATCAAAATGCAAGTGAAACTCTCTCGGGGAGCACTTGAGGCCGCGCCGAATCCATCTATCAGTATCTGAAGAACGGAGAGAATGATATCTGTCACATATGCGAAGTCGGAATGTGTCCAATTTCGCGGGCGATCCACAGCGATAGGCCAGCACATTATCTGCAAAATCCTCAAACTTTTCAAGGTCACTTCGGGAGATTGCCCAATTCTCACTGGCGGCCGCGAACTCTCTCTGGTCGATGTCGAGGCATGGCACGGAGCGCCAAAGATGCCTCCACCTCTTGGAGAGCACGCTCGTCTGAACCATCTGTCGGCCCTTGAGTGAGGAGAGGATGGTGTGGAGGAGGGCGTCCGGCAGCGCGCTCAGCCGGTCGGTCGCCGGTGGAGATGGTGTCTGGACAGCTCCTCTTCCTCGCGGTCGCCATGGATGCAGAATAAGCCAACCCTGCAAATCATCAATCAGGCATGAACAAAAAAAACCCCACATTCTAACAAAAATCTATGGGCCTGTTCAAATATTGGTAGTGTGTATAGAATTTTGGTATCAATCCTATCAAAATTTTAACAATGTTACCAATTTATCTAAATTTTAGGCATTGCCAAATTTTGGTAAGGTTCACCCTAAGAACCAATTCTATCACCGGCGGGAAGTCCAAGCCCTCTTGGTCCGCTGACTATAGAAGCTCCTAATCTTGCTTCTCTGCTCCTAGAACTCAGCTTTGCAAACTTCCAGATTTCAGACCAAATGCGGTACCTCGTGAAAGCATCAATACATCTCAACAATTACAGTTCTCACAAAAATAACCGCAGCAAGCAATGCACGCTTCTTAGCAATCTACTTAATGTCACAAATCTTGTGCTGGTGGGCTTCAATATGATGGTATGCCTTTCTATCCTGGATAATGATATATGTATTTATCTTGCAACTCTTATTATCTTAGACCAAAGATCCACATCTGATCTTTTGTGGTGATTATTACTTATAGCTTGTATTTCGATGCATGTCTAGCTTGATGCTTGATTTTACCTTTCTTACAACTGATCCAGTACTAAATAAAGCTGTACTTGTTAAGATCGGATAATTATATTGTTATCTATAGTGTGTGTTTCTTACCGTATGTTAGTTTTTTCTATTGTCCGATGAAAGCCAGCAAGGAGCACTGGCCCTGGTCCTGATTAGTCTTTTTGGTCTTAGAGAATGTGCATCGTGATTATGGTTACAAAACTTTGAGATGGTAATTAAGTTTTCTTTGTGCTGTGATATCTCAAAGTTTTATTTTTGCTGTGATATTCCAAATAAGTCATTTGTTCTTGTTATTTTGTTCTGTAACACTTGTGAGCAAGGCGAGCTGAGTTACAAACTCACGATGTTCGCTCAAAAAAAGAGCAACACTAATAACGAAATTACTCTGCACTCTAAAGTCTATGCTAGTAACTTTGTTGGGCCATACAGTTAAAACCAAAATTATAAGTTTCCTCTCTTTCATTTTACAATGAAACAGGTTGGTTTCAAGTACTTGTTTATTGAGTTCTATTTTTCTATCTTTTAGGTGATGCCAAATGAGGGACCATTTGAATTCCCTACATTCAAAAACCTAAGAACCTTGTTGCTGGAAAAGTGTGATCTAGGTGACAATTTCGGGATATTGTGGCACCTTCTTAAGAAGTCTCCTAATTTGGAGAAGCTCACTATGCGGTGCTGCAAGGTAAATTTGCCTTCATTTATTTTTATTCTCACTTGATTGAGTTTGATAGCTTATACAAATCATTGTGCGCTGCGAAGGCCTCCAAAAGTTCCGATATAGGGAAAAGAAAGACCAAGTCGAGCAAGTCTAAGGACCTGTTGAAGATTCGATGTCGAAAGTTGAAGCGTACTGAAATCTTGTACGAGGATACGGATGATGTTTGCCAACTGGTCAATACTTTGCTAGACATTGCTGGAAGCCATTTGATGAATACAATAACCATTAAGAACGTAGGAACTCAATTTGGGTCCGATTCTGAGTAGCATTACCGTTTTCCGCTTTCTAAATGAACTTGCCATTTCTTTTCAGAATGTTCTAGTTTCAGACGAATTCATGTACTGTTATCCTGTAAGGGCGAGCGTGTGCTTCTGTCTCGTTTCTCGATGATGCTGTTCAGTGTATGCCCTATGGTATCGGTTCTTTGATTCGTACTCCTGCATGCTGCACATTTCTGTCAACTAGTTCTGGATCATCATTCATCATGATCTCAGCAAGTAACGCGTGCTGTTGCTTTCTGATGATCAGCTCCTGTTTGGAATCTCTTTCATGGGCGTGCGCTTATTTTTGCTAGGCACAACCGCACAAAGCATGAATTATTTAGTTTTGTGTTATTTTCGATTCAACCATCCTTCAATTGAAACTCATACATATAGACATAATGAAGAAAGCTAAGTGATCAGTATGTTTGTGATCTTTCAGAGAGAGAGAGAGAGAGAGAGAGAGTGAGGGAGAGACTAATCAGCATGTTGTGCTGTATTTTGTAAAGCGTTACTCCCTCCATTCCAAATTGATTTACATATTTCATAGGTACACCAAGATCAAGAAAAGCTAATAACTCTCTCATACTATATTTACTCTAGCAACAAACTCAATGCATGCACCATCCCCACTATTTCCTAGCCAATAGCAAATCAAAATATTGCATGTGGGTTATAAATACATGTGTGCATGGATGCATGCATCAATGTTCATTTACTCCTCTCCAATGCACAAATAACGAATAGACCTAATAAATGAACACAAATATATAGATCATTTAGGAATAAACTAAAAAAACTATATGTAAAAAAATTTGGAATGGAGGGAGTAGTTCACTGTGGAAGTGTACCCGGGGTCAAGGTCACACTCATCTCTAATCCTGTATTCCAACAAAATGAAAATAAAAATTTAGGGTGCAATTATCAGTTGGGCCATAGAATTGAGCCCGGTACGGTTTCGGCCCAAATTGTCCTCCTCTTTACCCTCGGAGAAGTGGGACTGTGCCACTGTGACAGTGAGAAAGGGGGGCGCTTGTGCTTCCCCTCCGGCGAGCCGGCGACGTCTACGAACCTCTGCCGCTGCACTTCGCCGCGAAGGCCCTATATCTGGTGAGATCCCCTACCATATCCCTTCTTGTTTCCTCTCTAGTAAGTAAACCCTAGTTTGATTTCATCCAGCCTGATAGCTCAAGAACTCCTCGGATCTATCAGGACTCATTTATGAGAATAGAAAACCATTGGACCAATCAAGAAGCTTCTATAAAAAAAAAGTTAACACTATGTTTGGTTAATTAATCTCCAGATTAAATAAAGGAAAAAAAATACTCAGCTATAAATTCATACTGAATTTATTAACATCCATGATTATCCTCAATAAGTGATTTGTAGCAAATTAGCATTAGATCACATTCCATTTCTCCATATGTAATGTCTGAGCATCAAAGTTTAAATAGATATATGTTTATCTGCAAATTTTATTATTTTCCAATTCATTCTATATGATGCCACCATGTAAGCTTTTCTTATATGTAGGTTTATATCTATAATGTAGGATAGAGTACGTATATAAATACTATGTTACAATTTTGCTTGGTATTAGAGCACTCAACACCTAAGCGGCATGATCAGCATCCATAGTGTACCATTTTTCTAAACACAGGACAAATATGTGAGCTCATATACAAACGAGTACACTCGTCCCCATAATAAACAAACACATGCATGCCTTACCCCTATAAGCACTTAATGATATTCCTCCCTCCGTACTAAAAATAGCATTATTTAATATTCAAAATTTATCATAAAACATAGCTACTTCTACATATACTCCCTCATCTCAACCAACTGCAATGATATCATATTTAATTCCTTCGCCTACTTTTTTTTTTCAATCATACAAATGTTGCTCCATTTAATTTTACCCCTCTTATTAATCACTAAAAAGACACTGGTTCCGATTCACGGAAATCAGTACATTTGTAGTCAATCAGATGTTTAGATGAGGAATATAATACAAGCAATTCAAAATTTGACAATAAGATGATTGAAAGCAAATATTTTTCCTCATTAATCTTAATCTTTACTAAACAAATTACAAATGCTCCTATATAGAACTGAACCGAGTATATTTTAGAATGGAGGAAGTAACTTACTTACAAAACCGAGCTGTCAATATCATGATAAATGATCCATTCATACAAGCAAGATATGCCGACAATCAGAGTCGCTGAATGGCTAGTACATGATGAAACATGCAAGGAACACCACGTGCAAAATTTGTAAATGTCACACCCCAATCCGGCATCGCCGTACAACGGCACTTGACAGGAGCGTGTTGTAGGAAAAACGGCGCGAACCGCTTCCTAAGAAACCGCGATTTCAGTACCAGTCCCAGGACATAGCGCTGGTACCCACGGTGACAAATATGAATCATTGCAATCCTTAAAATAAATAGAGGACTTATTTACCTTAACTTAGGTTGCAGCTCAGAACAGCCCGAGATTTCAACCGACGACGCGGACGAGGAAACACCAACAACAGCGGCAGCAGCGGAACCAACGGACTAACACCCAACACCACAGGCGACGGCTGGGAACCAGGACGAAACCCTAATCTTCACTTTACTTCATCTTCAACTTCCGGGCGGAGGAACTATATATATTTATATAGAGCAAGGGTGAGTACTTTCGTACTCAGCAAGTCACGGGAATTTAGGTGTTTGATGCAAGCTTGGAAGAGAGGCAAGGTTGTTTTTGCAAATCTTTTGTTTTGAAATCATTTTGAAATCACTAAGTGATTTTTTTCTTTCTAAGTTTGGGCCGAAAAGAGACTTGCGTCTCGATTCGACTTTAAGAGATGTTTTTCAACAGCTCATTTGGTAATGTACCGACCTCCCAGGTCAGATCATTACTTCTCGGCTCCCAGAGCCATTCCACTTGATTAATCGGCTCCCAGAGCCTTTTTCATTTTCTCGGACTCCCAGAGTCCAGCTGCCCAGCAGCACAACAATCCGCTTCCACTCGGGAAGCCTAGTCTATGATGCCCGTAGACATCCCGAATCACACAGATTCGTTTCTTGACCACTCAGGTCATCCATCTGCCACATAGGCTGATTCTGGTAACGATTCCCACATCACAACAACTTTTCACAAAGCACAGGCAAACAAATCTACGCTACAGGAAACACCTCACATCCGCCCATGTCCGCGGGCACGGCTGTTCAAACAGTTAATTAACCTCTGCAGAGGGGGTACACTTTACCCACACGACATTACTAACCCGGATCACCCAGCCCATGAGATCAGCCACGTCGGGAGACCTTAAGGCTTTCATGTCAAGGCATTTCGAAAGCCGACACAGGTTCACCATATGCCAACAAGAGGGGTCCCAGAACAACACCAGATTAGGTCCCAGACCATACTGTGCCAGGAAGCCCGAGGGTTCTCCCCGACACCACCCCGTTGAATCCACATGTCTCTTGGCATCATGGCTCCACCGATTAGCAAATTACTCAGCCAAGGGCGTCCCATTGCACCCGTGTGGTCGCACTTGTTATATGCTCGGATGAATTTCCCACAGGAATCGGTCCTTATATGCGAATACGGGACAGTGCCACATAGGCACAACCCCCGCATCGCGAGTTTTCACAATCCATTTTATTTTCAAACACACCGACGCCACATGTCGGGTTTTCAAGGCTTCTCAAACCCATTTCCCAAGTTTTCGACAAACAACGGTGTATGTGGGATATTTGGTATACGCGCTCAGAGAGCACGGATACCGAGGTACCACAAAGGTGGAGCGACAAGGAAATCAGGGTAGTACAACCTATAGGAATTAGTGCGACTACTGGGTAGGTCCGTCGGTTTGGCACGTATACCGAGGCCAAGCAAGTTGAGTGTGTGATTCTAATAATGCAAGTTGCAAACAAAATAATAATGATTTTCCAATTATAGGAGCAATTGGTCAAAGGGTGACTTGCCTTGCTCAAGGTCTTCACGAAGCTTCAGGAATCTTCGAGAAAACCCGCGATCGACGAAAATCCGGTAACCGCAACTATACGCAAACAATCGAAAACCTAAATAAAAGACCAAAAGAAGGATCCTATTTAGACTAATTAGTAGCGCCATTAAATAGATCTCAATTTTATGGAAATACTGGAAGTTGAACGGAGTCAATCAGAGCTACGGATTGAGAGATATAAATTTTGGAAGTTTAATTGGAATTTCTGGGCAAAGGAAGATATTTGTGGAACAAGGGGAAATTGATTTATGAAATTTATAGAAATAATATTCTCAAGAATATTATTGACCGTCACTGACGTGCGGGACCAAGGAAATGATTTATGGAATTTTGGGAATAAGGAATTGATTTATGGAATAGGGGAAAAAGGGTTTATTAAATCCCTTGAAAAATAAAGGAGGGATGCCATATAGACTTCCTCGGGCGGCTTAGGCGCGGCCCGAGGGGTTTATGCGGCTTGGCCGGACCTAATGGGCCGGCGCGGGCGCGGGAGGGGCGGCCCAAGAGAGGGGGCGCGGGGAGATAGAGAGAGAGGCCGACGCAGGTGGACGCGGTCCTCCGCGCGGGACCCACATGGCGGTGGTTGGGTTCACGGTGGGGAGGGCGCACGCGGGGGCGGGCGCTAGGGTTTCGGGTGCGCGTGGTTCGGGCGCGGTGGGCCGGGTGGACGGATGGCGGCGGGCCCACGTGCAGCCGCACGGCTTGCCGTGGACCGCGCGCACGGGAAGGAAGACGGAGGGAGGGGGCGGCTGACCGGCTTGGCCCGGTCAAGGCCGAGGTAGCACCGAGATGTCGCCTACATGGCAGCCATGCGGGCCGGCGGGAGGAGGAAGAAGGGGCGGCCGAGATGGACGACGGACGGCGGCCGAGTTCCCCGGAGCTCGTCGCGACGATTCGAGAGAGAGGGAGTACACCTGAACGATGGGACGGATGAGAGGGAATGAGCCACCGGTTCGGATTCGCCGGAGAGAGGCCGGCGGCGACGAATCGCGGCGGCGCTTGCCGGCGGCGGCAAAAGAGGGAAACGACGACGATGCGACGAGAGCTCGATTCCTGGGGACTTGAGCATCTACGCGATCTCCTGAGTTCATTTCTAGAGTCGGATTGGGTGGAGCTACACCGAGGAAGGCCGGCGACGAGCGGCTACTACCGAGTTTGGGTGGCGACAGCGGCGAGCCTACGGTGAGCAGCGGCGGCGGTCGGGGCGGCGCCAGCTTGCTACTGGAAGGCTACTCGCACTACTGCCCAGAGCTAAGGAGAGGAGAGGGAGCGAGGAGGGAGAACGGGAGATGCACTACCGAGCCGAGACGGACGTTGTGACGAGCGGCCGACGACGCGGGAGCGAGCTCTCCGGCCTCGGGCCGGGGAAGGGGAAGGAAACGGCACCTGGAGTCCCGCATCAGCTCCTCGCGCGCACGCCGGCTTCACCAGCACGCGCGGTGGAGGAGGGAGGCGAGGACGGCGGTAGCAAGGCGGCAAAGGCACGGTGGTGGCGAGGGAATGAACGAGAGGGAGATGGGGCGGCTCGGTTTAATAGATGGCAATGTCGGTTTAGGGAGAAAGAACCGACATTGGCGGTCAAGGAGAGCGAGCTAGCGGTCATCGACGCGTGCAGCCAAGACGGCGACAGGTGATGACGCCGGTGGTGTCGGGCAAAAGTGGAAAAGGAGGGGAAAAAAGTGAGCTCTTCTCTTTGCCGAGTTGGGGAGGGAGAGGGATGGGAGCGGGAGCTCGGCCTCACGGTTTTGGCAGGACACGCGTGGAGCGGCTCGGGAACGCGCTGCAGAGCTCGCGGCAGGCAGCGGGGCCGAGCGGCAGCGTAGCGCAGGCGCTGACGGTGGCGGCGACCGGGCGGTCGGTCACGAGCGCGCGCGCGCGAGGGAACGAGCGGCATAGCCGAAAATCGAATGGCGGCAGCGGGAAATCGGCGATGGCGGCAGCGCTGGCGTGGGAGAGAGAGATCGAACGAGAGAGAGAGACAGCGAGAGAGAGGAAGAGGACGAGAGAGCGAGAGAACGTCCGAGAGAGGGAAGGGACAGACCGGTGGTCACGTGCGACGCACGTGGAGATGGAGGGAGCTGAGGAGAGATGGGCCAGCGGCAGGTTTCGGCCCAAATCATCACGAGAGAGATAAAATAGACTTTTTCTGGAACTTCCTTTTAAGGAATTTGAGGGGCATTTGAGTTGGGATTTGACCAAGGTGGGGCTTTAAAGCGGGAATTTTGGTATTTTTGGGGTAGATTTATATTTGGCGGCACGAAGGATTATTTCAGAGGATTTCAAAAAGGGAAGATCATTATTCAAAAATGGAACAAGGGAGATAGCGGTAGAATGCCATGGATAGATAGATAGACAGAAAGATAGGTTGATAGGTAGAGGGACGGATAGACAGATGGATAGGTCGAGACTCAGAGAGAGATGGGATGGAAGAGAAGGAAGAGGGGGGGACCGGAAAAAGGATGAATGAATCCAACCTATGAGGGAGGTTAAATAGACTTTCACAGAGAGATTTAATTGGGAGGTTTTAGGTTTGGAGTCTGGATTCGAATTTCGAGGTTGATACTCGGTCTCGGGAGAATAGGAAGGAGTCAAGGAAGGGAACAATATTCGGAGGCGAGTCAAAGGGAGATGGATAATTTAGAGAAAGAGAGTGTAACTTGGGAGTTTGAGTTTGACTACTCAACGAGATATGTGGGTAAGGATTTTGGTGAGAAGTATGAATAGAAGGGTTCGGACTTCGAGATTATTTCGGAACGGAAATCATTTTGGGGAGAACTCAAGGCGAAAGGGATTGAATCTTGGGGTTTAGAGTTCAAGGGTGGAAGTGATCTCGATTTGCATATTCAGACTTGGGTCAGAAGTTCGAGAAATAAAACAAGGGTAGATTGACGAACCGATAAAGAGAGAAAGATAGATGAATCAAAACCTGAGAGGTTGAATTCGAATTTGAGAATCGGTTTGAAGGAACCAAGGAGAGAGTTTATGACACGAAGGTGAATCCCTGGACAGAGTTAGGGTTCGGGCATTCGACAAAGTTCACGGATGGGGTTCCAGGAGGGGATTCCGAATAGAAGGAATCGAGCTTCGGGACTATATTGGGATGGAAATTTTGAGGAGACGATCTTTGATAACAGGGTATCGAGACAAGGGAGGGATTTAAATTGAGATCTTTGGCACAACTTAGACTCAACACTCAAAGAACGAAAATTTTCGCAATTAGGATTTTGCCGAATTAGTTTTTAACGTCACGCAAAAAGCGGAGCATTACAGTAAATAAACTAGTGAAACATCAAAAAAAAAATTGAAACATCCAAACGACATCGTGCGCAACAATAAAGATCCACTATAACATAAAAACTTAAAATGTGCAACATAGTCCAATTTTAATAATTTTAATTGAAGTGAAAATTAACCTTCATTGGTTGAAATATATATTTTTTAGTGTCTAAATATAATCATGTGGTATTTTGTTATAAAGATTGTATTATAATGAGTACAATTATGTAATCGAAGTATAAATCAAATACGTAATTTAATTGATTTTTTTTGTCAAGAAGCGAGAATGAAGAGCATGCATGCACAAATGCCTCTTGAGAGGACACAACAAGCGCATGAGCAGCCAACGGAGCGTGGGTGCCTGATTTTTGATTCTGTTGGCATGGCTTAGGCCCTGTTTCTTTCAGCTTGGGATTATTATAATCTAGATTATTGTGAGTAAGTTAAAAGAAACAGACAACTTATTGAAGTAGCTT
Organism: Oryza sativa Japonica Group; assembly: GCF_034140825.1. Taxonomy (NCBI): domain Eukaryota; kingdom Viridiplantae; phylum Streptophyta; class Magnoliopsida; order Poales; family Poaceae; genus Oryza; species Oryza sativa. The sequence continues at coordinate 22,341,413 of NC_089038.1, forward strand.
ATTATAATCTGGAGCCCAGCTTATTATAATCTGATAAGCTCATTTATGTGAGTTTTTTTTCCAGATTATTGGGTGAAAAATTACCCACCATGCCACCCCACTTCCTCTTTAGACTTGCAAACCCAATAATTTAGGTTCTAATAATCTAGGAAAGAAACAACTAACCGTTCTACTACAGATTATAACAATCTAGCTTATAGTAATCTGACTCAATAATCTAGATTATAATAATTCCAAGCTGAAAGAAACAGGGCCTTATGCTACATCTATATGGGTTTTTTTTATTGTAATGGTTCTTGTTTGTTCTATTTATTAGGATGGAGACCTGACGCGGAGGCTTCTGATTTTTGTGTTTTATTGGGTGCCCGACGCATAGTCGTATCCATTTTTTTTAACACACGTAAAACTAGACAAGTCATTACAGTATGATTGATTGAGTTTTAATTATTATAAACTTAAAAATTGGATTTATTTAATATTTTAGAGCAGCTTTTATATAGAAAGTTTTTTGCGCGAAACCCATCGTTTAGCAGTTTGAAAAAAGTGCTAACGAAAACATAGATAGAATTTGCATCTTAATCAGAAAAGAATGGGACCTTAGGAATGGAGGGAGCAAGTTATCACATTGCTCGGAGTAGAAAGAGATAAACACCGTACATTGTGAACCGGATGTAGGAGAGTGTAAGCATGGGTAAAAAAATACAATAGTTTAAAATAGTGATGGTGTTGTATACTCTCTTCGTGCCAAAATAAATTAACCTTATTTTAGGATCAGTGGAGTTGTAAATATATTCTATTGAAAATAGTCCCATGCAATTGAGCGGGAACTCCTGGTTTTGGTGAATACTACCGTCTTTTCGTTGTTTGTCCAAATGTCCCACAAAAGTTTAGAAGTTTCACGTTCCTTTTCATATTAATTTATACTTGATCTCTATCACCTTCAAATTCGGACATTGTGAAGTGTTGAAATCATGAGGATCAGGGACAGAATCAAGGTCCGTCTCGCCGTCTTCACCCCTTTTGAGACGTTCTGAAATCTTTTGACAGATCATAACATACATGTAAGTCAATAAAATATATTAATAGCAAAAAAAAATTAGTCATGATATTACTAGATTTATCATTAAACAACCTATCATAATATGTAACTCGTTTTATATAAAATATATATTTTTTATAGATATTATTGGTCAATGTAGCATCTCAAAGACCGTGTTGAAGTTAAAAAATACTTATATTTTAGGATGGATGGAGTACATGTTAGGAAAAAAAATGGAGAAATAGAAAAAAAACATATGATTTTGATAGGAATGCAATTGCGAAACACATGAAATACACATGTATGATCTAAAATCTCCATACAAATGTCCATTAAATTATATGATTCAATCCTTTAATTCCTAGGTCTTCATAAAAATTCCGTATGTTTTTGGGCCCTCAGCGTGATAAACATGCATCATCCTCATTGCAGATTTTACAGAATCGCATGAAAAGTCCTTAGAGCATCTTCAACAGCCTCTCCAAACAATAGCCAACTCTCTATTTGATTTGGCTAGCCAAACTAGTTGTATGTTTTCAACAGCCTCTCCATCTACCCTCTCTATAACAAATGGGATCCATTATGTCAGTCTCTACTACTCTTCTTCCTCCTCTTTCAACCCATTCTCTACTACTACTTCTTCCTCCCTTCCTCCTACTGGGCTACTGCATCCTCCCCCACAATATCTCCTCCGATGTGGCGACGGCGGCCGGCGGGCACGTGAGGCGACGACAGGCCAGCGGAGAACAGAGAGCGGCGGCGGCAGCGCTGCCGAGCCTCGCCGTGCAGAGGCTCGCGGCCGCGGCGAGTGGAGACGATGGGCGGCGCTGCGCGGAGGCCGGCGGCCGGCGACTGGCTTGGTGCGGCGGCGAGCGAAGGCCGGCGGTCGCCGTGCTCATCGTTGTGCTCGTGCTCCTCCCATGCCTTTCCCTGTTGTCGTGTGGGGATGGAGGAGATTAGCTATGTGGGGCCTACCATTGGCCAGCCAAATAGAGTGACCAAATTTAGCTAGTGGAGAGAGGGTTTTAGCCATCCGATTGGAGAGACTGTTGGAGCACGTTTTTGGCTAGAATAGCTAAAATTTGGCTTGGAGAGTGGGATGGAGAGACTGTTGGAGATGCTCTTAGTCCACAAAAAAATTGATCTTGAGGTGTGATTTTTTTTTCCTTTAAAAAGTGCAGGAGCTCTGCTGAATGCTAAATCAAGAGAATGAAAAATACCACTGCCCTTTCTAGCTCATACAATTATACAGATGTCCACAAAAGTTCAGAGATGCTGTAATCTTTAAAAGTGTCGATGATTTATGTTCAAAAAGATCAAAAGAATGAAAATCAACGGAGCAAGAGTAGTGAGCAGTGACAATATAAGGGATTTTAGAGAGATGTAACACTTTCTAGGACTATGAGACTGTCCAGATTCGTAGTTCTAGAAAACGTCACTTTTCTTTAAAATCCTTTATATTATGGGATGGAAGGAGTACCATGCAATGCTGCAAAGTAAGGTTCACAATTCAGGGGATTTCTGCAGACAAATCCCCGGAGCCCTAAATTTGTTGGGCATACCACAACGTTCGCTGACGAAGCAATACTACAGCAACAAGCTCTCTTCAGGTTATAGAACATTGATAATTCATCAGGTTCCTGAACAAACGTCACCTGAAACACACAGAACGTACTTGATATGAACAGGTGAAACTTCTTCATGGTAACCTTGTAGTAGAACTGACATCAAAACATTCAGATATATAATTTCATCGCTTCTGAACTAATTTACCTTATCCTCAAGGCGCTGTAAAGATAAAATTGGTCGAACAGGCTGCCAAGAATCCAACGCTGCATCCACGTCTGCATCTCCTAGGGTTTCAGAGAAATCTTCACAAAGTTTTGTATGATAAATTGATAATATACATGGAATTATTGCATCATGCCCAGCTGAAGCTACATACAGTATATATTAAACGTGAAGGCATACTTGGTGGCTACTGAATACTATTCGTTCCATAAACATCAACCCATACTGGTTCCGTAAACACCAGCATATCAGTTACTTGTTTGTTACATAAACATCCAACAAAGTTTCTAAGGAGCATACCCAAGAGTAGTCTACTTCTCTAGTCTCCACTACGCCACTAATAACGAGAATAATACATATATCATTTGAAGAGAGTTGATAGTAGGTGGTTTTACACCCTAAACAAGCAGGGCACAAGAATACAAGATGGCATTGCACATAGCTAACCCGATGGAGAATCCTAAAGCGAGTTTTTAGTAAGAATGATGGTAGCATTCTTTAGGTTCCTCCAGAAGGCCCACATCAGTTGAAACAGTTGGTGATCACCACCGAATTCATTGTCATGTTTGATTTCAATAAACTTCAATTTCTGACAATGGAAGGACACTTGATCCTTACTTTCGAGACAGAGCCCACTCGTTCTGGTCTTTCTCTTTGCCCTTTGAGTAGAACCTCCTAAAAACTATTGGCAACATAAGATAAAAACTATTAAGCAAGGAAAGATCGAACAATAATAATAAATCATAAATTCAAAGTGGATAAAGATCAAAGTTGAATACCCAGCAATGCTGCAATGTAAGCTTCTCCAAATTAGGACACATTTCTAGCAACTTTCCGAGAGCCCTGAATTTGTCCTTCAAATCACCTTCAGCTTGAAAACAATTGTCTAGTGACAAGGTTCTCAGGTTGTGGAATGATTGGGATTTATCAAATTTTTCATGAAGTATTGCCTGAAATTCAGATATTTCAACGAGTGTAGTAAAAGCCAGTCGCCAAGACTGTTTAATCTGCAGTCCTACCAGAAAAACTAGCTATCGTATTGTCAAGTCAGAGTGACATTAACTGAATAAAACAATTATGCGGCCTCATGACACAATAAATAGGCTGTTTGCCATCTTGTAGGCTGATAAATCCTGTTTGTTTAGTTAATGCAGAGCTGCCCATCTGGACTTATTGATGAGCACTAATGATACTTTTTTTTATCATAGTTGTCCATTATCTTGCCATCCTTTGAGTAAACAATAATGTTTTGATAAAAAAAAAGGTATTATGTCTATAATAAGCACTAACATCAAATGAGCACACAGTAATGTGTACACCATACATTAACATAATTGCAATTAATTGTCTCTGTTCTGATTGATGATTCAGGGTTACCTTATCTGTCAGACAACCGTATTTCATTTTTTTATAGCACTTATCAAAATTAAAGACCAGCTAATGCATGTCAGAAGTTCTTACAATTGCTAGGGCAAAATCTCAAGTAGCATATACAATACTAATGGAGTTAAGAATGGAGCACGAATATCGCTAGTAAGGAAGGCGTACCAAATTGCTAATGACAAAATTTCGTGTAGCATATATAATAGTTGTGGACTATTTCATGGAGCAAAAACATCGCTAATAAGGAAGGCTTACCAGTTCCTGTATACCCTTCAACTCCAAACTGGAAACACTGAACAGGCCGCAAAGAAGCATGGCTTCACCTTCTGGCGAGGTTCGGCCAGACTTCACAGCAACAGAAGCCTCCACAAGGGAATTCGCTCCGTTTAACGAAACACCATTCTTGTATGTGTGGAACAGAAAGGCCACCAGGCGCAGGGAAGCAAGACGAGGAGCACTGATAGCTAAACTATCGGAGCCACCCATGGAGTCTTCAATGACCAACCTGTTCAGTGTGCTGGACTCAATGTGGCTAAACTTGGTGAGACAGCGGTGGAGCTCCAAGCATCGGAGCACGGGGCAGCTATCGCGCACCTGCCTCGCGAAGCCGCTGTGCAGAGCCACATAAGAAAGATGCAACCTTCCGAGGCGACAAGAACCGGAGGCCAGATCGGGCAGCCTGTACCTAGAATCAACGGTTGCGACCGCGATGTCCAGCACTCGGGGGCAGTACTTGATACCACAGCGAATCCACCTATCGACATGGCGGCCGTGCTTGCCAACAGCTACGTCTGCACGGATGCTGAACGCGTCTAAGGTCGGAGCGTGGTGGAACATGAGCAGGTTGGTGGTGAAATCCTCCATCTTCTGCCATCTATCATATATTGGTAGGAGAAATTCCCTGCTGTCGAGGTTGAGGCTAGGCACCGAGCGCCACAGATGTACCCACCGCTTGGACAGCACGCACGTCTGCACCATCTGCCGCGCCGGGAGGGAGGACATGACGGCGTGGAGGAGGGCGTCCGGCAGGCTGCTCAGGCGATCTACGGCGGCGGATCCGCCTCCGCCGCCCGTACGGGCCCGCTTGGCGACGGGCTCCATCGTCGCAGGCAGAAGGCAGCGCAGGGCGACTGAGAAGAGCTGGGCTCAAACTTACATGGCTCAGCGTGCGTGCTCAGGAGTCAGGACGCCGGTGCAGACCAGCCTCCGCCGATAGGGGCGGTCCCAGAATTTTGAGGTTGGGTATTCAAAATAAATAGGGGGAAAATTTTTCTACGCTAAAAAATCATAACAATTGGCTCATATAATATAATATCACATACTAATAGTTGTATAATATATAACATATATAGCACAATTGAGCATAAGTTCATGTATATAGAATTTTTGGTTGGGTAAAATGGAGTGAATTAATTGTGCTAATGGGCCAACAAAGAAGGGGAGGACATCTAAATTAGATGGTTTCTTTGCTTGATGGGCTGTTTGATGTCTTCTCTTTAATTTTTTGAATACACATATAAAATACATAGTATATATATCTGTCTTTTTGCCAAAATTCTTAGGTATTCATTTGAATACCCTTGAATTGTTGTAGGCCCGCCTCTGGCCGCCGATCTAGGTCCATTGCCGAGCGACGCAGGAGGGTTTTGGGAGAGGAAGAGGGTGGGTTTATTTTTATTTTTTTTTCATTTTTAACCCGCACACGGTGCCTTCTGTGCGGTGAGAATTACTACTCTGCCCTTCCAAAAAAGAAAAACCGAGTCCTACAATATGTGTGCAGTCAAATATCGATATCTTTAATTATTAAAATGTAAATATCATATTAATAGAATTTTTAATGAAAACTCTTCTGTATAACTGCATTTAATCTCTATAGATATATAGTTTGTTAAAACAATGATAAAACATGTGTAATGGAGTTGGTCTTGATTTTGAAGATGATATTATGTTAAGTACACGGGTAGTATAAGTTTTGCAATGTTTTATAAGAATTAGTTAAATTTTATCGAAACTTAAGAAAAAATAGTACATTCGAATAAAATTTGCAATTAATTTTTAAGTTCTAATTTAACATAGCAAATCACTTTATTATGAAAATTCTTAAACTTTCTCCTTTTTATGTCCACACTATTTAGGGTTTCTTATTCATGAAAAATTGTCGTTGAGTTTCCTATTAAATGATAAAATTGGTGATGATATTTTTCGAAAAGTGTTCCAGATTTTGTTTAAATTAAGGAGCTATGCTCCTCATTTTTGTATAGCACAACATGGCATATTACAAATGTATATAGTTTATGGCATATAAACTATATACACATATTTACCATGACGCGTGCGTGGAGCCTTTATTCAAAATAATTAGAGCCCCCGATGATCATTCTAGATGCTAAATTCTGTAGTTCTTTCCGGATTCAAGTGCAGCAAGCCTGCAGCACACCAACAGCGTCCAAGCTGATCTCACTCCCAGTTAGTATTAGCTCTAGTCTCTAGAGTACTTTTTTCTCCATGTCATTTTTCTCTCAAGATTATTGCTTGATTTATTTGAAATGCTAAACATTAATTCCACGTGTACCAATCAATGTTGCTAGACTCAGCCAACATTAGATAAGCCAATGAAAAGCAGCTAACAAACCAGCACAAGTTGCAAGGGTAATATACATGGAATTATTGCATGAGTGGACGACGCTACATATATAATACTATCTCTGTATTTTAATGTATGACGCTGTTGATTTTTTATCCAACATTTGACCATTTGTCATATTCAAAAAAATTTATGTAATTATCATTTATTTTATTGTGACTTGATTCATCATCAAATGTTCTTTAAGCATGATATAAATATTTTCATATTTTCACAAAATTTTTAAATAAAACAAATGGTCAAACGTTGGTTAAAAAGTCAACGGCGTCATATATTAAAATATGGAGGAAGTATATTAGACATAAGGAGAATATTTGGTTGCTGCTGAATACTACTGGCTCCATAAACAACAGATCACCAGTTACTTGTCCCTTTTTTTTTTTTTTTTTGAGGGAAAAGTTACTTGTCTGTTACATCCATCCAACAGCGTTTTCAGGGGCCATACAAAAGAGCAGTCTACCTCTCTAGTCTCTATTGTGCCACTACTAACGACGATAATGCATATATCATTTCAAAGAAAGTTGATAGTAGTTGGTGGCACGCCCTAAACAATGAGCATAAAAGATGGCATTGCGTGGTAAACCTGAGTGTCTGTTAAAGAGAACCACTGCTGAGAGTATACCATACCACTATAATAGGAAGGCTTCTCTAAATTTTGGTAAGAATGATGGTGGCCTTTTTTAGGTCCTTCCAGAAGCCCCACATCAGTTGAAACAGTTGGTGATCACAGCAAAGTTCACTGTCATGTTTGATTTCAATCAACTTCAATTTCTGACAATGGAAGGTCACTTGGTCCTGACTTTGGAGACAGAGTCCACTCGTTCTGGTCTCCATCTCTGCCCTTTGAGTAGAACCACTTAAAAACTATTGGAAACATAAGGATTCGTAAGATGTTAAAGGAAGACCACAAAAATAATCATAAAACCAAAGTTGATAAAGATCAAAGTTGAATACCCAGCAATGCTGCAATGTAAGCTTCTCCAAATTAGGACACTTTTCCAGTAATCTTCCGAGAGCCTTGAATTTTTCCTTCAAATCACCCATGCCTTGAAAACAATCGTCTAGTGACAAGGTTCTCAGGTTGTTGAATGATGAGAATTTGTCAAATTTCTCATGAAGTATTACCTGAAATTCAAATATATAAAACCAGTGTACTATAAGTCGACCGCGAAGACTGTTTAATCAGTAGTCTAACCGAAAAACTAGCCAAACCGCGCTGTATTGTCAACTCAGAGTGACATTAACTGTGTAAAACAATTATGCAGCCACATGACACAATAAATAGGCTGTTTCATGTCTAATAGGCTGATAAATCCCGTTTGTTCTTAAAAAAATAATTAATGCACAGCTGCAGCCCATATGGACTTATTGACAAGCAAGCCCCTTAAATAATGGATAAAAAACCGGCCTGTATATCCATAAATGGATATACATAGCCAAAGGTTACATGAGTACATACACTCCACGTCTCGTAACCGAGATACACAAAAATAAATAACCTAAAAGAAAAAAAAAGACTAGATTTTTTTTCTCAACACTTCAAAAATCGGAGGTTGCAGAGCTAGCCCGCCTTTTCGCCACCACACCTTCTCATTGACATTGCAACAACCGTAAAATTTCCTCCGCTCTGCCATGAGCAAAGAAAAGGGACAGAACTAATCCATCCAACCGCCTTCACGTTGCCAAGCATCAATTTCAAGTCGGGCGGGCAATCTATGCCCCCTTGGCGTGAATGCGACCATCGCCGCCATGCCGTCATCATTGCAGAGTACCATCTCCGTCGAGCCGCTGCAGCTTATCCCGCCAAAAGTCATCACCACATCACATGAAAGCGATCACGCTGCCCCTTTGTTGTTGCTATATAAACTTGACCACTGCTAAGTCGTCGAAGCGTATCTCGTCAGAGAATTGCCATTGCCAAACCACGGCCTCCGTTGAGCTGCCGTAGCTTATCTCGCCGGAGAGCTGCCGCCACAACATCATCATCCCCGCAGTCCACAACCTCCATCGAGTTGTCGTCACAGCCTATCTCATTAGGGAGCCGCCGCCGCCACATCATCTTCGTCGCTGACCTCTGCCACCACCCTTGGCGCTACCAACTGCGCTCAGCTTCGCTCCTAGCACGCCGCCGAGCTGACCAGCCACCATCACCACCACCGAGAAGACCAACCGCCATCGCCACCTAGGTCCCTAGGGCCGCCGCTGCGCACGCCACCACCGTCAATCCTTCCGCCTCTCAGAACGCCCCCATCAACACCAAGCTCTACGCACCATGCCCTATCTCCGTGGTCGACACCGTCAGCCACCAGCCGCCTCTATTCTAGCCATGACCCTCGCCAGCTAGGGCCGACAGTGTCGTCCGCCTCCAACATGGTTCTGCCCCGCCTCGGCCGACGAGACATGAGAGAGTGAGGAGGGAGGAGGGAGAGGAAGCCCCCTGCGCCATCGCCCAGCAGCCGGCCGCCTCCATCTGCGCCGCTGCCTCGCCTCGCCACGCCAGTCGGAGACGCCGCCACCATCCGCCACCAATGCGGCGCCGGCCCGACTCGGACGGCGAGGTAGGGGAACAGAAGGGAGGGGAGAAGGAGAGGAAGCCCCCGCCTCCACTCTCCTCCATCTATACCGCGCTGCGTCGCCAGCCGGGGTCACCGGCTTTCTACCGTATTTGTCTTTTACAACACTAATAACAACTAAAGATCAGCTAATTTATGTCAGAAGATCTTACCATTGCTGATGGCAAAAATCTCTAAGAGTATCATATATAATACTTATGGAGTTAAACATTAAGGAAGGTTTACCTTGGCATGAATAGCCTCCAACTCCAAATTGGTCACATTGAATAGACCGCAAAGAAGCATGGCTTCACCTTCTGGTGAGATTTGGAAAACATTTAAAGTAACAGATGCCTCCACAAGGGAAATAGTATTTAACGAAACACCATTCTTGTATGCGCCGTACGATAAGTCCAGGCACAGGGAAGCAAGTCGAGGAGCGCTGATAGCAAGACTAAGAGAGCAGCCTATGCAGCCTTCAATCACCAGCTTGTTCAGCGTGCTGGACTCGATGTGGCTGAACTCAATGTGACAGCGGTGGAGCTCCAAGCATCGGAGCACGGGGCAGCTATCGCGCACCTGCCTCGCGAAGCCGCTGTCCAGAGCAAAGCAAGAAAGACGCAGCCTCTCGAGACGACGGAAGCAAGAACCTGAGCCCAGGTCGGGCGGCGGCCTACACCCAGAACCGGAGGGCGCGACCGCGACGTCCAGCACCCGGGGACAGTACTTGATTCCGCCGCGGATCCATCTACCGACATCGCGACTGCGATTGTCAGCCACAGCGGGATAGTCGACATCGTTGCGACGGTGATTGCGACGACTGCGATTGCCAACCGCAGCTTGAACTACCGCCCCGGTGCACACGGTGAAGGTATCTAACGTCGGAGCGTGGTGGAACATTAGCAGGTTTGCGATGAAATCCTTCATCTTCCCCCATGTCTCATCATCATCATCATCCTCCTCCTTTGAGAGGTTACGAAACTCACGGATGTCGAGGTTGAGGCTAGGCACCGAGCGCCACAGATGTACCCACCGCTTGGACAGCACGCACGTCTGCGCCATCTGCCGGGCGGGGAGGAAGGACATGACGGCGTGGAGGAGGCCATCCGGCAGCGCGCTCAGACGATCCATCGCAAGACGTCGCCGCCGCCGGCCGCCGGTCGCAGGGGAGGAGCGTGACGCGACGCGACGCGACGCCCGCCGTCGTTGGTTGCCACCGGCGATTAGGGGAGGTGAGGGTTTACGCGGCACAATGGTTTTGGGACGAGACGATGCCGAAATTTGGGGAGGGGAAAAGGTGTAAACCCAACAACCCCCGCTCCTTCTCGAGCGCGCGGATAAGCCCACGGCCTCCCTGACGGAAGCCATCGCCAAGAGCACAAGGCAGGGTTAACAATTTAAGTGGACTCCGGACTTTCCTCACTCGATTTTTTTGGTCAAATTTTGAAAAAAGAAATTCAAACTGAATTTTATTTTTATTGACAAAATTCAAACGGATTTTAGAAAAAAAAACCGATGATATCGCTGATGATGGTATCAGGATCGTGAACTCTGAGGTCTGAGCCCAAGATGGCAAGACGCAATGTTGGATTGGTTCGCTTCTTCGTTTTTTTTTAAATGATGGTATCGTGAGGATGAGTGGTCAGTGGATGCCAGAGAATACAGTATTATGGAAGTTTGTTGGACTGAGCGGGCTTCATATCGTGATCTCAGATCAAGCATGTTACATAAGCGAATTGGATTAAAATCTCATTACTATCACAGTCCACACGATAGCTAATGTTTATCTGTTGACAGCGAACTGAACTTGCAGAGCTTGCCCCGTACTTAATATACATGGAGTCATTAGATATGTGCCCAGATGAAACTGCATATATTCGACATAACGCGAGAATACTTTGTTGCTAATGAATACAGCTGGTTCCATAATGAACATCAGTCCATCAGTTACATACACGGCAAACATAAAGAGTAGTCGATCCTCTAGTCTCTACCGTGCCATTATAAGGGCGCTAATACATATATAATTTCAACATGGGGCATACAAAAGAGTTCTCTAGTCTCTACCATGCCATTATAAGGTGCTAATAGTTGGTGGTTGTACGCCTAAACAAGCAGGGTAATGGCATTGTATATGCTAATCCGAAAGAGAATCCTCCTCACTCGGAGAATCCGCAGAAACAATAGAAAACTCATTAGAGATTTTACTAAGAACGATGGTACCCTTCTTTAGGTTTCTCCAGAAGCACCACATCAGTTGAAACAGTTGGTGATCATAGTGAAGATAATCATCATATTTGATTTCAATCAACTTCAATTTCTCACAATGGAAGGACATTTGGTCCTGATTTTGGAGACAGAGCCCACCTGTTCTGGTCTTTCGCTTTGCCCTCCGAGTCCCAGAACCTCTTAAAAACTTTTGGCAGCAAAAGAATTTTTATGAGTAAGTCAAGCAAGAAAGGATCACAACAAAAAATCACAAATTCAAAGTAGATAAGAGCAAAGTTGAGTACCCAACAACTCTGCAACGTAAGCTTCTCCAAATTAGGACACATTTCCAACAATCTTGCAAGAGCCCTGAATTTGTCATTCAAATCAACTTCATCACTGAAACAACTGCCTAGTGACAAGGTTCTCAGGTTGTCGAATAACGGGAATTTATTGAACTTCTCCTGTAGCATTGTCTGAAATTCAGATATCAAAAGTAAGGTCAGCTAACCGAGGTCGGCAGGTCTTACAAATTGTTATGGAGTTATAATAGCTATGGAGTTATGCATGGAACAAAAGATATCTCTAGTGGGCTTACCATTGCCTGAATACCGTCCAACTCCAAATTGGTCACATTGAACAGGCCTCAAAGAAGCGTGGCTTGACCTTCTGGCGAGATTTGGCAAGGTATTACACTAACAGAAGCACCCACAAGAGAATTCGCCCCATTTAACAACACACCGTTCTTATGGGTGTAGTACGGAATGTCCAGGCGCAGGGAAGCAAGACGAGGAGCACTGATAACCAAACCACCACAGATCCCTCCACCTCTCGGACAGCACGCACGTCTGCACCGCCTGCCGGGTGGAGAGGGAGGACAAGATGGCGTGGAGGAGGCCATCCGGCAGAGCGCTCAGCCGATCGCCGGCGGATCCGGCTCCGACGAGGCTAGGTTTACTTACATGACTCCGCCGGCCTCAGCACCGCCGCTCCAGACCAGCCGCACCGCCGCCGTCGATTAGGAAGGATCGCGACGCCGTCGGCTGCCGAGGGTTTTGGGGGGCTAGAGAAAGAGAGAGAAGTTTAGGGAGAAAGAGGATACCGCCAGTAGATATGTTCATGGAACTTATTTTATTTTATTTGAGAAAATGTGATCAATAGCACAGAAAAAACACCGGTACCAAAAAATGATATAAATTTTTTCTCCTTTCATTTTTCTCCTTTCAACCAGAAGCATTTTTCTTCTACTTATAGCACTTCCATTACATTCTCCTTCTAAATTGATGGGTTAGTCATGATTAGGGGCGTGAAAAGAGAATTTGCATTTTATTCTAACCAAACATAAATTTGGATTGCTGGGCTATTTGGCTCGGCTTGGCTTGGAGCATCCCCAGTAGCTCATCCATATTTGATCCTTCAAATATCTATATGGTTGGTCATCCAAAAAAAGATTCATCATTCATATTCCTTCTCATTCCAACAGATCATCTATATTACATCATCTATATTCCACCCTTCTATATATTTTAGTAATATCTTCTAACTAAGCTTATATTTGTGTTTTTAAGGAATATATTTTAAACTACTAAATTTTAACTGTTTTAACTGTGTTATTAATCGTAATAATAATGGAAGAAAAATTATTAATAGCAAAAATCTAAGAGCTACAGTACATGAGTGGGAGACGGAGAGGCTACGAATATCCTCTCGCTAGCAAACGGACTTATCCTCTCGCTTAGAGCAAGTTTAATAGTATAGTCCACTATCAACTCCAATTCATATGTAGTCAATCTAATAATCAATTCGTACAATAATTGCTTACTATACTATCAATATATAGTCCCACCGTCATACACACATTGCGTCTTAGAGTTCGTGCTGCAGCTGACTACAGATCTGTAGCCCGCTACTCCCGCGAGTGGAGACGGAGTGGCGAGGGCGATGCGGGACGACACGGGCGGCGAGCAAGGCGGCGGGGCAGGGCGGAGCAACGAGGGAGGGCGAGGGCCGGGCTGCTGGGCGGCGCGACGGAGGCGGCCGCCGCTCGGGTTGTTGGGCACCGACACGGAGGGGCGCAGGGGCAGAGGCAGCAGGCGAAGGACGGCGTCTGCTAGCGTCGCATCTCGGCGGCGGCAGGTGGCCGGCGGGGGGCGGCTACACCCTCCCTCTCCTTTCAGATCTGGTATGCCTCTTCCTTGATCTCTAGCTTTACTCCTCCACTCTAGTCCCCATCGCCACCAAAAACGAGTAGAGGAAGAGGAAACTTCGGTGGAAGGCATTGATCCGAATGGGGGCGGGAGATTGGTTGTGGACGCTGGCGGTTACAGGATGGTGTGAGGAGAGAGAAACGCTAAAGTTGACGTTTCTCTCTCCCCGGATGGAGGATGAGCTAAATTTGGATTATGGGATGGAGTATCTGCTGGAGCTCTTTTTTCTACTCCGAACCTCTATTTTGTGGATAGAGGACGCGATGGAGTATCCGCTGGGGATGCTCTTGATCCCAACGGATGACAAGGGCGAGTGAGTGGGTGTGGGTGAGGTGGCCGAAGAAATGGAGGTCGTGGTGGCAGCGATGGATGAGGATAAGGTGCAGCCGATGAGGGCATGAGGCTGCACTCCACAATCTGCTGGGAAGTTGAGTGGCCACCACGACGAGTAGCTACATCGAATGTTGCGTCCAAAAACATGCCGGCCGCCGTTTGCCTCGTCGTCATTGCACTGTGCGCCTTGCCATCGTTGCACCGCATGCATTGGCCGCAGCATCAGCCTTAGTCCTACACTCCTACTCCTATCACCTACACCGCGCGCAACCGCACCGCGCCCTGGCTGCTACGTTGCGCCGCCGCATCAGTCGTAGCTCTTGCAGCCGTGCCGCACCAAAACTTTATGTGTACATACTGACATACTTTATGCCGCACCAAAATTTTATGAGTACATATTTTAGACATAAAAGTTTGCATGCATATATATAAAGTTTGTATATACGCGTATAAAGTTTGTATGTATGTGTACGTAAATTTCTGACTGTCATGAAAAAATGTAAACGGGCTGAGATCAATACATTATGAAAACTTTGTACTAGTATAGTGTATATACATTAAAAAAAGATAAAATTTGCTACATAATACTTAAAATTGGTGTAATTTGTTGATAGATATCATAAAAACATGTCACAACTGAAAGACTATAAAAACTAAGAATTTGCTGGAGGACATTTTTGACTCAATTAGAGATAAATTCTTCAAAGAGACAAAAATGCCCCTAGAGTTAAAAGAAAATGCCCCTAGGGTTAAAAGCTTTTGAGCTGAAGCTGGAGTGAAGATGGAATATGATGCATACTAGTGGTGTACTTAGGGTGAAGGCAAAATTAAAGTTGCATAGTTTCTAAATTTTTACTCTAATGTCGTGTTTGAAGCATGTGGTCCTAATGGTATTATCGTTTTTCTTAACAATTTATCTCTCTAATTGAACCGAAAGTATAATCTACTACCTCCGTCCCAAAATAATTATATTTCTAGGATTTAAAATTTGTCCCAAAATAATAGTAATTCTAGAGTACTAATTGCCCCATCAATCATCTCTTATTCAAATTTCTCCCTATTTTACCCTCATCCATCTTTCCACTCTCACATAAACACCATTTAATGAAGGGCACCATAGTCTTTCTTATCGAACCTTAATATATGCTAAACAACATAGAATTACAATTATTTTGGGATGGAGGTAGTAGAAAATTACCAATTTTTTAAATGTTAACCGAAAGTGTAATCGGAGTAGCCAACTGTTTTTGTTTCATGCCAAAAATTGCCAACTCATGCAGCTACTCCATACATAATATCTCATTGGGGAAAGAGATTTGCTAATAGGATAGATTTTGCCTGCAATATTTGGAGAAGTCAAATATGTCTAAAAGTACGAATAGTTTGTTTGTGGTTGATTTCAGGGTCTTTTGTTTAATGGACTTAACTTCTGATATTGACATACACAAAATTATTTCTTAAAAAAGTGGATATTGCATCAGTTTATTAGTTATCAAACCTAGAAAATAATAACCGAATGTGTCATATGTGCATGGAATACCAAATTAATTTAAGTCTGATGCAACATGTAAAAGGATGGGGATAAACAGAAGCAACACGAGCACCTGAATTTTTCCTAGAACAGAACTTGTATTTCTGCACCATGATGCCTGAAGAAGTATGGGATTTATGCAATTTTGTAATGAGATATAAGCACTACAAACACCACTAGTTACAGACAGAATGACACATTTACACCATAACTGACAATATCCAAATGCCCAGTAGATTGCTGCCACTTCCCTTGATCGAAAACAAACAGTCAGTTACTTGTAAAGGTGGTGGGCATATATGCAACATAAAGATAACATTTAGTTGCTACTTGATACTACTGGTTCCATAAATTGAAATCATCAGTTACTTGTTTGTTGTTACATCCAACTGTCTTCTATGCCGCTACTACGTTCAACAAAAAGTAGTTTACCACACTGCTATGCCTCTATTAATAGCGCAAATACATATATCATTTAGAAGAGAGTTGATAATAGATGGTTCTACTCCATCAACAAGCAGAACCAAAAATGGCATTGCATATGCCAAACTTCAGGAGTGTATAGGGAAGAGAATCACTCGTGAAAGTACCATACCAGGGGCTTCTCTATATTTTGGTAAGAACGATCCTAGTCTTCTTTAGGTTTCTCCAGAAAGCCCACATAAGTTGAAACAGTTGGTGATCACAGCGAAGTTCATTGTTATATTTGATTTCAATCAACTTCAACTTCTGACATTGGAAAGACACTTGATCCTGATTTTTGAGAGGCACACAGGTACTGGTCTTTTGCTTTGCCCTCTCAGTCTCAGAGCCCCCTAAAAACTTTGGTAGGCATAAGAATTTGTAAGTTCAGAAAGGTAAAGAAAAGAAACACAAACACAAAGTAGCTAAAGACCAAAGTCATACCCAGAAATCCTGCAAAGTAAGCTTCTCCAAATTAAGAGACTTTTGTAGTAATCTTCCAAGAGCCTTGAATCTGTCACTCAAATTACCTTTGTCTCGAAGACAACAGTGTAGTGACAAGTTTCTCAGGTTGTTGAATAATGGGAATTTATCCAATTCCTCATCCAGTATTGCCTGAAATACAAGATTTCAAAACTTAGGGCAGCAGGTCGTTAAAACAACGAAATCATAGAATTTCACTTCTTATACACACACACGAGATAAGATCTCCCATAAGGAAGGCTTACCATTGCCCGAGTACCCTTCAACTCCAAATTGGTGGCACTGAACAGGGCACCGAGAAGCATGGCCTCGCCGCTTGGCGACATTTGACAGTTACTTACATCAATCGATGCCTCCACAAGGGAATTCACCCCATACAATGAAACAGTACCATCCCTAACCCGAATGAGTAGACGCAGGGACGAGGAGCAATGATAACCAAGCTATGTATGGAGCGAGATGAGCAATATTCAATAGCCAAGTTCTTCAACGTGCCAGATCGAATGTGGCTAAACTCAGTGCGGCAGTAAGCGAGCTCCAGGTATTCCAGAACAGGGCAGCCAGCGCGTAGGTGCTCCGCGAAACGACTATCCAAAGCCACAGAAGAAGAGGATTTTTACGGTACAATATACTGCTAGTATATATGATCTAACGGTGTAGATTGATTTAATTTTTTATTTAATTAGATTGCAGTATAAACTTTGAAAGGGTAATTTTGTCTTTTCTTCGTTATACTATCGTTAAATCGTGCTATCGTCATGTGTTTTGTCATCAAATGACGCTCAGTATGCTCCTCCCCTAGTGCACGATAAGATCCAGGATCAGGTACTCTCAATTAGATTCAATTTGAACCAAAAATTACTAAAGTGTTGTTTTATTTTTCTATCAAATTCCTAATATGCCCTTTTATATACTGCCAGTATATATGGGTAGTATATTGTACCGTAAAAGTTCTCAGCTCTCAGGAAGGCGCAACCTCTTGAGACGACAGGAGCTCGAGGATCCTAGATGGGGCAGTTCATACTTGAGGCAGATACCAACATGGATGTCTACCACTTGTGGACAGTACTTCATGCCACCACGGATCCATCGATCGACATGCCGAAAATGGCCAGGGTTCATCAGATCCATTCCTGTATCAATCCGGAACGCGTCTAGAGAGGGAGCATATGGTGAAACATCAGAAGGTTGGTGGTGAAATCCAGCACTTTCCCCCATTTCTCGTTGGGTCCCCAATACTCGATGGATCCCGGGAACTCCCGGGGTTTGGAGGTTGAGGCAAGGCATGGAGCGCCAGAGGTGTACCCACCTCTTGGAGAGCACGCAGGTCTGCACGGCTTGCCGGGCGCGGGGAGGAAGGACATGACGGCGTGGAGGAGGCCATCCGGCAGGGCGCTCAGCCGATCGCCGGCGGCGGACCCGCCTCCGCCCGCACGGGACGGCCGCTTGGCGACGGGCTCCATGGCGGAAGTCCTGCAGTTCTGCACGGGCGCGTGGCACGTGCGGCAAGGAGCTGTGCAGAGGAGAGGGTTTTGGGGGCGAGAAATTTGGAAGAGAAGGGGATAACGGCAACAGTGTAGAACTGTAGATACGTGGATGGGTAATTCGTGTATTTTTTTTCGACTCCTCGGAACAGGTAGAATAGCAGGCTATAAACCAGCTATAAACATATTTCGAGGAGATAAAAGATAAGAGAAAATAGTAGTGGGCTAGATTTGTAAATAGTACTGACTTTAAGGTGTATGTGTGTATGACAGATAGGACCAGATATTAGTTATGAGAATAGTAGTGGGCCAGATTTGTAACCGGCTGTAGTACTAACTTTAAGGTGTATGTGTGTATGACAGATGAGACCAGATATTAGTTATATAGTATATGTTTATAGGTAACTATTGTATGAGTTGGTCATTAAGTCGACTATAGATGATTCTCTTTTTGATGTAAAATTTTAACAAAATGCCATTCTAAAAACCTAATATATTAACAGCTCCAACTTTACGAATTAAAATTTAAAGTAACATTATTTTTCATAATTTTGCATACACACATGTTTTTAAAATATTTACGAAAATATGCATTTCCTGCGAGTTGGGGCCATACCACCAGCGATGCTGGAAGATGTGGGACTGAGGGGAGGGGGTGGTGGCGCGGAGCAAACACACGCGACCGCATTGGTCCTGCGCAGCACATACGCGCTGTCATGAATGTGGCATGGAGGCGGTCGGTCTCGCGTGACCAATCCGTAGGAACACGTGCGGTTGAGCGTGACCAATTTGCTGGACCGTCCCTGTCGTCACTTTCACTCCTTTCCCGCTGCACTTACGGAGCAGTGGCCCGACTTCAACCCATGGGCAATGTGTATTTCCATACATATTTCAAAAATTTAATTCCCGCCTTTCAAGATATTATTTTGGGACTAAGAAAACATAGGTTAAAAAAAAGTTGGAGGACATTTTGGGACTGTGATTAATAAAACATAGCTTAAAAAAATTTGGAGCCGGGACAAACAGAGCCCAAATCATACATGGAACATAAACACTTTTGTAAAGGCAAATTAAAGTAGTACTTCCATAATTCCAGCAAACTAGGGGCGCCTTACCTTTGCCTGTATACCTTCGAGCTCAAGGTCGTCACATTTACCATGCCGGCGAGAAGCACGGCTTCAACCCCCGTCGGCAACGCGCGCCGCCGCCGCCGCCGCCCCACCCTGATCGACGCCTCCACGAGCGAATCCGCCGTGGAGCCATCGAACGAAACGCCATGCCTGCACGCGTACGACGTGATCTTCACGCGCACGGAGGCGAGGCGCGGCGCGCTGATCACCAGCGTCTCCTCCTCCTCCTCCTCGTCGCCGCCGCCGGCGTCGCCGCCACCACAGCCCGTGTAGTGGAGCACGAGCGTCCTCAGCGAGCCGCACCGGATGCGGCGGAACCCCGGCGCCATGGCGCACCTGCGGAGCGCCAGGTCCTCGAGGAGAGGGCAGCCGTCGCCGAGCTGCTCGCCGAAGCCGCCGTCCAGCCACGCGTGGGACAGGTGCAATCTCGTGAGGCGCCGCCATGCGCGGGAGGTGATGATCAGATCCGGCATGGTGTAGCCGTCGTAGTGGCCGGGGGGATACGAGGGGGTGACGACGTTGATCTCGAGCACCGTGGCCGGAGCCCGGCGGCGGCGCGGACCCATCTCTCGACGGATTCACGCCGGGCGGCGCCGAGGTGATCCACGAAGAGGCGGAACGAGTCCACGGCCGTCTCGTCGCGGGATCTGAGCCTGAGCAGGGTGGTGACGAAGGCGTCCATCCTCTCCCACTAGCCGGGAGAGCCGCCACCGAGGAGGGGCATGAACTCCGCGCCGTCGAGGTTGAGGAACGGCGCCGAGCGCCACAGGTGCCTCCACCGCTTGGAGAGCACGCACGTCCGCACGACCTCCCGGGCCGCCACGAAGGACATGACGGCGTGGAGGAGGTCGTCCGGAAGGGCGCCTAGCCGGTCCTCGCCGCCGGTGGTGGATGTTGATCGTCCGCCGCTACGGTGGCGTTGGCGTCGACGGCGGCGCTTGGCTACGGGCTCCATCGCAGGCAGGTACGATCGAGATGTCGTCGTTGCCGGCGGTAACTGTGCTCAGTAATTTCGGGAGATACATATATATATACACGGGAAGTGGATTTTTATCCCTCGAAAGGACATCCCCTCGTTTTATGCTTGTCATCATAAAATATTAAAAAAATGTAGAAATTTGTCAAGATAGATCAATATATGATTTATCTTCTCGTAAACATGCGACTTAAAATTCGACTTATACAATTCGAAACAAAAAAATAACAAATTTAACAATGAATTACGCGTTCTATTCATAATCAAATTTGTTATTTTTGTTTATACTTGTATAAGTTGAATTTGCATGTTTGTGAAATGACATATCACATACTCCTTCCGTACTCATAAAGGAAGTCTTTTAGGACAATGTTTAAGTCAAACCTTGGAAATATAAATCATGAATAACTCTCAAGTTATTGAGTTTGAAAATGTAAAAATTATATGAATAGATTTGCCTTGAAAAATACTTTCATAAAAGTATACATATATCACTTTTCAATAAATATTTTTATAGAAAAAAGAAGTCAAAGTTGTGTTTTGGAGACCGTGTCGCTGTCCAAAACGACTTTTTTTACGAGTACGGAGGGAGTATTGATCTACCCTACTAAAATTTTTTTCAAATTTTTTGATGATTTTCTAAATGACATGTAAAAATAAGGAGATATCTCCTTAGGGAATGATTTGAGTGTTCCATATATAAGCGGGTATAAAATATCTGAGAGAATCTGTTTATCCCTTCTTATCTTGACATATTATATCTACTGTATCTAACTACCCGATCATTAATTCCATAGGCAAAGACAACGGCTCGGATTAAAGAAAAGAGTGAAGGTAACACAGAACGGAAAATGTCATGGTTGAG